>NW_026871495.1:2224576-2829435 GCF_028564815.1 Eubalaena glacialis
CTTGAACTGAATTACAAAACAGAACAGAGGCACACCTTTAGAAGACACACTATGGCTGCTTAACCGGAAAGGTGAGGTGGGGTGATGCATAAAACAAGGGTTTGAAATTAGCTCAGACACCGCTCCATAAGCCAAATATGTAATAGACAAGGCCTACTCCCTGCTCAGTGAACTGGACTCAACACCCCCTAGTCACCGCACAAGAATATATCTGACTAGTATGAATCTGAAAACCTATGTATTGATATCTCTCTGCAAGTGAATCAAGAGGGTGTAAACCGGCATAAACACAGCAGGGAATAGCAGCCAAACCCCATTCTAAACATACATTACTTTAAAAAACCCACAAAGCAAAGACAGTGAAAGAGAGAGAAATTCTCACAAAATCCGTTCAGGGTCTCTGATGCAACCTGGATTGACCATATCTAGACCCACAGCTGGATGAGACATAAGGCTGGACACTCTTGGGGCTGAGAGGATTGGTGAGGTTGGGTGAGCAAATGCAGATACTTTAAAGTAATACCGCGGGGTACCCACCCCATGGGTCTCAAATCTCCAGGTACAAGGGAATCTTCCTACATCAAAACATGCATGGGAAACCCAGAAGATGGTATGCCATGAGATCGGGAAAGGTTTCTAAAACGCACCTCATTTCTCCTCTCCTTGTGCTCGGGTTCGCCATTCCAGCTGCTTGACTAACCATCTCCCTACTTGGAGAATCAGCACCTTTAACCTCCTGTTTCGTCCAGGTTGCAATTTGTCCTGAGGATGAACGGGAAGACGGGGAACCAACGAAAGACTAGCCCTAGGTGTTGGGACAGGCACAGGTCACTCCATTTTCCCATCAGGAAGAAGAATGAACCACAGGCTCAGCCTGCACCCCAGAACCAAAATAGGGCCTGAAGCAATCCTGCGCTTTTGCGGCCAGCTCCCAAAAAAGCGAGGAGACAAATGGAGCTCAGGGGCACTGCAATTCACAAACGTGCAGAGTTATAAATGAGAACTCTCGTCCACAAATATATTGAGGGAAGGCAACGAAGAGGATTTGAAAGCAAGGCAGATTTGCAGGAAACAGAGTTCAGGAGGTAGATTCGACTCGCCTTTAAAGCACATGAAAAGCGGCAAAAGGTTGACAATGATGCCCTTGGCCAAAAAGGGCGTATGCGTTTTTTCCTGAATATATTCAGGAAAAAACGCATACGCCCTTTTTGGCCAACCAAGCAAGCCGGAAGTGCAAATCAACGCTACAAAGAAGTCTCGCTTGCCCTCGGTCAAAAGGGCCATGCTGAACAAAGTGTAAAAACCAGAAAAGCAGGACAGGCCATGGAGACATGGGAGCCTTACTACGCTGATGGGCGGGATGTAAATTGCCAACAGGCGCTCTGGAGAAGAGTACGGTGTGTCCTGAAACAAGTAATAAACACAGCGTAGAGAGCATAGGGCACTTCCACTCATGGGCGTATAAATTGGGAAAACTAAAAATCAACAAGACACAGGCACCCTAAAGTTTACGGCTGCTCTGTTTCCAAGAACCTCCGCTTCGGTACACCTTCAATATCCCAGGAAAGAGAAAAATGGATAAAGAAATGGTGGTACTTGGCACAATGGAATATCACTCAGCCATGAAATCAATGTCATAAGGCTAGTTAGCAGCATGATGAGTGGATTTAGGTACGATGATTCTAAGTGAAATAAGTCACACAGAAAAAGACACTTATCCTAAGATATCGCTTATAGAGGGAATGTCAAAATCGCTACACTTGAACTGAATTACAAAACAGAACAGAGGCACACCTTTAGAAGACACACTATGGCTGCTTAACGGGAAAGGTGAGGTGGGGTGATGCATAAAACAAGGGTTTCAAATTAGCTCAGAGACCGCTCCATAAGCCAAATATGTAATAGACAAGGCCTACTCCCTGCTCAGTGAACTGGACTCAACACACCCTAGTCACCACACAAGAATATATCTGACTAGTAAGAATCTGAAAACCTATGTATCGATATCTCTCTGCAAGTGAATCAAGAGGTTGTAAAGCGGCATCAACACAGCAGGGAAAAGCAGCCAAGCCCGATTCTAAACATACATTACTTTAAAAAACCCACAAAACAAAGACAGTGAAAGAGAGAGAAATTCTTACAAAATCCGTTCAGGGTCTATGATGCAACCTGGATTGACCATATCTACACCCACAGCTGAATGAGACATAAGGCGGGACACTCTTGGGGCTGAGAGGATTGGTGAGGTTGGGTGAGCAAACGCAGATACTTTAAGGTAACACTGCGGGGAACACACCCCATGGGTCTCAAATCTCCAGGTACAAGGGCATCTTCCTACATCAAAACATGCATGGGAAACCCAGAAGATGGTATGCCATGAGATCGGGAAAGGTTTCTAAAATGCACCTCATTTCTCCTCTCCTTGTGCTCGGGTTCACCATTCCAGCTGCTTGACTAACCATCTCCCTACTTGGAGAATCAGCACCTTTAACCTCCTGATTGTACAGGTTGCAATTTGTCCTGAGGATGAACGTGAAGACGGGGAACCAACGAGAGACGAGCCCTAGGTGTTGGGACAGGCATAGGTCACTCCATTTTCCCATCAGGAAGAAGAATGAACCACAGGCTCAGCCTGCCCCCAGAACCAAAATAGGGCCTGAAGCAATCCTGCGCTTTTGCGGCCAGCTCCCAAAAAAGCGAGGAGCCAAATGGAGCTCAGGGGCACTGCAATTCACAAACGTGCAGAGTTATAAATGAGAACTCTCGTCCACAAATATATTGAGGGAAGGCAACGAAGAGGATTTGAAAGCAAGGCAGATTTGCAGGAAACAGATTTCAGGAGGTAGATTCGACTCGCCATTAAAGCACATGAAAAGCGGCAAAACGTTGACAATGATGCCCTTGGCCAAAAGGGGCGTATGCGTTTTTTCCTGAATACATTGAGGAAAAAACGCATACGCCCCTTTTGGCCAACCAAGCAAGCCGGAAGGGCAAATCAGCGCTACAAAGAAGTCTCGCTTGCCCTCGGTCAAAAGGGTCATGCTGAACAAAGTGTAAAAACCAGAAAAGCAGGACAGGCCATGGAGACATGGGAGCCTTGCTACGCTGATGGGCGGGATGTAAATTGCCAACAGGCACTCTGGAGATGAGTACGGTGTGTCCTGAAACAAGTAATAAACACAGCGTTGAGAGCATAGGGCACTTCCACTCATGGGCGTATAAATTGGGAAAACTAAAAATCAACAAGACACAGGCACCCTAAACTTTACGGCTGCTCTGTTTCCAAGAACCTCCGCTTCGGTACACCTTCAATATCCCAGGAAAGAGAAAAATGGATAAAGAAATGGTGGTACTTGGCACAATGGAATATCACTCAGCCATGAAATCAATGTCATAAGGCTAGTTAGCAGCATGATGAGTGGATTTAGGTACGATGATTCTAAGTGAAATAAGTCACACAGAAAAAGGCACTTATCCTAAGATATCGCTTATAGAGGGAATGTCAAAATCGCTACACTTGAACTGAATTACAAAACAGAACAGAGGCACACCTTTAGAAGACACACTATGGCTGCTTAACCGGAAAGGTGAGGTGGGGTGATGCATAAAACAAGGGTTTGAAATTAGCTCAGACACCGCTCCATAAGCCAAATATGTAATAGACAAGGCTTACTCCCTGCTCAGTGAACTGGACTCAACACCCCCTAGTCACCGCACAAGAATATATCTGACTAGTATGAATCTGAAAACCTATGTATTGATATCTCTCTGCAAGTGAATCAAGAGGGTGTAAAGCGGCATAAACACAGCAGGGAATAGCAGCCAAACCCCATTCTAAACATACATTACTTTAAAAAACCCACAAAGCAAAGACAGTGAAAGAGAGAGAAATTCTTACAAAATCCGTTCAGGGTCTCTGATGCAACCTGGATTGACCATATCTAGACCAACAGCTGGATGAGACATAAGGCTGGACACTCTTGGGGCTGAGAGGATTGGTGAGGTTGGGTGAGCAAATGCAGATACTTTAAAGTAATACCGCGGGGTACCCACCCCATGGGTCTCAAATCTCCAGGTACAAGGGAATCTTCCTACATCAAAACATGCATGGGAAACCCAGAAGATGGTATGCCATGAGATCGGGAAAGGTTTCTAAAACGCAACTCATTTCTCCTCTCCTTGTGCTCGGGTTCGCCATTCCAGCTGATTGACTAACCATCTCCCTACTTGGAGAATCAGCTCCTTTAACCTCCTGTTTCGTCCAGGTTGCAATTTGTCCTGAGGATGAACGGGAAGACGAGGAACCAACGAAAGACTAGCCCTAGGTGTTGGGACAGGCACAGGTCACTCCATTTTCCCATCAGGAAGAAGAATGAACCACAGGCTCAGCCTGCCCCCCAGAACCAAAATAGGGCCTGAAGCAATCCTGCGCTTTTGCGGCCAGCTCCCAAAAAAGCGAGGAGACAAATGGAGCTCAGGGGCACTGCAATTCACAAACGTGCAGAGTTATAAATGAGAACTCTCGTCCACAAATATATTGAGGGAAGGCAATGAAGAGGATTTGAAAGCAAGGCAGATTTGCAGGAAACAGATTTCAGGAGGTAGATTCGACTCGCCTTGAAAGCACATGAAAAGCGGCAAAACGTTGACAATGATGCCCTTGGCCAAAAAGGGCGTATGCGTTTTTTCCTGAATATATTCAGGAAAAAACGCATACGCCCTTTTTGGCCAACCAAGCAAGCCGGAAGTGCAAATCAACGCTACAAAGAAGTCTCGCTTGCCCTCGGTCAAAAGGGCCATGCTGAACAAAGTGTAAAAACCAGAAAAGCAGGACAGGCCATGGAGACATGGGAGCCTTACTACGCTGATGGGCGGGATGTAAATTGCCAACAGGCACTCTGGAGAAGAGTACGGTGTGTCCTGACACAAGTAATAAACACAGCGTTGAGAGCATAGGGCACTTCCACTCATGGGCGTATAAATTGGGAAAACTAAAAATCAACAAGACACAGGCACCCCAAACTTTACGGCTGCTCTGTTTCCAAGAACCTCCGCTTCGGTACACCTTCAATATCACAGGAAAGAGAAAAATGGATAAAGAAATGGTGGTACTTGGCACAATGCAATATCACTCAGCCATGAAATCAATGTCATAAGGCTAGTTAGCAGCATGATGAGTGGATTTAGGTACGATGATTCTAAGTGAAATAAGTCACACAGAAAAAGGCACTTATCCTAAGATATCGCTTATAGAGGGAATGTCAAAATCGCTACACTTGAACTGAATTACAAAACAGAACAGAGGCACACCTTTAGAAGACACACTATGGCTGCTTAACCGGAAAGGTGAGGTGGGGTGATGCATAAAACAAGGGTTTGAAATTAGCTCAGACACCGCTCCATAAGCCAAATATGTAATAGACAAGGCCTACTCCCTGCTCAGTGAACTGGACTCAACACCCCCTAGTCACCGCACAAGAATATATCTGACTAGTATGAATCTGAAAACCTATGTATTGATATCTCTCTGCAAGTGAATCAAGAGGGTGTAAACCGGCATAAACACAGCAGGGAATAGCAGCCAAACCCCATTCTAAACATACATTACTTTAAAATACCCACAAAGCAAAGACAGTGAAAGAGAGAGAAATTCTTACAAAATCCGTTCAGGGTCTCTGATGCAACCTGGATTGACCATATCTAGACCCACAGCTGGATGAGACATAAGGCTGGACACTCTTGGGGCTGAGAGGATTGGTGAGGTTGGGTGAGCAAATGCAGATACTTTAAAGTAATACCGCGGGGTACCCACCCCATGGGTCTCAAATCTCCAGGTACAAGGGAATCTTCCTACATCAAAACATGCATGGGAAACCCAGAAGATGGTATGCCATGAGATCGGGAAAGGTTTCTAAAACGCACCTCATTTCTCCTCTCCTTGTGCTCGGGTTCGCCATTCCAGCTGCTTGACTAACCATCTCCCTACTTGGAGAATCAGCACCTTTAACCTCCTGTTTCGTCCAGGTTGCAATTTGTCCTGAGGATGAACGGGAAGACGGGGAACCAACGAAAGACTAGCCCTAGGTGTTGGGACAGGCACAGGTCACTCCATTTTCCCATCAGGAAGAAGAATGAACCACAGGCTCAGCCTGCACCCCAGAACCAAAATAGGGCCTGAAGCAATCCTGCGCTTTTGCAGGCAGCTCCCAAAAAAGCGAGGAGACAAATGGAGCTCAGGGGCACTGCAATTCACAAACGTGCAGAGTTATAAATGAGAACTCTCGTCCACAAATATATTGAGGGAAGGCAACGAAGAGGATTTGAAAGCAAGGCAGATTTGCAGGAAACAGATTTCAGGAGGTAGATTCGACTCGCCTTTAAAGCACATGAAAAGCGGCAAAAGTTTGACAATGATGCCCTTGGCCAAAAAGGGCGTATGCGTTTTTTCCTGAATATATTCAGGAAAAAACGCATACGCCCTTTTTGGCCAACCAAGCAAGCCGGAAGTGCAAATCAACGCTACAAAGAAGTCTCGCTTGCCCTCGGTCAAAAGGGCCATGCTGAATAAAGTGTAAAAACCAGAAAAGCAGGACAGGCCATGGAGACATGGGAGCCTTACTACGCTGATGGGCGGGATGTAAATTGCCAACAGGCGCTCTGGAGAAGAGTACGGTGTGTCCTGAAACAAGTAATAAACACAGCGTAGAGAGCATAGGGCACTTCCACTCATGGGCGTATAAATTGGGAAAACTAAAAATCAACAAGACACAGGCACCCTAAAGTTTACGGCTGCTCTGTTTCCAAGAACCTCCGCTTCGGTACACCTTCAATATCCCAGGAAAGAGAAAAATGGATAAAGAAATGGTGGTACTTGGCACAATGGAATATCACTCAGCCATGAAATCAATGTCATAAGGCTAGTTAGCAGCATGATGAGTGGATTTAGGTACGATGATTCTAAGTGAAATAAGTCACACAGAAAAAGACACTTATCCTAAGATATCGCTTATAGAGGGAATGTCAAAATCGCTACACTTGAACTGAATTACAACACAGAACAGAGGCACACCTTTAGAAGACACACTATGGCTGCTTAACGGGAAAGGTGAGGTGGGGTGATGCATAAAACAAGGGTTTCAAATTAGCTCAGAGACCGCTCCATAAGCCAAATATGTAATAGACAAGGCCTACTCCCTGCTCAGTGAACTGGACTCAACACACCCTAGTCACCACACAAGAATATATCTGACTAGTAAGAATCTGAAAACCTATGTATCGATATCTCTCTGCAAGTGAATCAAGAGGTTGTAAAGCGGCATCAACACAGCAGGGAAAAGCAGCCAAGCCCGATTCTAAACATACATTACTTTAAAAAACCCACAAAACAAAGACAGTGAAAGAGAGAGAAATTCTTACAAAATCCGTTCAGGGTCTATGATGCAACCTGGATTGACCATATCTACACCCACAGCTGAATGAGACATAAGGCGGGACACTCTTGGGGCTGAGAGGATTGGTGAGGTTGGGTGAGCAAACGCAGATACTTTAAGGTAACACTGCGGGGAACACACCCCATGGGTCTCAAATCTCCAGGTAGAAGGGCATCTTCCTACATCAAAACATGCATGGGAAACCCAGAAGATGGTATGCCATGAGATCGGGAAAGGTTTCTAAAATGCACCTCATTTCTCCTCTCCTTGTGCTCGGGTTCACCATTCCAGCTGCTTGACTAACCATCTCCCTACTTGGAGAATCAGCACCTTTAACCTCCTGATTGTACAGGTTGCAATTTGTCCTGAGGATGAACGTGAAGACGGGGAACCAACGAGAGACGAGCCCTAGGTGTTGGGACAGGCATAGGTCACTCCATTTTCCCATCAGGAAGAAGAATGAACCACAGGCTCAGCCTGCCCCCAGAACCAAAATAGGGCCTGAAGCAATCCTGCGCTTTTGCGGCCAGCTCCCAAAAAAGCGAGGAGCCAAATGGAGCTCAGGGGCACTGCAATTCACAAACGTGCAGAGTTATAAATGAGAACTCTCGTCCACAAATATATTGAGGGAAGGCAACGAAGAGGATTTGAAAGCAAGGCAGATTTGCAGGAAACAGATTTCAGGAGGTAGATTCGACTCGCCATTAAAGCACATGAAATGCGGCAAAACGTTGACAATGATGTCCTTGGCCAAAAGGGGCGTATGCGTTTTTTCCTGAATACATTGAGGAAAAAACGCATACGCCCCTTTTGGCCAACCAAGCAAGCCGGAAGGGCAAATCAGCGCTACAAAGAAGTCTCGCTTGCCCTCGGTCAAAAGGGTCATGCTGAACAAAGTGTAAAAACCAGAAAAGCAGGACAGGCCATGGAGACATGGGAGCCTTGCTACGCTGATGGGCGGGATGTAAATTGCCAACAGGCACTCTGGAGATGAGTACGGTGTGTCCTGAAACAAGTAATAAACACAGCGTTGAGAGCATAGGGCACTTCCACTCATGGGCGTATAAATTGGGAAAACTAAAAATCAACAAGACACAGGCACCCCAAACTTTACGGCTGCTCTGTTTCCAAGAACCTCCGCTTCGGTACACCTTCAATATCCCAGGAAAGAGAAAAATGGATAAAGAAATGGTGGTACTTGGCACAATGCAATATCACTCAGCCATGAAATCAATGTCATAAGGCTAGTTAGCAGCATGATGAGTGGATTTAGGTACGATGATTCTAAGTGAAATAAGTCACACAGAAAAAGGCACTTATCCTAAGATATCGCTTATAGAGGGAATGTCAAAATCGCTACACTTGAACTGAATTACAAAACAGAACAGAGGCACACCTTTAGAAGACACACTATGGCTGCTTAACCGGAAAGGTGAGGTGGGGTGATGCATAAAACAAGGGTTTGAAATTAGCTCAGACACCGCTCCATAAGCCAAATATGTAATAGACAAGGCCTACTCCCTGCTCAGTGAACTGGACTCAACACCCCCTAGTCACCACACAAGAATATATCTGACTAGTATGAATCTGAAAACCTATGTATTGATATCTCTCTGCAAGTGAATCAAGAGGGTGTAAACCGGCATAAACACAGCAGGGAATAGCAGCCAAACCCCATTCTAAACATACATTACTTTAAAAAACCCACAAAGCAAAGACAGTGAAAGAGAGAGAAATTCTTACAAAATCCGTTCAGGGTCTATGATGCAACCTGGATTGACCATATCTAGACCCACAGCTGGATGAGACATAAGGCTGGACACTCTTGGGGCTGAGAGGATTGGTGAGGTTGGGTGAGCAAATGCAGATACTTTAAAGTAATACCGCGGGGTACCCACCCCATGGGTCTCAAATCTCCAGGTACAAGGGAATCTTCCTACATCAAAACATGCATGGGAAACCCAGAAGATGGTATGCCATGAGATCGGGAAAGGTTTCTAAAACGCACCTCATTTCTCCTCTCCTTGTGCTCGGGTTCGCCATTCCAGCTGCTTGACTAACCATCTCCCTACTTGGAGAATCAGCACCTTTAACCTCCTGTTTCGTCCAGGTTGCAATTTGTCCTGAGGATGAACAGGAAGACGGGGAACCAACGAAAGACTAGCCCTAGGTGTTGGGACAGGCACAGGTCACTCCATTTTCCCATCAGGAAGAAGAATGAACCACAGGCTCAGCCTGCACCCCAGAACCAAAATAGGGCCTGAAGCAATCCTGCGCTTTTGCGGCCAGCTCCCAAAAAAGCGAGGAGACAAATGGAGCTCAGGGGCACTGCAATTCACAAACGTGCAGAGTTATAAATGAGAACTCTCGTCCACAAATATATTGAGGGAAGGCAACGAAGAGGATTTGAAAGCAAGGCAGATTTGCAGGAAACAGATTTCAGGAGGTAGATTCGACTCGCCTTTAAAGCACATGAAAAGCGGCAAAAGGTTGACAATGATGCCCTTGGCCAAAAAGGGCGTATGCGTTTTTTCCTGAATATATTCAGGAAAAAACGCATACGCCCTTTTTGGCCAACCAAGCAAGCCGGAAGTGCAAATCAACGCTACAAAGAGGTCTCGCTTGCCCTCGGTCAAAAGGGCCATGCTGAAAAAAGTGTAAAAACCAGAAAAGCAGGACAGGCCATGGAGACATGGGAGCCTTACTACGCTGATGGGCGGGATGTAAATTGCCAACAGGCACTCTGG
Organism: Eubalaena glacialis; assembly: GCF_028564815.1. Lineage (NCBI taxonomy): Eukaryota > Metazoa > Chordata > Mammalia > Artiodactyla > Balaenidae > Eubalaena > Eubalaena glacialis. Next base: position 2,234,754 of record NW_026871495.1, read on the forward strand.
AGAAGAGTACGGTGTGTCCTGAAACAAGTAATAAACACAGCGTAGAGAGCATAGGGCACTTCCACTCATGGGCGTATAAATTGGGAAAACTAAAAATCAACAAGACACAGGCACCCTAAAGTTTACGGCTGCTCTGTTTCCAAGAACCTCCGCTTCGGTACACCTTCAATATCCCAGGAAAGAGAAAAATGGATAAACAAATGGTGGTACTTGGCACAATGGAATATCACTCAGCCATGAAATCAATGTCATAAGGCTAGTTAGCAGCATGATGAGTGGATTTAGCGACGATGATTCTAAGTGAAATAAGTCACACAGAAAAAGACACTTATCCTAAGATATCGCTTATAGAGGGAATGTCAAAATCGCTACACTTGAACTGAATTACAAAACAGAACAGAGTCACACCTTTAGAAGACACACTATGGCTGCTTAACGGGAAAGGTGAGGTGGGGTGATGCATAAAACAAGGGTTTGAAATTAGCTCAAAGACCGCTCAATAAGCCAAATATGTAATAGACAAGGCCTACTCCCTGCTCAGTGAACTGGACTCAACACACCCTAGTCACCACACTAGTAAGAATCTGAAAACCTATGTATCGATATCTCTCTGCAAGTGAATCAAGAGGGTGTAAAGCGGCATCAACACAGCAGGGAAAAGCAGCCAAGACCGATTCTAAACGTAAATTACTTTAAAAAACCCACAAAACAAAGACAGTGAAAGAGAGAGAAATTCTTACAAAATCCGTTCAGGGTCTATGATGCAACCTGGATTGACCATATCTAGACCCACAGCTGGATGAGACATAAGGCTGGACACTCTTGGGGCTGAGAGGATTGGTGAGGTTGGGTGAGCAAACGCAGATACTTTAAAGTAACACTGCGGGGAACACACCCCATGGGTCTCAAATCTCCAGGTACAAGGGCATCTTCCTACATCAAAACATGCATGGGAAACCCAGAAGATGGTATGCCATGAGATCGGGAAAGGTTTCTAAAACGCACCTCATTTTTCCTCTCCTTGTGCTCTGGTTTGCCATTCCAGCCGCTTGACTAACCATCTCCCTACTTGGAGAATCAGCACCTTTAACCTCCTGATTGTACAGGTTGCAATTTGTCCTGAGGATGAAAGGGAAGTTGCGGAACCAACGAGAGACAATCCCTAGGTTTTGGGACAGGCATAGGTGACTCCATTTTCCCATCAGGAAGAAGAATGAACCACAGGCTCAGCCTGCCCCCCAGAACCAAAATAGGGCTTGAAGCAATCCTGCGCTTTTGCGGCCAGCTCCCAAAAAAGCGAGGAGACAAATGGAGCTCAGGGGCAGTGCAATTCACCAACGTGCAGAGTTATAAATGAGAACTCTCGTCCACAAATATATTGAGGGAAGGCAACGAAGAGGATTTGAAAGCAAGGCAGATTTGCAGGAAACAGATTTCAGGAGGTAGATTCGACTCGCCTTTAAAGCACATGAAAAGCGGCAAAACGTTGACAATGATGCCCTTGGCCAAAAAGGGCGTATGCGTTTTTTCCTGAATATATTCAGGAAAAAACGCATACGCCCTTTTTGGCCAACCAAGCAAGCCGGAAGGGCAAATCAGCGCTACAAAGAAGTCTCGCTTGCCCTCGGTCAAAAGGGCCATGCTGAACAAAGTGTAAAAACCAGAAAAGCAGGACAGGCCATGGAGACATGGGAGCCTTGCTACGCTGATGGGCGGGATGTAAATTGCCAACAGGCACTCTGGAGAAGAGTACGGTGTGTCCTGAAACAAGTAATAAACACAGCGTAGAGAGCATAGGGCACTTCCACTCATGGGCGTATAAATTGGGAAAACTAAAAATCAACAAGACACAGGCACCCTAAAGTTTACGGCTGCTCTGTTTCCAAGAACCTCCGCTTCGGTACACCTTCAATATCCCAGGAAAGAGAAAAATGGATAAAGAAATGGTGGTACTTGGCACAATGGAATATCACTCAGCCATGAAATCAATGTCATAAGGCTAGTTAGCAGCATGATGAGTGGATTTAGGTACGATGATTCTAAGTGAAATAAGTCACACAGAAAAAGACACTTATCCTAAGATATCGCTTATAGAGGGAATGTCAAAATCGCTACACTTGAACTGAATTACAAAACAGAACAGAGTCACACCTTTAGAAGACACACTATGGCTGCTTAACGGGAAAGGTGAGGTGGGGTGATGCATAAAACAAGGGTTTGAAATTAGCTCAGAGACCGCTCCATAAGCCAAATATGTAATAGACAAGGCCTACTCCCTGCTCAGTGAACTGGACTCAACACACCCTAGTCACCACACAAGAATATATCTGACTAGTAAGAATCTGAAAACCTATGTATCGATATCTCTCTGCAATGAATCAAGAGGGTGTAAAGCGGCATCAACACAGCAGGGAAAAGCAGCCAAGCATGATTCTAAACATAAATTACTTTAAAAAACCCACAAAACAAAGACAGTGAAAGAGAGAGAATTTCTTACAAAATCCGTTCAGGGTCTATGATGCAACCTGGATTGACCATATCTAGACCCACAGCTGGATGAGACATAAGGCTGGACACTCTTGGGGCTGAGAGGATTGGTGAGGTTGGGTGAGCAAACGCAGATAATTTAAAGTAACACTGCGGGGAACACACCCCATGGGTCTCAAATCTCCAGGTACAAGGGCATCTTCCTACATCAAAACATGCATGGGAAACCCAGAAGATGGTATGCCATGAGATCGGGAAAGGTTTCTAAAACGCACCTCATTTCTCCTCTCCTTGTGCTCGGGTTCGCCATTCCAGCCGCTTGACTAACCATCTCCCTACTTGGAGAATCAGCACCTTTAACCTCCTGATTGTACAGGTTGCAATTTGTCCTGAGGATGAATGGGAAGACGCAGAACCAACGAGAGACGAGCCCTAGGTGTTGGGACAGGCATAGGTCACTCCATTTTCCCATCAGGAAGAAGAATGAACCACAGGCTCAGCCTGCCCCCCAGAACCAAAATAGGGCCTGAAGCAATCCTGCGCTTTTGCGGCCAGCTCCCAAAAAAGCGAGGAGACAAATGGAGCTCAGGGGCACTGCAATTCACAAACGTGCAGAGTTATAAATGAGAACTCTCGTCCACAAATATATTGAGGGAAGGCAACGAAGAGGATTTGAAAGCAAGGCAGATTTGCAGGAAACAGATTTCAGGAGGTAGATTCGACTCGCCTTTAAAGCACATGAAAAGCGGCAAAACGTTGACAATGATGCCCTTGGCCAAAAAGGGCGTATGCGTTTTTTCCTGAATATATTCAGGAAAAAACGCATACGCCCTTTTTGGCCAACCAAGCAAGCCGGAAGGGCAAATCAGCGCTACAAAGAAGTCTCGCTTGCCCTCGGTCAAAAGGGCCATGCTGAACAAAGTGTAAAAACCAGAAAAGCAGGACAGGCCATGGAGACATGGGAGCCTTGCTACGCTGATGGGCGGGATGTAAATTGCCAACAGGCACTCTGGAGAAGAGTACGGTGTGTCCTGAAACAAGTAATAAACACAGCGTAGAGAGCATAGGGCACTTCCACTCATGGGCGTATAAATTGGGAAAAGTAAAAATCAACAAGACACAGGCACCCTAAAGTTTACGGCTGCTCTGTTTCCAAGAACCTCCGCTTCGGTACACCTTCAATATCCCAGGAAAGAGAAAAATGGATAAAGAAATGGTGGTACTTGGCACAATGGAATATCACTCAGCCATGAAATCAATGTCATAAGGCTAGTTAGCAGCATGATGAGTGGATTTAGGTACGATGAATCTAAGTGAAATAAGTCACACAGAAAAAGGCACTTGTCCTAAGATATCGCTTATAGAGGGAATGTCAAAATCGCTACACTTGAACTGAATTACAAAACAGAACAGAGTCACACCTTTAGAAGACACACTATGGCTGCTTAACGGGAAAGGTGAGGTGGGGTGATGCATAAAACAAGGGTTTGAAATTAGCTCAGAGACCGCTCCATAAGCCAAATATGTAATAGACAAGGCCTACTCCCTGCTCAGTGAACTGGACTCAACACACCCTAGTCACCACACAAGAATATATCTGACTAGTAAGAATCTGAAAACCTATGTATCGATATCTCTCTGCAATGAATCAAGAGGGTGTAAAGCGGCATCAACACAGCAGGGAAAAGCAGCCAAGCATGATTCTAAACATAAATTACTTTAAAAAACCCACAAAACAAAGACAGTGAAAGAGAGAGAATTTCTTACAAAATCCGTTCAGGGTCTATGATGCAACCTGGATTGACCATATCTAGACCCACAGCTGGATGAGACATAAGGCTGGACACTCTTGGGGCTGAGAGGATTGGTGAGGTTGGGTGAGCAAACGCAGATAATTTAAAGTAACACTGCGGGGAACACACCCCATGGGTCTCAAATCTCCAGGTACAAGGGCATCTTCCTACATCAAAACATGCATGGGAAACCCAGAAGATGGTATGCCATGAGATCGGGAAAGGTTTCTAAAACGCACCTCATTTCTCCTCTCCTTGTGCTCGGGTTCGCCATTCCAGCCGCTTGACTAACCATCTCCCTACTTGGAGAATCAGCACCTTTAACCTCCTGATTGTACAGGTTGCAATTTGTCCTGAGGATGAATGGGAAGACGCAGAACCAACGAGATACGAGCCCTAGGTGTTGGGACAGGCATAGGTGACTCCATTTTCCCATCAGGAAGAAGAATGAACCACAGGCTCAGCCTGCCCCCCAGAACCAAAATAGGGCCTGAAGCAATCCTGCGCTTTTGCGGCCAGCTCCCAAAAAAGCGAGGAGACAAATGGAGCTCAGGGGCACTGCAATTCACAAACGTGCAGAGTTATAAATGAGAACTCTCGTCCACAAATATATTGAGGGAAGGCAACGAAGAGGATTTGAAAGCAAGGCAGATTTGCAGGAAACAGATTTCAGGAGGTAGATTCGACTCGCCTTTAAAGCACATGAAAAGCGGCAAAACGTTGACAATGATGCCCTTGGCCAAAAAGGGCGTATGCGTTTTTTCCTGAATATATTCAGGAAAAAACGCATACGCCCTTTTTGGCCCACCAAGCAAGCCGGAAGGGCAAATCAGCGCTACAAAGAAGTCTCGCTTGCCCTCGGTCAAAAGGGCCATGCTGAACAAAGTGTAAAAACCAGAAAAGCAGGACAGGCCATGGAGACATGGGAGCCTTGCTACGCTGATGGGCGGGATGTAAATTGCCAACAGGCACTCTGGAGAAGAGTACGGTGTGTCCTGAAACAAGTAATAAACACAGCGTAGAGAGCATAGGGCACTTCCACTCATGGGCGTATAAATTGGGAAAACTAAAAATCAACAAGACACAGGCACCCTAAAGTTTACGGCTGCTCTGTTTCCAAGAACCTCCGCTTCGGTACACCTTCAATATCCCAGGAAAGAGAAAAATGGATAAACAAATGGTGGTACTTGGCACAATGGAATATCACTCAGCCATGAAATCAATGTCATAAGGCTAGTTAGCAGCATGATGAGTGGATTTAGGTACGATGATTCTAAGTGAAATAAGTCACACAGAAAAAGACACTTATCCTAAGATATCGCTTATAGAGGGAATGTCAAAATCGCTACACTTGAACTGAATTACAAAACAGAACAGAGTCACACCTTTAGAAGACACACTATGGCTGCTTAACGGGAAAGGTGAGGTGGGGTGATGCATAAAACAAGGGTTTGAAATTAGTTCAGACACTGCTCCATAAGCCAAATATGTAATAGAAAAGGCCTACTCCCTGCTCAGTGAACTGGACTCAACACACCCTAGTCACCACACTAGTAAGAATCTTAAAACCTATGTATCGATATCTCTCTGCAAGTGAATCAAGAGGGTGTAAAACGGCATCAACACAGCAGGGAAAAGCAGCCAAGACCGATTCTAAACGTAAATTACTTTAAAAAACCCACAAAACAAAGACCGTGAAAGAGAGAGAAATTCTTACAAAATCCGTTCAGGGTCTATGATGCAACCTGGATTGACCATATCTAGACCCACAGCTGGATGAGACATAAGGCTGGACACTCTTGGGGCTGAGAGGATAGGTGAGGTTGGGTGAGCAAACGCAGATACTTTAAAGTAACACTGCGGGGAACACACCCCATGGGTCTCAAATCTCCAGGTACAAGGGCATCTTCCTACATCAAAACATGCATGGGAAACCCAGAAGATGGTATGCCATGAGATCGGGAAAGGTTTCTAAAACGCACCTCATTTCTCCTCTCCTTGTGCTCCGGTTCGCCATTCCAGCCGCTTGACTAACCATCTCCCTACTTGGAGAATCAGCACCTTTAACCTCCTGATTGTACAGGTTGCAATTTGTCCTGAGGATGAATGGGAAGACGCAGAACCAACGACAGACGAGCCCTAGGTGTTGGGACAGGCATAGGTCACTCCATTTTCCCATCAGGAAGAAGAATGAACCACAGGCTCAGCCTGCCCCCCAGAACCAAAATAGGGCCTGAAGCAATCCTGCGCTTTTGCGGCCAGCTCCCAAAAAAGCGAGGAGACAAATGGAGCTCAGGGGCACTGCAATTCACAAACGTGCAGAGTTATAAGTGAGAACTCTCGTCCACAAATATATTGAGGGAAGGCAACAAAGAGGATTTGAAAGCAAGGCAGATTTGCAGGAAACAGATTTCAGGAGGTAGATTCGACTCGCCTTTAAAGCACATGAAAAGCAGCAAAACGTTGACAATGATGCCCTTGGCCAAAAAGGGCGTATGCGTTTTTTCCTGAATATATTCAGGAAAAAACGCATACGCCCTTTTTGGCCAACCAAGCAAGCCGGAAGGGCAAATCAGCGCTACAAAGAAGTCTCGCTTGCCCTCGGTCAAAAGGGCCATGCTGAACAAAGTGTAAAAACCAGAAAAGCAGGACAGGCCATGGAGACATGGGAGCCTTGCTACGCTGATGGGCGGGATGTAAATTGCCAACAGGAACTCTGGAGAAGAGTACGGTGTGTCCTGAAACAAGTAATAAACACAGCGTAGAGAGCATAGGGCACTTCCACTCATGGGCGTATAAATTGGGAAAACTAAAAATCAACAAGACACAGGCACCCTAAAGTTTACGGCTGCTCTGTTTCCAAGAACCTCCGCTTCGGTACACCTTCAATATCCCAGGAAAGAGAAAAATGGATAAAGAAATGGTGGTACTTGGCACAATGGAATATCACTCAGCCATGAAATCAATGTCATAAGGCTAGTTAGCAGCATGATGAGTGGATTTAGGTACGATGATTCTAAGTGAAATAAGTCTCACAGAAAAAGACACTTATCCTAAGATATCGCTTATAGAGGGAATGTCAAAATCGCTACACTTGAACTGAATTACAAAACAGAACAGAGTCACACCTTTAGAAGACACACTATGGCTGCTTAACGGGAAAGGTGAGGTGGGGTGATGCATAAAACAAGGGTTTGAAATTAGCTCAGAGACCGCTCCATAAGCCAAATATGTAATAGACAAGGCCTACTCCCTGCTCAGTGAACTGGACTCAACACACCCTAGTCACCACACAAGAATATATCTGACTAGTAAGAATCTGAAAACCTATGTATCGATATCTCTCTGCAAGTGAATCAAGAGGGTGTAAAGCGGCATCAACACAGCAGGGAAAAGCAGCCAAGCATGATTCTAAACATAAATTACTTTAAAAAACCCACAAAACAAAGACAGTGAAAGAGAGAGAATTTCTTACAAAATCCGTTCAGGGTCTATGATGCAACCTGGATTGACCATATCTAGACCCACAGCTGGATGAGACATAAGGCTGGACACTCTTGGGGCTGAGAGGATTGGTGAGGTTGGGTGAGCAAACGCAGATAATTTAAAGTAACACTGCGGGGAACACACCCCATGGGTCTCAAATCTCCAGGTACAAGGGCATCTTCCTACATCAAAACATGCATGGGAAACCCAGAAGATGGTATGCCATGAGATCGGGAAAGGTTTCTAAAACGCACCTCATTTCTCCTCTCCTTGTGCTCGGGTTCGCCATTCCAGCCGCTTGACTAACCATCTCCCTACTTGGAGAATCAGCACCTTTAACCTCCTGATTGTACAGGTTGCAATTTGTCCTGAGGATGAATGGGAAGACGCAGAACCAACGAGATACGAGCCCTAGGTGTTGGGACAGGCATACGTCACTCCATTTTCCCATCAGGAAGAAGAATGAACCACAGGCTCAGCCTGCCCCCCAGAACCAAAATAGGGCCTGAAGCAATCCTGCGCTTTTGCGGCCAGCTCCCAAAAAAGCGAGGAGACAAATGGAGCTCAGGGGCACTGCAATTCACAAACGTGCAGAGTTATAAATGAGAACTCTCGTCCACAAATATATTGAGGGAAGGCAACGAAGAGGATTTGAAAACAAGGCAGATTTGCAGGAAACAGATTTCAGGAGGTAGATTCGACTCGCCTTTAAAGCACATGAAAAGCGGCAAAACGTTGACAATGATGCCCTTGGCCAAAAAGGGCGTATGCGTTTTTTCCTGAATATATTCAGGAAAAAACGCATACGCCCTTTTTGGCCAACCAAGCAAGCCGGAAGGGCAAATCAGCGCTACAAAGAAGTCTCGCTTGCCCTCGGTCAAAAGGGCCATGCTGAACAAAGTGTAAAAACCAGAAAAGCAGGACAGGCCATGGAGACATGGGAGCCTTGCTACGCTGATGGGCGGGATGTAAATTGCCAACAGGCACTCTGGAGAAGAGTACGGTGTGTCCTGAAACAAGTAATAAACACAGCGTAGAGAGCATAGGGCACTTCCACTCATGGGCGTATAAATTGGGAAAACTAAAAATCAACAAGACACAGGCACCCTAAAGTTTACGGCTGCTCTGTTTCCAAGAACCTCCGCTTCGGTACACCTTCAATATCCCAGGAAAGAGAAAAATGGATAAAGAAATGGTGGTACTTGGCACAATGGAATATCACTCAGCCATGAAATCAATGTCATAAGGCTAGTTAGCAGCATGATGAGTGGATTTAGGTACGATGATTCTAAGTGAAATAAGTCACACAGAAAAAGACACTTATCCTAAGATATCGCTTATAGAGGGAATGTCAAAATCGCTACACTTGAACTGAATTACAAAACAGAACAGAGTCACACCTTTAGAAGACACACTATGGCTGCTTAACGGGAAAGGTGAGGTGGGGTGATGCATAAAACAAGGGTTTGAAATTAGCTCAGAGACCGCTCCATAAGCCAAATATGTAATAGACAAGGCCTACTCCCTGCTCAGTGAACTGGACTCAACACACCCTAGTCACCACACAAGAATATATCTGACTAGTAAGAATCTGAAAACCTATGTATCGATATCTCTCTGCAAGTGAATCAAGAGGGTGTAAAGCGGCATCAACACAGCAGGGAAAAGCAGCCAAGCATGATTCTAAACATAAATTACTTTAAAAAACCCACAAAACAAAGACAGTGAAAGAGAGAGAATTTCTTACAAAATCCGTTCAGGGTCTATGATGCAACCTGGATTGACCATATCTAGACCCACAGCTGGATGAGACATAAGGCTGGACACTCTTGGGGCTGAGAGGATTGGTGAGGTTGGGTGAGCAAACGCAGATACTTTAAAGTAACACTGCGGGGAACACACCCCATGGGTCTCAAATCTCCAGGTACAAGGGCATCTTCCTACATCAAAACATGCATGGGAAACCCAGAAGATGGTATGCCATGAGATCGGGAAAGGTTTCTAAAACGCACCTCATTTCTCCTCTCCTTGTGCTCGGGTTCGCCATTCCAGCCCCTTGACTAACCATCTCCCTACTTGGAGAATCAGCACCTTTAACCTCCTGATTGTACAGGTTGCAATTTGTCCTGAGGATGAATGGGAAGACGCAGAACCAACGAGATACGAGCCCTAGGTGTTGGGACAGGCATAGGTCACTCCATTTTCCCATCAGGAAGAAGAATGAACCACAGGCTCAGCCTGCCCCCCAGAACCAAAATAGGGCCTGAAGCAATCCTGCGCTTTTGCGGCCAGCTCCCAAAAAAGCGAGGAGACAAATGGAGCTCAGGGGCACTGCAATTCACAAACGTGCAGAGTTATAAATGAGAACTCTCGTCCACAAATATATTGAGGGAAGGCAACGAAGAGGATTTGAAAGCAAGGCAGATTTGCAGGAAACAGATTTCAGGAGGTAGATTCCACTCGCCTTTAAAGCACATGAAAAGCGGCAAAACGTTGACAATGATGCCCTTGGCCAAAAAGGGCGTATGCGTTTTTTCCTGAATATATTCAGGAAAAAACGCATACGCCCATTTTGGCCAACCAAGCAAGCCGGAAGGGCAAATCAGCGCTACAAAGAAGTCTCGCTTGCCCTCGGTCAAAAGGGCCATGCTGAACAAAGTGTAAAAACCAGAAAAGCAGGACAGGCCATGGAGACATGGGAGCCTTGCTACGCTGATGGGCGGGATGTAAATTGCCAACAGGCACTCTGGAGAAGAGTACGGTGTGTCCTGAAACAAGTAATAAACACAGCGTAGAGAGCATAGGGCACTTCCACTCATGGGCGTATAAATTGGGAAAAGTAAAAATCAACAAGACACAGGCACCCTAAAGTTTACGGCTGCTCTGTTTCCAAGAACCTCCGCTTCGGTACACCTTCAATATCCCAGGAAAGAGAAAAATGGATAAAGAAATGGTGGTACTTGGCACAATGGAATATCACTCAGCCATGAAATCAATGTCATAAGGCTAGTTAGCAGCATGATGAGTGGATTTAGGTACGATGATTCTAAGTGAAATAAGTCACACAGAAAAAGACACTTATCCTAAGATATCGCTTATAGAGGGAATGTCAAAATCGCTACACTTGAACTGAATTACAAAACAGAACAGAGTCACACCTTTAGAAGACACACTATGGCTGCTTAACGGGAAAGGTGAGGTGGGGTGATGCATAAAACAAGGGTTTGAAATTAGCTCAGAGACCGCTCCATAAGCCAAATATGTAATAGACAAGGCCTACTCCCTGCTCAGTGAACTGGACTCAACACACCCTAGTCACCACACTAGTAAGAATCTGAAAACCTATGTATCGATATCTCTCTGCAAGTGAATCAAGAGGGTGTAAAGCGGCATCAACACAGCAGGGAAAAGCAGCCAAGACCGATTCTAAACGTAAATTACTTTAAAAAACCCACAAAACAAAGACCGTGAAAGAGAGAGAAATTCTTACAAAATCCGTTCAGGGTCTATGATGCAACCTGGATTGACCATATCTAGACCCACAGCTGGATGAGACATAAGGCTGGACACTCTTGGGGCTGAGAGGATTGGTGAGGTTGGGTGAGCAAACGCAGATACTTTAAAGTAACACTGCGGGGAACACACCCCATGGGTCTCAAATCTCCAGGTACAAGGGCATCTTCCTACATCAAAACATGCATGGGAAACCCAGAAGATGGTATGCCATGAGATCGGGAAAGGTTTCTAAAACGCACCTCATTTCTCCTCTCCTTGTGCTCGGGTTCGCCATTCCAGCCCCTTGACTAACCATCTCCCTACTTGGAGAATCAGCACCTTTAACCTCCTGATTGTACAGGTTGCAATTTGTCCTGAGGATGAATGGGAAGACGCAGAACCAACGAGAGACGAGCCCTAGGTGTTGGGACAGGCACAGGTCACTCCATTTTCCCATCAGGAAGAAGAATGAACCACAGGCTCAGCCTGCCCCCCAGAACCAAAATAGGGCCTGAAGCAATCCTGCGCTTTTGCGGCCAGCTCCCAAAAAAGCGAGGAGACAAATGGAGCTCAGGGGCACTGCAATTCACAAACGTGCAGAGTTATAAATGAGAACTCTCGTCCACAAATATATTGAGGGAAGGCAACGAAGAGGATTTGAAAGCAAGGCAGATTTGCAGGAAACAGATTTCAGGAGGTAGATTCGACTCGCCTTTAAAGCACATGAAAAGCGGCAAAACGTTAACAATGATGCCCTTGGCCAAAAAGGGCGTATGCGTTTTTTCCTGAATATATTCAGGAAAAAACGCATACGCCCTTTTTGGCCAACCAAGCAAGCCGGAAGGGCAAATCAGCGCTACAAAGAAGTCTCGCTTGCCCTCGGTCAAAAGGGCCATGCTGAACAAAGTGTAAAAACCAGAAAAGCAGGACAGGCCATGGAGACATGGGAGCCTTGCTACGCTGATGGGCGGGATGTAAATTGCCAACAGGCACTCTGGAGAAGAGTACGGTGTGTCCTGAAACAAGTAATAAACACAGCGTAGAGAGCATAGGGCACTTCCACTCATGGGCGTATAAATTGGGAAAACTAAAAATCAACAAGACACAGGCACCCTAAAGTTTACGGCTGCTCTGTTTCCAAGAACCTCCGCTTCGGTACACCTTCAATATCCCAGGAAAGAGAAAAATGGATAAAGAAATGGTGGTACTTGGCACAATGGAATATCACTCAGCCATGAAATCAATGTCATAAGGCTAGTTAGCAGCATGATGAGTGGATTTAGGTACGATGATTCTAAGTGAAATAAGTCACACAGAAAAAGACACATATCCTAAGATATCGCTTATAGAGGGAATGTCAAAATCGCTACACTTGAACTGAATTACAAAAGAGAACAGAGTCACACCTTTAGAAGACACACTATGGCTGCTTAACGGGAAAGGTGAGGTGGGGTGATGCATAAAACAAGGGTTTGAAATTAGCTCAGAGACCGCTCCATAAGCCAAATATGTAATAGACAAGGCCTACTCCCTGCTCAGTGAACTGGACTCAACACACCCTAGTCACCACACAAGAATATATCTGACTAGTAAGAATCTGAAAACCTATGTATCGATATCTCTCTGCAAGTGAATCAAGATGGTGTAAAACGGCATCAACACAGCAGGGAAAAGCAGCCAAAACCGATTCTAAACGTAAATTACTTTAAAAAACCCACAAAACAAAGACCGTGAAAGAGAGAGAAATTCTTACAAAATCCGTTCAGGGTCTATGATGCAACCTGGATTGACCATATCTAGACCCACAGCTGGATGAGACATAAGGCTGGACACTCTTGGGGCTGAGAGGATTGGTGAGGTTGGGTGAGCAAACGCAGATACTTTAAAGTAACACTGCGGGGAACACACCCCATGGGTCTCAAATCTCCAGGTACAAGGGCATCTTCCTACATCAAAACATGCATGGGAAACCCAGAAGATGGTATGCCATGAGATCGGGAAAGGTTTCTAAAACGCACCTCATTTCTCCTCTCGTTGTGCTCGGGTTCGCCATTCCAGCCGCTTGACTAACCATCTCCCTACTTGGAGAATCAGCACCTTTAACCTCCTGATTGTACAGGTTGCAATTTGTCCTGAGGATGAATGGGAAGACGCAGAACCAACGAGAGACTAGCCCTAGGTGTTGGGACAGGCACAGGTCACTCCATTTTCCCATCAGGAAGAAGAATGAACCACAGGCTCAGCCTGCCCCCCAGAACCAAAATAGGGCCTGAAGCAAACCAGCGCTTTTGCGGCCAGCTCCCAACAAAGCGAGGAGACAAATGGAGCTCAGGGGCACTGCAATTCACAAACGTGCAGAGTTATAAATGAGAACTCTCGTCCACAAATATATTGAGGGAAGGCAACGAAGAGGATTTGAAAGCAAGGCAGATTTGCAGGAAACAGATTTCAGGAGGTAGATTCGACTCGCCTTTAAAGCACATGAAAAGCAGCAAAACGTTGACAATGATGCCCTTGGCCAAAAAGGGCGTATGCGTTTTTTCCTGAATATATTCAGGAAAAAACGCATACGCCCTTTTTGGCCAACCAAGCAAGCCGGAAGGGCAAATCAGCGCTACAAAGAAGTCTCGCTTGCCCTCGGTCAAATGGGCCATGCTGAACAAAGTGTAAAAACCAGAAAAGCAGGACAAGCCATGGAGACATGGGAGCCTTGCTACGCTGATGGGCGGGATGTAAATTGCCAACAGGCACTCTGGAGAAGAGTACGGTGTGTCCTGAAACAAGTAATAAACACAGCGTAGAGAGCATAGGGCACTTCCACTCATGGGCGTATAAATTGGGAAAACTAAAAATCAACAAGACACAGGCACCCTAAAGTTTACGGCTGCTCTGTTTCCAAGAACCTCCGCTTCGGTACACCTTCAATATCCCAGGAAAGAGAAAAATGGATAAACAAATGGTGGTACTTGGCACAATGGAATATCACTCAGCCATGAAATCAATGTCATAAGGCTAGTTAGCAGCATGATGAGTGGATTTAGGTACGATGATTCTAAGTGAAATAAGTCACACAGAAAAAGACACTTATCCTAAGATATCGCTTATAGAGGGAATGTCAAAATCGCTACACTTGAACTGAATTACAAAACAGAACAGAGTCACACCTTTAGAAGACACACTATGGCTGCTTAACGGGAAAGGTGAGGTGGGGTGATGCATAAAACAAGGGTTTGAAATTAGCTCAGACACTGCTCCATAAGCCAAATATGTAATAGACAAGGCCTACTCCCTGCTCAGTGAACTGGACTCAACACACCCTAGTCACCACACTAGTAAGAATCTGAAAACCTATGTATCGATATCTCTCTGCAAGTGAATCAAGAGGGTGTAAAACGGCATCAACACAGCAGGGAAAAGCAGCCAAGACCGATTCTAAACGTAAATTACTTTAAAAAACCCACAAAACAAAGACCGTGAAAGAGAGAGAAATTCTTACAAAATCCGTTCAGGGTCTATGATGCAACCTGGATTGACCATATCTAGACCCACAGCTGGATGAGACATAAGGCTGGACACTCTTGGGGCTGAGAGGATTGGTGAGGTTGGGTGAGCAAACGCAGATAATTTAAAGTAACACTGCGGGGAACACACCCCATGGGTCTCAAATCTCCAGGTACAAGGGCATCTTCCTACATCAAAACATGCATGGGAAACCCAGAAGATGGTATGCCATGAGATCGGGAAAGGTTTCTAAAACGCACCTCATTTCTCCTCCCCTTGTGCTCGGGTTCGCCATTCCAGCCCCTTGACTAACCATCTCCCTACTTGGAGAATCAGCACCTTTAACCTCCTGATTGTACAGGTTGCAATTTGTCCTGAGGATGAATGGGAAGACGCAGAACCAACGAGATACGAGCCCTAGGTGTTGGGACAGGCATAGGTCACTCCATTTTCCCATCAGGAAGAAGAATGAACCACAGGCTCAGCCTGCCCCCCAGAACCAAAATAGGGCCTGAAGCAATCCTGCGCTTTTGCGGCCAGCTCCCAAAAAAGCGAGGAGACAAATGGAGCTCAGGGGCACTGCAATTCACAAACGTGCAGAGTTATAAATGAGAACTCTCGTCCACAAATATATTGAGGGAAGGCAACGAAGAGGATTTGAAAGCAAGGCAGATTTGCAGGAAACAGATTTCAGGAGGTAGATTCGACTCGCCTTTAAAGCACATGAAAAGCGGCAAAACGTTGACAATGATGCCCTTGGCCAAAAAGGGCGTATGCGTTTTTTCCTGAATATATTCAGGAAAAAACGCATACGCCCTTTTTGGCCAACCAAGCAAGCCGGAAGGGCAAATCAGCGCTACAAAGAAGTCTCGCTTGCCCTCGGTCAAAAGGGCCATGCTGAACAAAGTGTAAAAACCAGAAAAGCAGGACAGGCCATGGAGACATGGGAGCCTTGCTACGCTGATGGGCGGGATGTAAATTGCCAACAGGCACTCTGGAGAAGAGTACGGTGTGTCCTGAAACAAGTAATAAACACAGCGTAGAGAGCATAGGGCACTTCCACTCATGGGCGTATAAATTGGGAAAAGTAAAAATCAACAAGACACAGGCACCCTAAAGTTTACGGCTGCTCTGTTTCCAAGAACCTCCGCTTCGGTACACCTTCAATATCCCAGGAAAGAAAAAAATGGATAAAGAAATGGTGGTACTTGGCACAATGGAATATCACTCAGCCATGAAATCAATGTCATAAGGCTAGTTAGCAGCATGATGAGTGGATTTAGGTACGATGATTCTAAGTGAAATAAGTCACACAGAAAAAGACACTTATCCTAAGATATCGCTTATAGAGGGAATGTCAAAATCGCTACACTTGAACTGAATTACAAAACAGAACAGAGTCACACCTTTAGAAGACACACTATGGCTGCTTAACGGGAAAGGTGAGGTGGGGTGATGCATAAAACAAGGGTTTGAAATTAGCTCAGACACTGCTCCATAAGCCAAATATGTAATAGACAAGGCCTACTCCCTGCTCAGTGAACTGGACTCAACACACCCTAGTCACCACACTAGTAAGAATCTGAAAACCTATGTATCGATATCTCTCTGCAAGTGAATCAAGAGGGTGTAAAACGGCATCAACACAGCAGGGAAAAGCAGCCAAGACCGATTCTAAACGTAAATTACTTTAAAAAACCCACAAAACAAAGACCGTGAAAGAGAGAGAAATTCTTACAAAATCCGTTCAGGGTCTATGATGCAACCTGGATTGACCATATCTAGACCCACAGCTGGATGAGACATAAGGCTGGACACTCTTGGGGCTGAGAGGATTGGTGAGGTTTGGTGAGCAAACGCAGATACTTTAAAGTAACACTGCGGGGAACACACCCCATGGGTCTCAAATCTCCAGGTACAAGGGCATCTTCCTACATCAAAACATGCATGGGAAACCCAGAAGATGGTATGCCATGAGATTGGGAAAGGTTTCTAAAACGCACCTCATTTCTCCTCTCCTTGTGCTCGGGTTCGCCATTCCAGCCGCTTGACTAACCATCTCCCTACTTGGAGAATCAGCACCTTTAACCTCCTGATTGTACAGGTTGCAATTTGTCCTGAGGATGAATGGGAAGACGCAGAACCAACGAGAGACGAGCCCTAGGTGTTGGGACAGGCACAGGTCACTCCATTTTCCCATCAGGAAGAAGAATGAACCACAGGCTCAGCCTGCCCCCCAGAACCAAAATAGGGCCTGAAGCAATCCTGCGCTTTTGCGGCCAGCTCCCAAAAAAGCGAGGAGACAAATGGAGCTCAGGGGCACTGCAATTCACAAACGTGCAGAGTTATAAATGAGAACTCTCGTCCACAAATATATTGAGGGAAGGCAACGAAGAGGATTTGAAAGCAAGGCAGATTTGCAGGAAACAGATTTCAGGAGGTAGATTCGACTCGCCTTTAAAGCACATGAAAAGCGGCAAAACGTTGACAATGATGCCCTTGGCCAAAAAGGGCGTATGCGTTTTTTCCTGAATATATTCAGGAAAAAACGCATACGCCCTTTTTGGCCAACCAAGCAAGCCGGAAGGGCAAATCAGCGCTACAAAGAAGTCTCGCTTGCCCTCGGTCAAAAGGGCCATGCTGAACAAAGTGTAAAAACCAGAAAAGCAGGACAGGCCATGGAGACATGGGAGCCTTGCTACGCTGATGGGCGGGATGTAAATTGCCAACAGGCACTCTGGAGATGAGTACAGTGTGTCCTGAAACAAGTAATAAACACAGCGTTGAGAGCATAGGGCACTTCCACTCATGGGCGTATAAATTGGGAAAATTAAAAATCAACAAGACACAGGCACCCCAAACTTTACGGCTGCTCTGTTTACAAGAACCTCCGCTTCGGTACACCTTCAATATCCCAGGAAAGAGAAAAATGGATAAAGAAATGGTGGTACTTGGCACAATGGAATATCACTCAGCCATGAAATCAATGTCATAAGGCTAGTTAGCAGCATGATGAGTGGATTTAGGTACGATGATTCTAAGTGAAATAATTCACACAGAAAAAGACACTTATCCTAAGATATCGCTTATAGAGGGAATGTCAAAATCGCTACACTTGAACAGAATTACAAAACAAAACAGAGTCACACCTTTAGAAGACACACTATGGCTGCTTAACGGGAAAGGTGAGGTGGGGTGATGCATAAAACAAGGGTTTGAAATTAGCTCAGACACTGCTCCATAAGCCAAATATGTAATAGACAAGGCCTACTCCCTGCTCAGTGAACTGGACTCAACACACCCTAGTCACCACACAAGAATATATCTGACTAGTAAGAATCTGAAAACCTATGTATCGATATCTCTCTGCAAGTGAATCAAGAGGGTGTAAAGCGGTATCAACACAGCAGGGAAAAGCAGCCAAGCCCGATTCTAAACATAAATTACTTTAAAAAACCCACAAAACAAAGACAGTGAAAGAGAGAGAAATTCTTACAAAATCCGTTCAGGGTCTATGATGCAACCTGGATTGACCATATGTACACCCACAGCTGGATGAGACATAAGGCTGGACACTCTTGGGGCTGAGAGGATTGGTGAGGTTGGGTGAGCAAACCCAGATACTTTAAAGTAACACTGCTGGGAACACACCCCATGGGTCTCAAATCTCCAGGTACAAGGGCATCTTCCTACATCAAAACATGCATGGGAAACCCAGAAGATGGTATGCCATGAGATCGGGAAAGGTTTCTAAAACGCACCTCATTTCTCCTCTCCTTGTGCTCGGGTTCGCCATTCCAGCCGCTTGACTAACCATCTCCCTACGTGGAGAATCAGCACCTTTAACCTCCTGATTGTACAGGTTGCAATTTGTCCTGAGGACGAACGGGAAGACGCGGAACCAACGAGAGACGAGCCCTAGGTGTTGGGACAGGCATAGGTCACTCCATTTTCCCATCAGGAAGAAGAATGAACCACAGGCTCAGCCTGCCCCCCAGAACCAAAATAGGGCCTGAAGCAATCTTGCGCTTTTGCGGCCAGCTCCCAAAAAAGCGAGGAGACAAATGGAGCTCAGGGGCACTGCAATTCACAAACGTGCAGAGTTATAAATGAGAACTCTCGTCCACAAATATATTGAGGGAAGGCAACGAAGAGGATTTGAAAGCAAGGCAGATTTGCAGGAAACAGATTTCAGGAGGTAGATTCGACTCGCCTTTAAAGCACATGAAAAGCGGCAAAACGTTGACAATGATGCCCTTGGCCAAAAAGGGCGTATGCGTTTTTTCCTGAATATATTCAGGAAAAAACGCATACGCCCTTTTTGGCCAACCAAGCAAGCCGGAAGGGCAAATCAGCGCTACAAAGAAGTCTCGCTTGCCCTTGGTCAAAAGGGCCATGCTGAACAAACAGTAAAAACCAGAAAAGCAGGACAGGCCATGGAGACATGGGAGCCTTGCTACGCTGATGGGCGGGATGTAAATTGCCAACAGGCACTCTGGAGAAGAGTACGGTGTGTCCTGAAACAAGTAATAAACACAGCGTAGAGAGCATAGGGCACTTCCACTCATGGGCGTATAAATTGGGAAAACTAAAAATCAACAAGACACAGGCACCCTAAAGTTTACGGCTGCTCTGTTTCCAAGAATCTCCGCTTCGGTACACCTTCAATATCCCAGGAAAGAGAAAAATGGATAAAGAAATGGTGGTACTTGGCACAATGGAATATCACTCAGCCATGAAATCAATCTCATAAGGCTACTTAGCAGCATGATGAGTGGATTTAGGTACGATGATTCTAAGTGAAATAAGTGACACAGAAAAAGGCACTTATCCTAAGATATCGCTTATAGAGGGAATGTCAAAATCGCTACACTTGAACTGAATTACAAAACAGAACAGAGTCACACCTTTAGAAGACACACTATGGCTGCTTAACGGGAAAGGTGAGGTGGGGTGATGCATAAAACAAGGGTTTGAAATTAGCTCAGACACTGCTCCATAAGCCAAATATGTAATAGACAAGGCCTACTCCCTGCTTAGTGAACTGGACTCAACACACCCTAGTCACCACACTAGTAAGAATCTGAAAACCTATGTATCGATATCTCTCTGCAAGTGAATCAAGAGGGTGTAAAACGGCATCAACACAGCAGGGAAAAGCAGCCAAGACCGATTCTAAACGTAAATTACTTTAAAAAACCCACAAAACAAAGACCGTGAAAGAGAGAGAAATTCTTACAAAATCCGTTCAGGGTCTATGATGCAACCTGGATTGACCATATCTAGACCCACAGCTGGATGAGACATAAGGCTGGACACTCTTGGGGCTGAGAGGATTGGTGAGGTTGGGTGAGCAAACGCAGATACTTTAAAGTAACACTGCGGGGAACACACCCCATGGGTCTCAAATCTCCAGGTACAAGGGCATCTTCCTACATCAAAACATGCATGGGAAACCCAGAAGATGGTATGCCATGAGATCGGGAAAGGTTTCTAAAACGCACCTCATTTCTCCTCTCCTTGTGCTCGGGTTCGCCATTCCAGCCGCTTGACTAACCATCTCCCTACTTGGAGAATCAGCACCTTTAACCTCCTGATTTTACAGGTTGCAATTTGTCCTAAGGATGAATGGGAAGACGCAGAACCAACGAGAGACGAGCCCTAGGTGTTGGGACAGGCACAGGTCACTCCATTTTCCCAACAGGAAGAAGAATGAACCACAGGCTCAGCCTGCCCCCCAGAACCAAAATAGGGCCTGAAGCAATCCTGCGCTTTTGCGGCCAGCTCCCAAAAAAGCGAGGAGACAAATGGAGCTCAGGGGCACTGCAATTCACAAACGTGCAGAGTTATAAATGAGAACTCTCGTCCACAAATATATTGAGGGAAGGCAATGAAGAGGATTTGAAAGCAAGGCAGATTTGCAGGAAACAGATTTCAGGAGGTAGATTCGACTCGCCTTTAAAGCACATGAAAAGCGGCAAAACGTTGACAATGATGCCCTTGGCCAAAAAGGGCGTATGCGTTTTTTCCTGAATATATTCAGGAAAAAACGCATACGCCCTTTTTGGCCAACCAAGCAAGCCGGAAGGGCAAATCAGCGCTACAAAGAAGTCTCGCTTGCCCTCGGTCAAAAGGGCCATGCTGAACAAAGTGTAAAAACCAGAAAAGCAGGACAGGCCATGGAGACATGGGAGCCTTGCTACGCTGATGGGCGGGATGTAAATTGCCAACAGGCACTCTGGAGAAGAGTACGGTGTGTCCTGAAACAAGTAATAAACACAGCGTAGAGAGCATAGGGCACTTCCACTCATGGGCGTATAAATTGGGAAAACTAAAAATCAACAAGACACAGGCACCCTAAAGTTTACGGCTGCTCTGTTTCCAAGAACCTCCGCTTCGGTACACCTTCAATATCCCAGGAAAGAGAAAAATGGATAAAGAAATGGTGGTACTTGGCACAATGGAACATCACTCAGCCATGAAATCAATGTCATAAGGCTAGTTAGAAGCATGATGAGTGGATTTAGGTACGATGATTCTAAGTGAAATAAGTCACACAGAAGAAGGCACTTATCCTAAGATATCGCTTATAGAGGGAATGTCAAAATCGCTACACTTGAACTGAGTTACAAAACAGAACAGAGGCACACCTTTAGAAGACACACTATGGCTGCTTAACCGGAAAGGTGAGGTGGGGTGATGCATAAAACAAGGGTTTGAAATTAGCTCAGACACCGCTCCATAAGCCAAATATGTACTAGACAAGGCCTACTCCCTGCTCAGTGAACTGGACTCAACACCCCCTAGTCACCGCACAAGAATATATCTGACTAGTATGAATCTGAAAACCTATGTATCGATATCTCTCTGCAAGTGAATCAAGAGGGTGTAAAGCGGCATAAACACAGCAGGGAAAAGCAGCCAAACCCCATTCTAAACATACATTACTTTAAAAAACCCACAAAGCAAAGACAGTGAAAGAGAGAGAAATTCTTACAAAATCCGTTCAGGGTCTCTGATGCAAACTGGATTGACCATATCTAGACCCACAGCTGGATGAGACATAAGGCTGGACACTCTTGGGGCTGAGAGGATTGGTGAGGTTGGGTGAGCAAATGCAGATACTTTAAAGTAATACCACGGGGTACCCACCCCATGGGTCTCAAATCTCCAGGTACAAGGGAATCTTCCTACATCAAAACATGCATGGGAAACCCAGAAGATGGTATGCCGTGAGATCGGGAAAGGTTTCTAAAACGCACCTCATTTCTCCTCTCCTTGTTCTCGGGTTCGCCATTCCAGCCGCTTGACTAACCATCTCCCTACTTGGAGAATCAGCACCTTTAACCTCCTGATTGTACAGGTTGCAATTTGTCCTGAGGATGAATGGGAAGACGCAGAACCAACGAGAGACGAGCCCTAGGTGTTGGGACAGGCACAGGTCACTCCATTTTCCCATCAGGAAGAAGAATGAACCACAGGCTCAGCCTGCCCCCCAGAACCAAAATAGGGCCTGAAGCAATCCTGCGCTTTTGCGGCCAGCTCCCAAAAAAGCGAGGAGACAAATGGAGCTCAGGGGCACTGCAATTCACAAACGTGCTGAGTTATAAATGAGAACTCTCGTCCACAAATATATTGAGGGAAGGCAACAAAGAGGATTTGAAAGCAAGGCAGATTTGCAGGAAACAGATTTCAGGAGGTAGATTCGACTCGCCTTTAAAGCACATGAAAAGCAGCAAAACGTTGACAATGATGCCCTTGGCCAAAAAGGGCGTATGCGTTTTTTCCTGAATATATTCAGGAAAAAACGCATACGCCCTTTTTGGCCAACCAAGCAAGCCGGAAGGGCAAATCAGCGCTACAAAGAAGTCTCGCTTGCCCTCGGTCAAAAGGGCCATGCTGAACAAAGTGTAAAAACCAGAAAAGCAGGACAGGCCATGGAGACATGGGAGCCTTGCTACGCTGATGGGCGGGATGTAAATTGCCAACAGGCACTCTGGAGAAGAGTACGGTGTGTCCTGAAACAAGTAATAAACACAGCGTAGAGAGCATAGGGCACTTCCACTCATGGGCGTATAAATTGGGAAAACTAAAAATCAACAAGACACAGGAACCCTAAAGTTTACGGCTGCTCTGTTTCCAAGAACCTCCGCTTCGGTACACCTTCAATATCCCAGGAAAGAGAAAAATGGATAAAGAAATGGTGGTACTTGGCACAATGGAATATCACTCAGCCATGAAATCAATGTCATAAGGCTAGTTAGCAGCATGATGAGTGGATTTAGGTACGATGATTCTAAGTGAAATAAGTCACACAGAAAAAGACACATATCCTAAGATATCGCTTATAGAGGGAATGTCAAAATCGCTACACTTGAACTGAATTACAAAAGAGAACAGAGTCACACCTTTAGAAGACACACTATGGCTGCTTAACGGGAAAGGTGAGGTGGGGTGATGCATAAAACAAGGGTTTGAAATTAGCTCAGAGACCGCTCCATAAGCCAAATATGTAATAGACAAGGCCTACTCCCTGCTCAGTGAACTGGACTCAACACACCCTAGTCACCACACAAGAATATATCTGACTAGTAAGAATCTGAAAACCTATGTATCGATATCTCTCTGCAAGTGAATCAAGATGGTGTAAAACGGCATCAACACAGCAGGGAAAAGCAGCCAAAACCGATTCTAAACGTAAATTACTTTAAAAAACCCACAAAACAAAGACCGTGAAAGAGAGAGAAATTCTTACAAAATCCGTTCAGGGTCTATGATGCAACCTGGATTGACCATATCTAGACCCACAGCTGGATGAGACATAAGGCTGGACACTCTTGGGGCTGAGAGGATTGGTGAGGTTGGGTGAGCAAACGCAGATACTTTAAAGTAACACTGCGGGGAACACACCCCATGGGTCTCAAATCTCCAGGTACAAGGGCATCTTCCTACATCAAAACATGCATGGGAAACCCAGAAGATGGTATGCCATGAGATCGGGAAAGGTTTCTAAAACGCACCTCATTTCTCCTCTCGTTGTGCTCGGGTTCGCCATTCCAGCCGCTTGACTAACCATCTCCCTACTTGGAGAATCAGCACCTTTAACCTCCTGATTGTACAGGTTGCAATTTGTCCTGAGGATGAATGGGAAGACGCAGAACCAACGAGAGACGAGCCCTAGGTGTTGGGACAGGCATAGGTCACTCCATTTTCCCATCAGGAAGAAGAATGAACCACAGGCTCAGCCTGCCCCCCAGAACCAAAATAGGGCCTGAAGCAAACCAGCGCTTTTGCGGCCAGCTCCCAACAAAGCGAGGAGACAAATGGAGCTCAGGGGCACTGCAATTCACAAACGTGCAGAGTTATAAATGAGAACTCTCGTCCACAAATATATTGAGGGAAGGCAACGAAGAGGATTTGAAAGCAAGGCAGATTTGCAGGAAACAGATTTCAGGAGGTAGATTCGACTCGCCTTTAAAGCACATGAAAAGCAGCAAAACGTTGACAATGATGCCCTTGGCCAAAAAGGGCGTATGCGTTTTTTCCTGAATATATTCAGGAAAAAACGCATACGCCCTTTTTGGCCAACCAAGCAAGCCGGAAGGGCAAATCAGCGCTACAAAGAAGTCTCGCTTGCCCTCGGTCAAATGGGCCATGCTGAACAAAGTGTAAAAACCAGAAAAGCAGGACAAGCCATGGAGACATGGGAGCCTTGCTACGCTGATGGGCGGGATGTAAATTGCCAACAGGCACTCTGGAGAAGAGTACGGTGTGTCCTGAAACAAGTAATAAACACAGCGTAGAGAGCATAGGGCACTTCCACTCATGGGCGTATAAATTGGGAAAACTAAAAATCAACAAGACACAGGCACCCTAAAGTTTACGGCTGCTCTGTTTCCAAGAACCTCCGCTTCGGTACACCTTCAATATCCCAGGAAAGAGAAAAATGGATAAACAAATGGTGGTACTTGGCACAATGGAATATCACTCAGCCATGAAATCAATGTCATAAGGCTAGTTAGCAGCATGATGAGTGGATTTAGGTACGATGATTCTAAGTGAAATAAGTCACACAGAAAAAGACACTTATCCTAAGATATCGCTTATAGAGGGAATGTCAAAATCGCTACACTTGAACTGAATTACAAAACAGAACAGAGTCACACCTTTAGAAGACACACTATGGCTGCTTAACGGGAAAGGTGAGGTGGGGTGATGCATAAAACAAGGGTTTGAAATTAGCTCAGACACTGCTCCATAAGCCAAATATGTAATAGACAAGGCCTACTCCCTGCTCAGTGAACTGGACTCAACACACCCTAGTCACCACACTAGTAAGAATCTGAAAACCTATGTATCGATATCTCTCTGCAAGTGAATCAAGAGGGTGTAAAACGGCATCAACACAGCAGGGAAAAGCAGCCAAGACCGATTCTAAACGTAAATTACTTTAAAAAACCCACAAAACAAAGACCGTGAAAGAGAGAGAAATTCTTACAAAATCCGTTCAGGGTCTATGATGCAACCTGGATTGACCATATCTAGACCCACAGCTGGATGAGACATAAGGCTGGACACTCTTGGGGCTGAGAGGATTGGTGAGGTTGGGTGAGCAAACGCAGATAATTTAAAGTAACACTGCGGGGAACACACCCCATGGGTCTCAAATCTCCAGGTACAAGGGCATCTTCCTACATCAAAACATGCATGGGAAACCCAGAAGACGGTATGCCATGAGATCGGGAAAGGTTTCTAAAACGCACCTCATTTCTCCTCCCCTTGTGCTCGGGTTCGCCATTCCAGCCCCTTGACTAACCATCTCCCTACTTGGAGAATCAGCACCTTTATCCTCCTGATTGTACAGGTTGCAATTTGTCCTGAGGATGAATGGGAAGACGCAGAACCAACGAGATACGAGCCCTAGGTGTTGGGACAGGCATAGGTCACTCCATTTTCCCATCAGGAAGAAGAATGAACCACAGGCTCAGCCTGCCCCCCAGAACCAAAATAGGGCCTGAAGCAATCCTGCGCTTTTGCGGCCAGCTCCCAAAAAAGCGAGGAGACAAATGGAGCTCAGGGGCACTGCAATTCACAAACGTGCAGAGTTATAAATGAGAACTCTCGTCCACAAATATATTGAGGGAAGGCAACGAAGAGGATTTGAAAGCAAGGCAGATTTGCAGGAAACAGATTTCAGGAGGTAGATTCGACTCGCCTTTAAAGCACATGAAAAGCGGCAAAACGTTGACAATGATGCCCTTGGCCAAAAAGGGCGTATGCGTTTTTTCCTGAATATATTCAGGAAAAAACGCATACGCCCTTTTTGGCCAACCAAGCAAGCCGGAAGGGCAAATCAGCGCTACAAAGAAGTCTCGCTTGCCCTCGGTCAAAAGGGCCATGCTGAACAAAGTGTAAAAACCAGAAAAGCAGGACAGGCCATGGAGACATGGGAGCCTTGCTACGCTGATGGGCGGGATGTAAATTGCCAACAGGCACTCTGGAGAAGAGTACGGTGTGTCCTGAAACAAGTAATAAACACAGCGTAGAGAGCATAGGGCACTTCCACTCATGGGCGTATAAATTGGGAAAAGTAAAAATCAACAAGACACAGGCACCCTAAAGTTTACGGCTGCTCTGTTTCCAAGAACCTCCGCTTCGGTACACCTTCAATATCCCAGGAAAGAGAAAAATGGATAAAGAAATGGTGGTACTTGGCACAATGGAATATCACTCAGCCATGAAATCAATGTCATAAGGCTAGTTAGCAGCATGATGAGTGGATTTAGGTACGATGATTCTAAGTGAAATAAGTCACACAGAAAAAGACACTTATCCTAAGATATCGCTTATAGAGGGAATGTCAAAATCGCTACACTTGAACTGAATTACAAAACAGAACAGAGTCACACCTTTAGAAGACACACTATGGCTGCTTAACGGGAAAGGTGAGGTGGGGTGATGCATAAAACAAGGGTTTGAAATTAGCTCAGACACTGCTCCATAAGCCAAATATGTAATAGACAAGGCCTACTCCATGCTCAGTGAACTGGACTCAACACACCCTAGTCACCACACTAGTAAGAATCTGAAAACCTATGTATCGATATCTCTCTGCAAGTGAATCAAGAGGGTGTAAAACGGCATCAACACAGCCGGGAAAAGCAGCCAAAACCGATTCTAAACGTAAATTACTTTAAAAAACCCACAAAACAAAGACCGTGAAAGAGAGAGAAATTCTTACAAAATCCGTTCAGGGTCTATGATGCAACCTGGATTGACCATATCTAGACCCACAGCTGGATGAGACATAAGGCTGGACACTCTTGGGGCTGAGAGGATTGGTGAGGTTGGGTGAGCAAATGCAGATACTTTAAAGTAATACCGCGGGGTACCCACCCCATGGTTCTCAAATCTCCAGGTACAAGGGAATCTTCCTACATCAAAACATGCATGGGAAACCCAGAAGATGGTATGCCGTGAGATCGGGAAAGGTTTCTAAAACGCACCTCATTTCTCCTCTCCTTGTGCTCGGGTTCGCCATTCCAGCCGCTTGACTAACCGTCTCCCTACTTGGAGAATCAGCACCTTTAACCTCCTGTTTCGTCCAGGTTGCAATTTGTCCTGAGGATGAACGGGAAGACGGGGAACCAACGAGACACTAGCCCTAGGTGTTGGGACAGGCACAGGTCACTCCATTTTCCCATCAGGAAGAAGAATGAACCACAGGCTCAGCCTGCCCCCCAGAACCAAAATAGGGCCTGAAGCAATCCTGCGCTTTTGCGGCCAGCTCCCAAAAAAGCGAGGAGACAAATGGAGCTCAGGGGCACTGCAATTCACAAACGTGCAGAGTTATAAATGAGAACTCTCGTCCACAAATATATTGAGGGAAGGCAACGAAGAGGATTTGAAAGCAAGGCAGATTTGCAGGAAACAGATTTCAGGAGGTAGATTCGACTCGCCTTTAAAGCACATGAAAAGCGGCAAAACGTTGACAATGATGCCCTTGGCCAAAAAGGGCGTATGCGTTTTTTCCTGAATATATTCAGGAAAAAACGCATACGCCCTTTTTGGCCAACCAAGCAAGCCAGAAGGGCAAATCAGCGCTACAAAGAAGTCTCGCTTGCCCTCGGTCAAAAGGGCCATGCTGAACAAAGTGTAAAAACCAGAAAAGCAGGACAGGCCATGGAGACATGGGAGCCTTGCTACGCTGATGGGCGGGATGTAAATTGCCAACAGGCACTCTGGAGAAGAGTACGGTGTGTCCTGAAACAAGTAATAAACACAGCGTAGAGAGCATAGGGCACTTCCACTCATGGGCGTATAAATTGGGAAAACTAAAAGTCAACAAGACACAGGCACCCTAAAGTTTACGGCTGCTCTGTTTCCAAGAACCTCCACTTCGGTACACCTTCAATATCCCAGGAAAGAGAAAAATGGATAAAGAAATGGTGGTACTTGGCACAGTGGAATATCACTCAGCCATGAAATCAATGTCATAAGGCTAGTTAGCAGCATGATGAGTGGATTTAGGTACGATGATTCTAAGTGAAATAATTCACACAGAAAAAGACACTTATCCTAAGATATCGCTTATAGAGGGAATGTCAAAATCGCTACACTTGAACAGAATTACAAAACAAAACAGAGTCACACCTTTAGAAGACACACTATGGCTGCTTAACGGGAAAGGTGAGGTGGGGTGATGCATAAAACAAGGGTTTGAAATTAGCTCAGACACTGCTCCATAAGCCAAATATGTAATAGACAAGGCCTACTCCCTGCTCAGTGAACTGGACTCAACACACCCTAGTCACCACACAAGAATATATCTGACTAGTAAGAATCTGAAAACCTATGTATCGATATCTCTCTGCAAGTGAATCAAGAGGGTGTAAAGCGGTATCAACACAGCAGGGAAAAGCAGCCAAGCCCGATTCTAAACATAAATTACTTTAAAAAACCCACAAAACAAAGACAGTGAAAGAGAGAGAAATTCTTACAAAATCCGTTCAGGGTCTATGATGCAACCTGGATTGACCATATGTACACCCACAGCTGGATGAGACATAAGGCTGGACACTCTTGGGGCTGAGAGGATTGGTGAGGTTGGGTGAGCAAACCCAGATACTTTAAAGTAACACTGCTGGGAACACACCCCATGGGTCTCAAATCTCCAGGTACAAGGGCATCTTCCTACATCAAAACATGCATGGGAAACCCAGAAGATGGTATGCCATGAGATCGGGAAAGGTTTCTAAAACGCACCTCATTTCTCCTCTCCTTGTGCTCGGGTTCGCCATTCCAGCCGCTTGACTAACCATCTCCCTACGTGGAGAATCAGCACCTTTAACCTCCTGATTGTACAGGTTGCAATTTGTCCTGAGGACGAACGGGAAGACGCGGAACCAACGAGAGACGAGCCCTAGGTGTTGGGACAGGCATAGGTCACTCCATTTTCCCATCAGGAAGAAGAATGAACCACAGGCTCAGCCTGCCCCCCAGAACCAAAATAGGGCCTGAAGCAATCTTGCGCTTTTGCGGCCAGCTCCCAAAAAAGCGAGGAGACAAATGGAGCTCAGGGGCACTGCAATTCACAAACGTGCAGAGTTATAAATGAGAACTCTCGTCCACAAATATATTGAGGGAAGGCAACGAAGAGGATTTGAAAGCAAGGCAGATTTGCAGGAAACAGATTTCAGGAGGTAGATTCGACTCGCCTTTAAAGCACATGAAAAGCGGCAAAACGTTGACAATGATGCCCTTGGCCAAAAAGGGCGTATGCGTTTTTTCCTGAATATATTCAGGAAAAAACGCATACGCCCTTTTTGGCCAACCAAGCAAGCCGGAAGGGCAAATCAGCGCTACAAAGAAGTCTCGTTTGCCCTTGGTCAAAAGGGCCATGCTGAACAAACAGTAAAAACCAGAAAAGCAGGACAGGCCATGGAGACATGGGAGCCTTGCTACGCTGATGGGCGGGATGTAAATTGCCAACAGGCACTCTGGAGAAGAGTACGGTGTGTCCTGAAACAAGTAATAAACACAGCGTAGAGAGCATAGGGCACTTCCACTCATGGGCGTATAAATTGGGAAAACTAAAAATCAACAAGACACAGGCACCCTAAAGTTTACGGCTGCTCTGTTTCCAAGAATCTCCGCTTCGGTACACCTTCAATATCCCAGGAAAGAGAAAAATGGATAAAGAAATGGTGGTACTTGGCACAATGGAATATCACTCAGCCATGAAATCAATCTCATAAGGCTACTTAGCAGCATGATGAGTGGATTTAGGTACGATGATTCTAAGTGAAATAAGTGACACAGAAAAAGGCACTTATCCTAAGATATCGCTTATAGAGGGAATGTCAAAATCGCTACACTTGAACTGAATTACAAAACAGAACAGAGTCACACCTTTAGAAGACACACTATGGCTGCTTAACGGGAAAGGTGAGGTGGGGTGATGCATAAAACAAGGGTTTGAAATTAGCTCAGACACTGCTCCATAAGCCAAATATGTAATAGACAAGGCCTACTCCCTGCTTAGTGAACTGGACTCAACACACCCTAGTCACCACACTAGTAAGAATCTGAAAACCTATGTATCGATATCTCTCTGCAAGTGAATCAAGAGGGTGTAAAACGGCATCAACACAGCAGGGAAAAGCAGCCAAGACCGATTCTAAACGTAAATTACTTTAAAAAACCCACAAAACAAAGACCGTGAAAGAGAGAGAAATTCTTACAAAATCCGTTCAGGGTCTATGATGCAACCTGGATTGACCATATCTAGACCCACAGCTGGATGAGACATAAGGCTGGACACTCTTGGGGCTGAGAGGATTGGTGAGGTTGGGTGAGCAAACGCAGATACTTTAAAGTAACACTGCGGGGAACACACCCCATGGGTCTCAAATCTCCAGGTACAAGGGCATCTTCCTACATCAAAACATGCATGGGAAACCCAGAAGATGGTATGCCATGAGATCGGGAAAGGTTTCTAAAACGCACCTCATTTCTCCTCTCCTTGTGCTCGGGTTCGCCATTCCAGCCGCTTGACTAACCATCTCCCTACTTGGAGAATCAGCACCTTTAACTTCCTGATTTTACAGGTTGCAATTTGTCCTAAGGATGAATGGGAAGACGCAGAACCAACGAGAGACGAGCCCTAGGTGTTGGGACAGGCACAGGTCACTCCATTTTCCCAACAGGAAGAAGAATGAACCACAGGCTCAGCCTGCCCCCCAGAACCAAAATAGGGCCTGAAGCAATCCTGCGCTTTTGCGGCCAGCTCCCAAAAAAGCGAGGAGACAAATGGAGCTCAGGGGCACTGCAATTCACAAACGTGCAGAGTTATAAATGAGAACTCTCGTCCACAAATATATTGAGGGAAGGCAATGAAGAGGATTTGAAAGCAAGGCAGATTTGCAGGAAACAGATTTCAGGAGGTAGATTCGACTCGCCTTTAAAGCACATGAAAAGCGGCAAAACGTTGACAATGATGCCCTTGGCCAAAAAGGGCGTATGCGTTTTTTCCTGAATATATTCAGGAAAAAACGCATACGCCCTTTTTGGCCAACCAAGCAAGCCGGAAGGGCAAATCAGCGCTACAAAGAAGTCTCGCTTGCCCTCGGTCAAAAGGGCCATGCTGAACAAAGTGTAAAAACCAGAAAAGCAGGACAGGCCATGGAGACATGGGAGCCTTGCTACGCTGATGGGCGGGATGTAAATTGCCAACAGGCACTCTGGAGATGAGTACGGTGTGTCCTGAAACAAGTAATAAACACAGCGTTGAGAGCATAGGGCACTTCCACTCATGGGCGTATAAATTGGGAAAATTAAAAATCAACAAGACACAGGCACCCCAAACTTTACGGCTGCTCTGTTTACAAGAACCTCCGCTTCGGTACACCTTCAATATCCCAGGAAAGAGAAAAATGGATAAAGAAATGGTGGTACTTGGCACAATGCAATATCACTCAGCCATGAAATCAATGTCATAAGGCTAGTTAGCAGCATGATGAGTGGATTTAGGTACGATGATTCTAAGTGAAATAAGTCACACAGAAAAAGGCACTTATCCTAAGATATCGCTTATAGAGGGAATGTCAAAATCGCTACACTTGAACTGAGTTACAAAACAGAACAGAGGCACACCTTTAGAAGACACACTATGGCTGCTTAACCGGAAAGGTGAGGTGGGGTGATGCATAAAACAAGGGTTTGAAATTAGCTCAGACACCGCTCCATAAGCCAAATATGTACTAGACAAGGCCTACTCCCTGCTCAGTGAACTGGACTCAACACCCCCTAGTCACCGCACAAGAATATATCTGACTAGTATGAATCTGAAAACCTATGTATCGATATCTCTCTGCAAGTGAATCAAGAGGGTGTAAAGCGGCATAAACACAGCAGGGAAAAGCAGCCAAACCCCATTCTAAACATACATTACTTTAAAAAACCCACAAAGCAAAGACAGTGAAAGAGAGAGAAATTCTTACAAAATCCGTTCAGGGTCTCTGATGCAAACTGGATTGACCATATCTAGACCCACAGCTGGATGAGACATAAGGCTGGACACTCTTGGGGCTGAGAGGATTGGTGAGGTTGGGTGAGCAAATGCAGATACTTTAAAGTAATACCACGGGGTACCCACCCCATGGGTCTCAAATCTCCAGGTACAAGGGAATCTTCCTACATCAAAACATGCATGGGAAACCCAGAAGATGGTATGCCGTGAGATCGGGAAAGGTTTCTAAAACGCACCTCATTTCTCCTCTCCTTGTTCTCGGGTTCGCCATTCCAGCCGCTTGACTAACCATCTCCCTACTTGGAGAATCAGCACCTTTAACCTCCTGTTTCGTCCAGGTTGCAATTTGTCCTGAGGATGAACGGGAAGACGCGGAACCAATGAGAGACGAGCCCTAGGTGTTTGGACAGGCATAGGTCACTCCATTTTCCCATCAGGAAGAAGAATGAACCACAGGCTCAGCCTGCCCCCCAGAACCAAAATAGGGCCTGAAGCAATCCTGCGCTTTTGCGGCCAGCTCCCAAAAAAGCGAGGAGACAAATGGAGCTCAGGGGCACTGCAATTCACAAACGTGCAGAGTTATAAATGAGAACTCTCGTCCACAAATATATTGAGGGAAGGCAACGAAGAGGATTTGAAAGCAAGGCAGATTTGCAGGAAACAGATTTCAGGAGGTAGATTCGACTCGCCTTTAAAGCACATGAAAAGCGGCAAAACGTTGACAATGATGCCCTTGGCCAAAAAGGGCGTATGCGTTTTTTCCTGAATATATTCAGGAAAAAACGCATACGCCCTTTTTGGCCAAGCAAGCAAGCCGGAAGGGCAAATCAGCGCTACAAAGAAGTCTCGCTTGCCCTCGGTCAAAAGGGCCATGCTGAACAAAGTGTAAAAACCAGAAAAGCAGGACAGGCCATGGAGACATGGGAGCCTTGCTACGCTGATGGGTGGGATGTAAATTGCCAACAGGCACTCTGGAGAAGAGTACGGTGTGTCCTGAAACAAGTAATAAACACAGCGTAGAGAGCATAGGGCACTTCCACTCATGGGCGTATAAATTGGGAAAACTAAAAATCAACAAGACACAGGCACCCTAAAGTTTACGGCTGCTCTGTTTCCTAGAACCTCCGCTTCGGTACACCTTCAATATCCCAGGAAAGAGAAAAATGGATAAAGAAATGGTGGTACTTGGCACAATGGAATATCACTCAGCCATGAAATCAATGTCATAAGGCTAGTTAGCAGCATGATGAGTGGATTTAGGTACGATGATTCTAAGTGAAATAAGTCACACAGAAAAAGGCCCTTATCCTAAGATATCGCTTATAGAGGGAATGTCAAAATCGCTACACTTGAACTGAATTACAAAACAGAACAGAGTCACACCTTTAGAAGACACACTATGGCTGCTTAACGGGAAAGGTGAGGTGGGGTGATGCATAAAACAAGGGTTTGAAATTAGCTCAGAGACCGCTCCATAAGGCAAATATGTAATAGACAAGGCCTACTCCCTGCTCAGTGAACTGGACTCAACACACCCTAGTCACCACACAAGAATATATCTGACTAGTAAGAATCTGAAAACCTATGTATCGATATCTCTCTGCAAGTGAATCAAAAGGGTGTAAAGCGGCAACAACACAGCAGGGAAAAGCAGCCAAGCCCGATTCTAAACATACATTACTTTAAAAAACCCACAAAACAAAGACAGTTAAAGAGAGAGAAATTCTTACAAAATCCATTCAGGGTCTATGATGCAACCTGGATTGACCATATCTAGACCCACAGCTGGATGAGACATAAGGCTGGACACTCTTGGGGCTGAGAGGATTGGTGAGGTTGGGTGAGCAAACGCAGATACTTTAAAGTAACACCGCGGGGTACACACCCCATGGGTCTCAAATCTCCAGGTACAAGGGCATCTTCCTACATCAAAACATGCATGGGAAACCCAGAAGATGGTATGCCGTGAGATCGGGAAAGGTTTCTAAAACGCACCTCATTTCTCCTCTCCTTGTGCTCGGGTTCGCCATTCCAGCCGCTTGACTAACCATCTCCCTACTTGGAGAATCAGCACCTTTAACCTCCTGTTTCGTCCAGGTTGCAATTTGTCCTGAGGATGAACGGGAAGACGGGGAACCAACGAGACACTAGCCCTAGGTGTTGGGACAGGCACAGGTCACTCCATTTTCCCATCATGAAGAAGAATGAACCACAGGCTCAGCCTGCCCCCCAGAACCAAAATAGGGCCTGAAGCAATCCTGCGCTTTTGCGGCCAGCTCCCAAAAAAGCGAGGAGACAAATGGAGCTCAGGGGCACTGCAATTCACAAACGTGCAGAGTTATAAATGAGAACTCTCGTCCACAAATATATTGAGGGAAGGCAACGAAGAGGATTTGAAAGCAAGGCAGATTTGCAGGAAACAGATTTCAGGAGGTAGATTCGACTCGCCTTTAAAGCACATGAAAAGCGGCAAAAGGTTGACAATGATGCCCTTGGCCAAAAAGGGCGTATGCGTTTTTTCCTGAATATATTCAGGAAAAAACGCATACGCCCTTTTTGGCCAACCAAGCAAGCTGGAAGGGCAAATCAGCGCTACAAAGAAGTCTCGCTTGCCCTCGGTCAAAAGGGCCATGCTGAACAAAGTGTAAAAACCAGAAAAGCAGGACAGGCCATGGAGACATGGGAGCCTTGCTACGCTGATGGGCGGGATGTAAATTGCCAACAGGCACTCTGGAGAAGAGTACGGTGTGTCCTGAAACAAGTAATAAACACAGCGTAGAGAGCATAGGGCACTTCCACTCATGGGCGTATAAATTGGGAAAACTAAAAATCAACAAGACACAGGCACCCTAAAGTTTACGGCTGCTCTGTTTCCAAGAATCTCCACTTCGGTACACCTTCAATATCCCAGGAAAGAGAAAAATGGATAAAGAAATGGTGGTACTTGGCACAATGGAATATCACTCAGCCATGAAATCAATCTCATAAGGCTACTTAGCAGCATGATGAGTGGATTTAGGTACGATGATTCTAAGTGAAATAAGTCACACAGAAAAAGACACTTATCCTAAGATATCGCTTATAGAGAGAATGTCAAAATCGCTACACTTGAGCTGAATTACAAAACAAAATAGAGTCACACCTTTAGAAGACACACTATGGCTGCTTAACGGGAAAGGTGAGGTGGGGTGAGGCATAAAACAAGGGTTTGAAATTAGCTCAGAGACCGCTCCATGAGCCAAATATGTAATAGACAAGTCCTACTCCCTGCTCAGTGAACTGGACTCAACACACCCTAGTCACCACACAAGAATATATCTGACTAGTAAGAATCTGAAAACCTATGTATCGATATCTCTCTGCAAGTGAATCAAGAGGGTGTAAAGCAGCATCAACACAGCAGGGAAAAGCAGCCCAGCCCGATTCTAAACATAAATTACTTAAAAAAACCCACAAAACAAAGACAGTTAAAGAGAGAGAAATTCTTACAAAATCCATTCAGGGTCTATGATGCAACCTGGATTGACCATATCTACACCCACAGCTGGATGAGACATAAGGCTGGACACTCTTGGGGCTGAGAGGATTGGTGAGGTTGGGTGAGCAAACCCAGATACTTTAAAGTAACACTGCTGGGAACACACCCCATGGGTCTCAAATCTCCAGGTACAAGGGCATCTTCCTACATCAAAACATGCATGGGAAACCCAGAAGATGGTATGCCATGAGATCGGGAAAGGTTTCTAAAACGCACCTCATTTCTCCTCTCCTTGTGCTCGGGTTCGCCATTCCAGCCGCTTGACTAACCATCTCCCTACTTGGAGAATCAGCACCTTTAACCTCCTGATTGTACAGGTTGCAATTTGTCCTGAGGATGAACGGGAAGACGCGGAACCAACGAGAGACGAGCCCTAGGTGTTGGGACAGGCATAGGTCACTCCATTTTCCCATCAGGAAGAAGAATGAACCACAGGCTCAGCCTGCCCCCCAGAACCAAAATAGGGCCTGAAGCAAACCTGCGCTTTTGCGGCCAGCTCCCAAAAAAGCGAGGAGACAAATGGAGCTCAGGGGCACTGCAATTCACAAACGTGCAGAGTTATAAATGAGAACTCTCGTCCACAAATATATTGAGGGAAGGCAACGAAGAGGATTTGAAAGCAAAGCAGATTTGCAGGAAACAGATTTCAGGAGGTAGATTCGACTCGCCTTTAAAGCACATGAAAAGCGGCAAAAGGTTAACAATGATGCCCTTGGCCAAAAAGGGCGTATGCGTTTTTTCCTGAATATATTCAGGAAAAAACGCATACGCCCTTTTTGGCCAACCAAGCAAGCCGGAAGGGCAAATCAGCGCTACAAAGAAGTCTCGCTTGCCCTCGGTCAAAAGGGCCATGCTGAACAAAGTGTAAAAACCAGAAAAGCAGGACAGACCATGGAGACATGGGAGCCTTGCTACGCTGATGGGCGGGATGTAAATTGCCAACAGGCACTCTGGAGAAGAGTACGGTGTGTCCTGAAACAAGTAATAAACACAGCGTAGAGAGTATAGGGCAATTCCACTCATGGGCGTATAAATTGGGAAAACTAAAAATCAACAAGACACAGGCACCCTAAATTTACGGCTGCTCTGTTTCCAAGAATCTCCGCTTCGGTACACCTTCAATATCCAAGGAAAGAGAAAAATGGATAAAGAAATGGTGGTACTTGGCACAATGGAATATCACTCAGCCATGAAATCAATGTCATAAGGCTAGTTAGCAGCATGATGAGTGGATTTAGGTACGATGATTCTAAGTGAAATAAGTCACACAGAAAAAGGCACTTATCCTAAGATATCGCTTATAGAGGGAATGTCAAAATCGCTACACTTGAACTGAATTACAAAACAGAACAGAGGCACACCTTTAGAAGACACACTATGGCTGCTTAACCGGAAAGGTGAGGTGGGGTGATGCATAAAACAAGGGTTTGAAATTAGCTCAGACACCGCTCCATAAGCCAAATATGTACTAGATAAGGCCTACTCCCTGCTCAGTGAACTGGACTCAACACCCCCTAGTCACCGCACAAGAATATATCTGACTAGTATGAATCTGAAAACCTATGTATCGATATCTCTCTGAAAGTGAATCAAGAGGGTGTAAAGCGGCATAAACACAGCAAGGAAAAGCAGCCAAACCCCATTCTAAACATACATTACTTTAAAAACCCCACAAAGCAAAGACAGTGAAAGAGAGAGAAATTCTTACAAAATCCGTTCAGGGTCTCTGATGCAACCTGGATTGACCATATCTAGACCCACAGCTGGATGAGACATAAGGCTGGACACTCTTGGGGCTGAGAGGATTCGTGAGGTTGGGTGAGCAAATGCAGATACTTTAAAGTAATACCGCGGGGGACCCACCCCATGGGTCTCAAATCTCCAGGTACAAGGGAATCTTCCTACATCAAAACATGCATGGGAAACCCAGAAGATGGTATGCCGTGAGATCGGGAAAGGTTTCTAAAACGCACCTCATTTCTCCTCTCCTTGTGCTCGGGTTCGCCATTCCAGCCGCTGACTAACCATCTCCCTACTTGGAGAATCAGCACCTTTAACCTCCTGTTTCGTACAGGTTGCAATTTGTCCTGAGGATGAACGGGAAGACGCGGAACCAATGAGAGACAAGCCCTAGGTGTTGGGACAGGCATAGGTCACTCCATTTTCCCATCAGGAAGAAGAATGAACCACAGGCTCAGCCTGCCCCCCAGAACCAAAATAGGGCCTGAAGCAATCCTGCGCTTTTGCGGCCAGCTCCCAAAAAAGCGAGGAGACAAATGGAGCTCAGGGGCACTGCAATTCACAAACGTGCAGAGTTATAAATGAGAACTCTCGTCCACAAATATATTGAGGGAAGGCAACGAAGAGGTTTTGAAAGCAAGGCAGATTTGCAGGAAACAGATTTCAGGAGGTAGATTCGACTCGCCTTTAAAGCACATGAAAAGCGGCAAAACGTTGACAATGATGCCCTTGGCCAAAAAGGGCGTATGCGTTTTTTCCTGAATATATTCAGGAAAAAACGCATACGCCCTTTTAGGCCAAGCAAGCACGCCGGAAGGGCAAATCAGCGCTACAAAGAAGTCTCGCTTGCCCTCGGTCAAAAGGGCCATGCTGAACAAAGTGTAAAAACCAGAAAAGCAGGACAGGCCATGGAGACATGGGAGCCTTGCTACGCTGATGGGCGGGATGTAAATTGCCAACAGGCACTCTGGAGAAGAGTACGGTGTGTCCTGAAACAAGTAATAAACTCAGCGTAGAGAGCATAGGGCACTTCCACACATGGGCGTATAAATTGGGAAAACTAAAAATCAACAAGACACAGGCACCCTAAAGTTTACGGCTGCTCTGTTTCCAAGAATCTCCGCTTCGGTATACCTTCAATATCCCAGGAAAGAGAAAAATGGATAAAGAAATGGTGGTACTTGGCACAATGGAATATCACTCAGCCATGAAATCAATGTCATAAGGCTACTTAGCAGCATGATGAGTGGATTTAGGTACGATGATTCTAAGTGAAATAAGTCACACAGAAAAAGGCACTTATCCTAAGATATCGCTTATAGAGGGAATGCCAAAATCGCTACACTTGAACTGAATTACAAAACAGAACAGAGGCACACCTTTAGAAGACACACTATGGCTACTTAACCGGAAAGGTGAGGTGAGGTGATGCATAAAACAAGGGTTTGAAATTAGCTCAGACACCGCTCCATAAGCCAAATATGTACTAGACAAGGCCTACTCCCTGCTCAGTGAACTGGACTCAACACCCCCTAGTCACCGCACAAGAATATATCTGACTAGTATGAATCTCAAAAACCTATGTATCGATATCTCTCTGCAAGTGAATCAAGAGGGTGTAAAGCGGCATAAACACAGCAGGGAAAAGCAGCCAAACCCCATTCTAAACATAAATTACTTTATAAAACCCACAAAGCAAAGAAAGTGAAAGAGAGAGAAATTCTTACAAAATCCGTTCAGGGTATCTGATGCAACCTGGATTGACCATATCTAGACCCACAGCTGGATGAGACATAAGGCTGGACACTCTTGGGGCTGAGAGGATTGGTGAGGTTGGGTGAGCAAATGCAGATACTTTAAAGTAATACCGCGGGGTACCCACCCCATGGTTCTCAAATCTCCAGGTACAAGGGAATCTTCCTACATCAAAACATGCATGGGAAACCCAGAAGATGGTATGCCGTGAGATCGGGAAAGGTTTCTAAAACGCACCTCATTTCTCCTCTCCTTGTGCTCGGGTTCGCCATTCCAGCCGCTTGACTAACCGTCTCCCTACTTGGAGAATCAGCACCTTTAACCTCCTGTTTCGTCCAGGTTGCAATTTGTCCTGAGGATGAACGGGAAGACGGGGAACCAACGAGACACTAGCCCTAGGTGTTGGGACAGGCACAGGTCACTCCATTTTCCCATCAGGAAGAAGAATGAACCACAGGCTCAGCCTGCCCCCCAGAACCAAAATAGGGCCTGAAGCAATCCTGCGCTTTTGCGGCCAGCTCCCAAAAAAGCGAGGAGACAAATGGAGCTCAGGGGCACTGCAATTCACAAACGTGCAGAGTTATAAATGAGAACTCTCGTCCACAAATATATTGAGGGAAGGCAACGAAGAGGATTTGAAAGCAAGGCAGATTTGCAGGAAACAGATTTCAGGAGGTAGATTCGACTCGCCTTTAAAGCACATGAAAAGCGGCAAAACGTTGACAATGATGCCCTTGGCCAAAAAGGGCGTATGCGTTTTTTCCTGAATATATTCAGGAAAAAACGCATACGCCCTTTTTGGCCAACCAAGCAAGCCAGAAGGGCAAATCAGCGCTACAAAGAAGTCTCGCTTGCCCTCGGTCAAAAGGGCCATGCTGAACAAAGTGTAAAAACCAGAAAAGCAGGACAGGCCATGGAGACATGGGAGCCTTGCTACGCTGATGGGCGGGATGTAAATTGCCAACAGGCACTCTGGAGAAGAGTACGGTGTGTCCTGAAACAAGTAATAAACACAGCGTAGAGAGCATAGGGCACTTCCACTCATGGGCGTATAAATTGGGAAAACTAAAAGTCAACAAGACACAGGCACCCTAAAGTTTACGGCTGCTCTGTTTCCAAGAACCTCCACTTCGGTACACCTTCAATATCCCAGGAAAGAGAAAAATGGATAAAGAAATGGTGGTACTTGGCACAGTGGAATATCACTCAGCCATGAAATCAATGTCATAAGGCTAGTTAGCAGCATGATGAGTGGATTTAGGTACGATGATTCTAAGTGAAATAAGTCACACAGAAAAAGACACTTATCCTAAGATATCGCTTTTTGGGGGAATGTCAAAATCGCTACACTTGAACTGAATTACAAAACAGAACATAGTCACAGCTTTAGAAGACACACTATGGCTGCTTAACGGGAAAGGTGAGGTGGGGTGATGCATAAAACAAGGGTTTGAAATTAGCTCAGAGACCGCTCCATAAGCCAAATATGTACTAGACAAGGCCTACTCCCTGCTCAGTGAACTGGACTCAACACACCCTAGTCACCACACAAGAATATATCTGACTAGTAAGAATCTGAAAACCTATGTATCGATATCTCTCTGCAAGTGAATCAAGAGGGTGTAAAGCGGTATCAACACAGCAGGGAAAAGCAGCCAAGCCCGATTCTAAACATAAATTACTTTAAAAAACCCACAAAACAAAGACAGTGAAAGAGAGAGAAATTCTTACAAAATCCGTTCAGGGTCTCTGATGCAACCTGGATTGACCATATCTAGACCCACAGCTGGATGAGACATAAGGCTGGACACTCTTGGGGCTGAGAGGATTGGTGAGGTTGGGTGAGCAAATGCAGATACTTTAAAGTAATACCGCGGGGTACCCACCCCATGGTTCTCAAATCTCCAGGTACAAGGGAATCTTCCTACATCAAAACATGCATGGGAAACCCAGAAGATGGTATGCCGTGAGATCGGGAAAGGTTTCTAAAACGCACCTCATTTCTCCTCTCCTTGTGCTCGGGTTCGCCATTCCAGCCGCTTGACTAACCATCTCCCTACTTGGAGAATCAGCACCTTTAACCTCCTGTTTCGTCCAGGTTGCAATTTGTCCTGAGGATGAACGGGAAGACGGGGAACCAACGAGACACTAGCCCTAGGTGTTGGGACAGGCACAGGTCACTCCATTTTCCCATCAGGAAGAAGAATGAACCACAGGCTCAGCCTGCCCCCCAGAACCAAAATAGGGCCTGAAGCAATCCTGCGCTTTTGCGGCCAGCTCCCAAAAAAGCGAGGAGACAAATGGAGCTCAGGGGCACTGCAATTCACAAACGTGCAGAGTTATAAATGAGAACTCTCGTCCACAAATATATTGAGGGAAGGCAACGAAGAGGATTTGAAAGCAAGGCAGATTTGCAGGAAACAGATTTCAGGAGGTAGATTCGACTCGCCTTTAAAGCACATGAAAAGCGGCAAAACGTTGACAATGATGCCCTTGGCCAAAAAGGGCGTATGCGTTTTTTCCTGAATATATTCAGGAAAAAACGCATACGCCCTTTTTGGCCAACCAAGCAAGCCGGAAGGGCAAATCAGCGCTACAATGAAGTCTCGCTTGCCCTCGGTCAAAAGGGCCTTGCTGAAAAAAGTGTAAAAACCAGAAAAGCAGGACAGGCCATGGAGACATGGGAGCCTTGCTACGCTGATGGGCGGGATGTAAATTGCCAACAGGCACTCTGGAGAAGAGTACGGTGTGTCCTGAAACAAGTAATAAACACAGCGTAGAGAGCATAGGGCACTTCCACTCATGGGCGTATAAATTGGGAAAACTAAAAATCAACAAGACACAGGCACCCTAAAGTTTACGGCTGCTCTCTTTCCAAGAATCTCCGCTTCGGTACACCTTCAATATCCCAGGAAAGAGAAAAATGGATAAAGAAATGGTGGTACTTGGCACAATGGAATATCACTCAGCCATGAAATCAATGTC
Organism: Eubalaena glacialis; assembly: GCF_028564815.1. Taxonomy (NCBI): domain Eukaryota; kingdom Metazoa; phylum Chordata; class Mammalia; order Artiodactyla; family Balaenidae; genus Eubalaena; species Eubalaena glacialis. Next base: position 2,277,064 of record NW_026871495.1, read on the forward strand.
ATAAGGCTAGTTAGCAGCATGATGAGTGGATTTAGGTACGATGATTCTAAGTGAAATAAGTCACACAGAAAAAGACACTTATCCTAAGATATCGCTTTTTGGGGGAATGTCAAAATCGCTACACTTGAACTGAATTACAAAACAGAACATAGTCACACCTTTAGAAGACACACTATGGCTGCTTAACGGGAAAGGTGAGGTGGGGTGATGCATAAAACAAGGGTTTGAAATTAGCTCAGAGACCGCTCCATAAGCCAAATATGTACTAGACAAGGCCTACTCCCTGCTCAGTGAACTGGACTCAACACACCCTAGTCACCACACAAGAATATATCTGACTAGTAAGAATCTGAAAACCTATGTATCGATATCTCTCTGCAAGTGAATCAAAAGGGTGTAAAGCGGCATCAACACAGCAGGGAAAAGCAGCCAAGCCCGATTCTAAACATACATTACTTTAAAAAACCCACAAAAGAAAGACAGTGAAAGAGAGAGAAATTCTTACAAAATCCGTTCAGGGTCTATGATGCAACCTGGATTGACCATATCTAGACCCACAGCTGGATGAGACATAAGGCTGGACACTCTTTGGGCTGAGCGGATTGGTGAGGTTGGGTGAGAAATGCAGATACTTTAAAGTAACACTGCTGGGAACACACCCCATGGGTCTCAAATCTCCAGGTACAAGGGCATCTTCCTACATCAAAACATGCATGGGAAACCCAGAAGATGGTATGCCATGAGATCGGGAAAGGTTTCTAAAACGCACCTCATTTCTCCTCTCCTTGTGCTCGGGTTCGCCATTCCAGCCGCTTGACTAACCATCTCCCTACTTGGAGAATCAGCACCTTTAACCTCCTGATTGTACAGGTTGCAATTTGTCCTGAGGATGAATGGGAAGATGCGGAACCAACGAGAGACGAGCCCTAGGTGTTGGGAGAGGCATAGGTCACTCCATTTTCCCATCAGGAAGAAGAATGAACCACAGGCTCAGCCTGCCCCCCAGAACCAAAATAGGGCCTGAAGCAATCCTGCGCTTTTGCGGCCAGCTCCCAAAAAAGCGAGGAGACAAATGGAGCTCAGGGGCACTGCAATTCACAAACGTGCAGAGTTATAAATGAGAACTCTCGTCCACAAATATATTGAGGGAAGGCAACGAAGAGGATTTGAAAGCAAGGCAGATTTGCAGGAAACAGATTTCAGGAGGTAGATTCGACTCGCCTTTAAAGCACATGAAAAGCGGCAAAACGTTGACAATGATGCCCTTGGCCAAAAAGGGCGTATGCGTTTTTTCCTGAATATATTCAGGAAAAAACGCATACGCCCTTTTTGGCCAACCAAGCAAGCCGGAAGGGCAAATCAGCGCTACAAAGAAGTCTCGCTTGCCCTCGGTCAAAAGGGCCATGCTGAACAAAGTGTAAAAACCAGAAAAGCAGGACAGGCCATGGAGACATGGGAGCCTTCCTACGCTGATGGGCGGGATGTAAATTGCCAACAGGCACTCTGGAGAAGAGTACGGTGTGTCCTGAAACAAGTAATAAACACAGCGTAGAGAGCATAGGGCACTTCCACTCATGGGCGTATAAATTGGGAAAACTAAAAATCAACAAGACACAGGCACCCTAAAGTTTACGGCTGCTCTCTTTCCAAGAATCTCCGCTTCTGTACACCTTCAATATCCCAGGAAAGAGAAAAATGGATAAAGAAATGGTGGTACTTGGCACAATGGAATATCACTCAGCCATGAAATCAATGTCATAAGGCTAGTTAGCAGCATGATGAGTGGAATTAGGTACGATGATTCTAAGTGAAATAAGTCACACAGAAAAAGACACTTATCCTAAGATATCGCTTTTTGGGGGAATGTCAAAATCGCTACACTTCAACTGAATTACAAAACAGAACATAGTCACACCTTTAGAAGACACACTATGGCTGCTTAACGGGAAAGGTGAGGTGGGGTGATGCATAAAACAAGGGTTTGAAATTAGCTCAGAGACCGCTCCATAAGCCAAATATGTACTAGACAAGGCCTACTCCCTGCTCAGTGAACTGGACTCAACACACCCTAGTCACCACACAAGAATATATCTGACTAGTAAGAATCTGAAAACCTATGTATCGATATCTCTCTGCAAGTGAATCAAAAGGGTGTAAAGCGGCATCAACACAGCAGGGAAAAGCAGCCAAGCCCGATTCTAAACATACATTACTTTAAAAAACCCACAAAAGAAAGACAGTGAAAGAGAGAGAAATTCTTACAAAATCCGTTCAGGGTCTATGATGCAACCTGGATTGACCATATCTAGACCCACAGCTGGATGAGACATAAGGCTGGACACTCTTGGGGCTGAGCGGATTGGTGAGGTTGGGTGAGAAATGCAGATACTTTAAAGTAACACTGCTGGGAACACACCCCATGGGTCTCAAATCTCCAGGTACAAGGGCATCTTCCTACATCAAAACATGCATGGGAAACCCAGAAGATGGTATGCCATGAGATCGGGAAAGGTTTCTAAAACGCACCTCATTTCTCCTCTCCTTGTGCTCGGGTTCGCCATTCCAGCCACTTGACTAACCATCTCCCTACTTGGAGAATCAGCACCTTTAACCTCCTGATTGTACAGGTTGCAATTTGTCCTGAGGATGAATGGGAAGATGCGGAACCAACGAGAGACGAGCCCTAGGTGTTGGGAGAGGCATAGGTCACTCCATTTTCCCATCAGGTAGAAGAATGAACCACAGGCTCAGCCTGCCCCCCAGAACCAAAATAGGGCCTGAAGCAATCCTGCGCTTTTGCGGCCAGCTCCCAAAAAAGCGAGGAGACAAATGGAGCTCAGGGGCACTGCAATTCACAAACGTGCAGAGTTATAAATGAGAACTCTCGTCCACAAATATATTGAGGGAAGGCAACGAAGAGGATTTGAAAGCAAGGCAGATTTGCAGGAAACAGATTTCAGGAGGTAGATTCGACTCGCCTTTAAAGCACATGAAAAGCGGCAAAACGTTGACAATGATGCCCTTGGCCAAAAAGGGCGTATGCGTTTTTTCCTGAATATATTCAGGAAAAAACGCATACGCCCTTTTTGGCCAACCAAGCAAGCCGGAAGGGCAAATCAGCGCTACAAAGAAGTCTCGCTTGCCCTCGGTCAAAAGGGCCATGCTGAACAAAGTGTAAAAACCAGAAAAGCAGGACAGGCCATGGAGACATGGGAGCCTTGCTACGCTGATGGGCGGGATGTAAATTGCCAACAGGCACTCTGGAGAAGAGTACGGTGTGTCCTGAAACAAGTAATAAACACAGCGTAGAGAGCATAGGGCACTTCCACTCATGGGCGTATAAATTGGGAAAACTAAAAATCAACAAGACACAGGCACCCTAAAGTTTACGGCTGCTCTGTTTCCAAGAATCTTCGCTTCGGTACACCTTCAATATCCCAGGAAAGAGAAAAATGGATAAAGAAATGGTGGTACTTGGCACAATGGAATATCACTCAGCCATGAAATCAATGTCATAAGGCTAGTTAGCAGCATGATGAGTGGATTTAGGTACGATGATTCTAAGTGAAATAAGTCACACAGAAAAAGACACTTATCCTAAGATATCACTTATAGAGGGAATGCCAAAATCGCTACACTTGAACTGAATTACAAAACAGAACAGAGGCACACCTTTAGAAGACACACTATGGCTACTTAACCGGAAAGGTGAGGTGGGGTGATGCATAAAACAAGGGTTTGAAATTAGCTCAGAGACCGCTCCATAAGCCAAATATGTACTAGACAAGGCCTATTCCCTGCTCAGTGAACTGGACTCAACACACCCTAGTCACCACACAAGAATATATCTGACTAGTAAGAATCTGAAAACCTATGTATCGATATCTCTCTGCAAGTGAATCAAAAGGGTGTAAAGCGGCATCAACACAGCAGGGAAAAGCAGCCAAGCCCGATTCTAAACATACATTACTTTAAAAAACCCACAAAAGAAAGACAGTGAAAGAGACAGAAATTCTTACAAAATCCGTTCAGGGTCTCTGATGCAACCTGGATTGACCATATCTAGACCCACAGCTGGATGAGACATAAGGCTGGACACTCTTGGGGCTGAGCGGATTGGTGAGGTTGGGTGAGAAATGCAGATACTTTAAAGTAACACTGCTGGGAACACACCCCATGGGTCTCAAATCTCCAGGTACAAGGGCATCTTCCTACATCAAAACATGCATGGGAAACCCAGAAGATGGTATGCCATGAGATCGGGAAAGGTTTCTAAAACGCACCTCATTTCTCCTCTCCTTGTGCTCGGGTTCGCCATTCCAGCCGCTTGACTAACCATCTCCCTACTTGGAGAATCAGCACCTTTAACCTCCTGATTGTACAGGTTGCAATTTGTCCTGAGGATGAACGGGAAGACGCGGAACCAACGAGAGACGAGCCCTAGGTGTTGGGACAGGCATAGGTCACTCCATTTTCCCATCAGGAAGAAGAATGAACCACAGGCTCAGCCTGCCCCCCAGAACCAAAATAGGGCCTGAAGCAATCCTGCGCTTTTGCGGCCAGCTCCCAAAAAAGCGAGGAGACAAATGGAGCTCAGGGGCACTGCAATTCACAAACGTGCAGAGTTATAAATGCGAACTCTCGTGCACAAATATATTGAGGGAAGGCAACGAAGAGGATTTGAAAGCAAGGCAGATTTGCAGGAAACAGATTTCAGGAGGTAGATTCGACTCGCCTTTAAAGCACATGAAAAGCAGCAAAACGTTGACAATGATGCCCTTGGCCAAAAAGGGCGTATGCGTTTTTTCCTGAATATATTCAGGAAAAAACGCATACGCCCTTTTAGGCCAAGCAAGCAAGCCGGAAGGGCAAATCAGCGCTACAAAGAAGTCTCGCTTGCCCTCTTTCAAAAGGGCCATGCTGAACAAAGTGTAAAAACCAGAAAAGCAGGACAGGCCATGGAGACATGGGAGCCTTGCTACGCTGATGGGCGGGATGTAAATTGCCAACAGGCACTCTGGAGAAGAGTACGGTGTGTCCTGAAACAAGTAATAAACACAGCGTAGAGAGCATAGGGCACTTCCACTCATGGGCGTATAAATTGGGAAAACTAAAAATCAACAAGACACAGGCACCCTAAAGTTTACGGCTGCTCTGTTTCCAAGAATCTCCGCTTCGGTACACTTTCAATATCCCAGGAAAGAGAAAAATGGATAAAGAAATGGTGGTACTTGGCACAATGGAATATCACTCAGCCATGAAATCAATGTCATAAGGCTACTTAGCAGCATGATGAGTGGATTTAGGTACGATGATTCTAAGTGAAATAAGTCACACAGAAAAAGGCACTTATCCTAAGATATCACTTATAGAGGGAATGCCAAAATCGCTACACTTGAACTGAATTACAAAACAGAACAGAGGCACACCTTTAGAAGACACACTATGGCTACTTAAGCGGAAAGGTGAGGTGGGGTGATGCATAAAACAAGGGTTTGAAATTAGCTCAGAGACCGCTCCATAAGCCAAATATGTACTAGACAAGGCCTACTCCCTGCTCAGTGAACTGGACTCAACACCCCCTAGTCACCGCACAAGAATATATCTGACTGGTATGAATCTCAAAAACCTATGTATCGATATCTCTCTTTAAGTGAATCAAGAGGGTGTAAAGCGGCATAAACGCAGCAGGGAAAAGCAGCCAAACCCCATTCTAAACATACATTACTTTAAAAAACCCACAAAGCAAAGACAGTGAAAGAGAGAGAAATTCTTACAAAATCCGTTCAGGGTATCTGATGCAACCTGGATTGACCATATCTAGACCCACAGCTGGATGAGACATAAGGCTGGACACTCTTGGGGCTGAGAGGATTGGTGAGGTTGGGTGAGCAAATGCAGATACTTTAAAGTAATACCGCGGGGTACCCACCCCATGGGTCTCAAATCTCCAGGTACAAGGGCATCTTCCTACATCAAAACATGCATGGGAAACCCAGAAGATGGTATGCCGTGAGATCGGGAAAGGTTTCTAAAACGCACCTCATTTCTCCTCTCCTTGTGCTCGGGTTCGCCATTCCAGCCGCTTGACTAACCATCCCCCTACTTGGAGAATCAGCACCTTTAACCTCCAGTTTCGTCCAGGTTGCAATTTGTCCTGAGGATGAACGGGAAGACGGGGAACCAACGAGAGACTAGCCCTAGGTGTTGGGACAGGCACAGGTCACTCCATTTTCCCATCAGGAAGAAGAATGAACCACAGGCTCAGCCTGCCCCCCAGAACCAAAATAGGGCCTGAAGCAATCCTGCGCTTTTGCGGCCAGCTCCCAAAAAAGCGAGGAGACAAATGGAGCTCAGGGGCACTGCAATTCACAAACGTGCAGAGTTATAAATGAGAACTCTCGTCCACAAATATATTGAGGGAAGGCAACGAAGAGGATTTGAAAGCAAGGCAGATTTGCAGGAAACAGATTTCAGGAGGTAGATTCGACTCGCCTTTAAAGCACATGAAAAGCGGCAAAACGTTGACAATGATGCCCTTGGCCAAAAAGGGCGTATGCGTTTTTTCCTGAATATATTCAGGAAAAAACGCATACGCCCTTTTTGGCCAACCAAGCAAGCCGGAAGGGCAAATCAGCGCTACAAAGAAGTCTCGCTTGCCCTCGGTCAAAAGGGCCATGCTGAACAAAGTGTAAAAACCAGAAAAGCAGGACAGGCCATGGAGACATGGGAGCCTTGCTACGCTGATGGGCGGGATGTAAATTGCCAACAGGCACTCTGGAGAAGAGTACGGTGTGTCCTGAAACAAGTAATAAACACAGCGTAGAGAGCATAGGGCACTTCCACTCATGGGCGTATAAATTGGGAAAACTAAAAATCAACAAGACACAGGCACCCTAAAGTTTACGGCTGCTCTGTTTCCAAGAACCTCCGCTTCGGTACACCTTCAATATCCCCCGAAAGAGAAAAATGGATAAAGAAATGGTGGTACTTGGCACAATGGAATATCACTCAGCCATGAAATCAATGTCATAAGGCTAGTTAGCAGCATGATGAGCGGATTTAGGTACGATGATTCTAAGTGAAATAAGTCACACAGAAAAAGACACTTATCCTAAGATATCGCTTTTAGGGGGAATGTCAAAATCGCTACACTTGAACTGAATTACAAAACAGAACATAGTCACACCTTTAGAAGACACACTATGGCTGCTTAACGGGAAAGGTGAGGTGGGGTGATGCATAAAACAAGGGTTTGAAATTAGCTCAGAGACCGCTCCATAAGCCAAATATGTACTAGACAAGGCCTACTCCCTGCTCAGTGAACTGGACTCAACACACCCTAGTCACCACACAAGAATATATCTGACTAGTAAGAATCTGAAAACCTATGTATCGATATCTCTCTGCAAGTGAATCAAAAGGGTGTAAAGCGGCATCAACACAGCAGGGAAAAGCAGCCAAGCCCGATTCTAAACATACATTACTTTAAAAAACCCACAAAAGAAAGACAGTGAAAGAGAGAGAAATTCTTACAAAATCCGTTCAGGGTCTATGATGCAACCTGGATTGACCATATCTAGACCCACAGCTGGATGAGACATAAGGCTGGACACTCTTGGGGCTGAGCGGATTGGTGAGGTTGGGTGAGAAATGCAGATACTTTAAAGTAACACTGCTGGGAACACACCCCATGGGTCTCAAATCTCCAGGTACAAGGGCATCTTCCTACATCAAAACATGCATGGGAAACCCAGAAGATGGTATGCCATGAGATCGGGAAAGGTTTCTAAAACGCACCTCATTTCTCCTCTCCTTGTGCTCGGGTTCGCCATTCCAGCCACTTGACTAACCATCTCCCTACTTGGAGAATCAGCACCTTTAACCTCCTGATTGTACAGGTTGCAATTTGTCCTGAGGATGAATGGGAAGATGCGGAACCAACGAGAGACGAGCCCTAGGTGTTGGGAGAGGCATAGGTCACTCCATTTTCCCATCAGGAAGAAGAATGAACCACAGGCTCAGCCTGCCCCCCAGAACCAAAATAGGGCCTGAAGCAATCCTGCGCTTTTGCGGCCAGCTCCCAAAAAAGCGAGGAGACAAATGGAGCTCAGGGGCACTGCAATTCACAAATGTGCAGAGTTATAAATGAGAACTCTCGTCCACAAATATATTGAGGGAAGGCAACGAAGAGGATTTGAAAGCAAGGCAGATTTGCAGGAAACAGATTTCAGGAGGTAGATTCGACTCGCCTTTAAAGCACATGAAAAGCGGCAAAACGTTGACAATGATGCCCTTGGCCAAAAAGGGCGTATGCGTTTTTTCCTGAATATATTCAGGAAAAAACGCATACGCCCTTTTTGGCCAACCAAGCAAGCCGGAAGGGCAAATCAGCGCTACAAAGAAGTCTCGCTTGCCCTCGGTCAAAAGGGCCATGCTGAACAAAGTGTAAAAACCAGAAAAGCAGGACAGGCCATGGAGACATGGGAGCCTTGCTACGCTGATGGGCGGGATGTAAATTGCCAACAGGCACTCTGGAGAAGAGTACGGTGTGTCCTGAAACAAGTAATAAACACAGCGTAGAGAGCATAGGGCACTTCCACTCATGGGCGTATAAATTGGGAAAACTAAAAATCAACAAGACACAGGTACCCTAAAGTTTACGGCTGCTCTGTTTCCAAGAATCTCCGCTTCGGTACACCTTCAATATCCCAGGAAAGAGAAAAATGGATAAAGAAATGGTGGTACTTGGCACAATGGAATATCACTCAGCCATGAAATCAATGTCATAAGGCTACTTAGCAGCATGATGAGTGGATTTAGGTACGATGATTCTAAGTGAAATAAGTCACACAGAAAAAGGCACTTATCCTAAGATATCGTTTATAGAGGGAATGCCAAAATCGCTACACTTGAACTGAATTACAAAACAGAACAGAGGCACACCTTTAGAAGACACACTATGGCTACTTAACCGGAAAGGTGAGGTGGGGTGATGCATAAAACAAGGGTTTGAAATTAGCTCAGACACCACTCCATAAGCCAAATATGTACTAGACAAGGCCTACTCCCTGCTCAGTGAACTGGACTCAACACCCCCTAGTCACCGCACAAGAATATATCTGACTAGTATGAATCTCAAAAACCTATGTATCGATATCTCTCTGCAAGTGAATCAAGAGGGTGTAAAGCGGCATAAACACAGCAGGGAAAAGCAGCCAAACCCCATTCTAAACATACATTACTTTAAAAAACCCACAAAGCAAAGACAGTGAAAGAGAGAGAAATTCTTACAAAATCCGTTCAGGGTATCTGATGCAACCTGGATTGACCATATCTAGACCCACAGCTGGATGAGACATAAGGCTGGACACTCTTGGGGCTGAGAGGATTGGTGAGGTTGGGTGAGCAAATGCAGATCCTTTAAAGTAATACCGCGGGGTACCCACCCCATGGGTCTCAAATCTCCAGGTACAAGGGAATCTTCCTACATCAAAACATGCATGGGAAACCCAGAAGATGGTATGCCGTGAGATCGGGAAAGGTTTCTAAAACCCACCTCATTTCTCCTCTCCTTGTGCTCGGGTTCGCCATTCCAGCCTCTTGACTAACCATCTCCCTACTTGGAGAATCAGCACCTTTGACCTCCAGTTTCGTCCAGGTTGTAATTTGTCCTGAGGATGAACGGGAAGACGGGGAACCAACGAGAGACTAGCCCTAGGTGTTGGGACAGGCACAGGTCACTCCATTTTCCCATCAGGAAGAAGAATGAACCACAGGCTCAGCCTGCCCCCCAGAACCAAAATAGGGCCTGAAGCAATCCTGCGCTTTTGCGGCCAGCTCCCAAAAAAGCGAGGAGACAAATGGAGCTCAGGGGCACTGCAATTCACAAACGTGCAGAGTTATAAATGAGAACTCTCGTCCACAAATATATTGAGGGAAGGCAACGAAGAGGATTTGAAAGCAAGGCAGATTTGCAGGAAACAGATTTCAGGAGGTAGATTCGACTCGCCTTTAAAGCACATGAAAAGCGGCAAAACGTTGACAATGATGCCCTTGGCCAAAAAGGGCGTATGCGTTTTTTCCTGAATATATTCAGGAAAAAACGCATACGCCCTTTTTGGCCAACCAAGCAAGCCGGAAGGGCAAATCAGCGCTACAATGAAGTCTCGCTTGCCCTCGGTCAAAAGGGCCATGCTGAAAAAAGTGTAAAAATCAGAAAAGCAGGACAGGCCATGGAGACATGGGAGCCTTGCTACGCTGATGGGCGGGATGTAAATTGCCAACAGGCACTCTGGAGAAGAGTACGGTGTGTCCTGAAACAAGTAATAAACACAGCGTAGAGAGCATAGGGCACTTCCACTCATGGGCGTATAAATTGGGAAAACTAAAAATCAACAAGACACAGGCACCCTAAAGTTTACGGCTGCTCTGTTTCCAAGAACCTCCGCTTCGGTACACCTTCAATATCCCAGGAAAGAGAAAAATGGATAAAGAAATGGTGGTACTTGGCACAATGGAATATCACTCAGCCATGAAATCAATGTCATAAGGCTAGTTAGCAGCATGATGAGTGGATTTAGGTACGATGATTCTAAGTGAAATAAGTCACACAGAAAAAGACACTTATCCTAAGATATCGCTTTTAGGGGGAATGTCAAAATCGCTACACTTGAACTGAATTACAAAACAGAACATAGTCACACCTTTAGAAGACACACTATGGCTGCTTAACGGGAAAGGTGAGGTGGGGTGATGCATAAAACAAGGGTTTGAAATTAGCTCAGAGACCGCTCCATAAGCCAAATATGTACTAGACAAGGCCTACTCCCTGCTCAGTGAACTGGACTCAACACACCCTAGTCACCACACAAGAATATATCTGACTAGTAAGAATCTGAAAACCTATGTATCGATATCTCTCTGCAAGTGAATCAAAAGGGTGTAAAGCGGCATCAACACAGCAGGGAAAAGCAGCCAAGCCCGATTCTAAACATACATTACTTTAAAAAACCCACAAAAGAAAGACAGTGAAAGAGACAGAAATTCTTACAAAATCCGTTCAGGGTCTCTGATGCAACCTGGATTGACCATATCTAGACCCACAGCTGGATGAGACATAAGGCTGGACACTCTTGGGGCTGAGCGGATTGGTGAGGTTGGGTGAGAAATGCAGATACTTTAAAGTAACACTGCTGGGAACACACCCCATGGGTCTCAAATCTCCAGGTACAAGGGCATCTTCCTACATCAAAACATGCATGGGAAACCCAGAAGATGGTATGCCATGAGATCGGGAAAGGTTTCTAAAACGCACCTCATTTCTCCTCTCCTTGTGCTCGGGTTCGCCATTCCAGCCACTTGACTAACCATCTCCCTACTTGGAGAATCAGCACCTTTAACCTCCTGATTGTACAGGTTGCAATTTGTCCTGAGGATGAACGGGAAGACGCGGAACCAACGAGAGACGAGCCCTAGGTGTTGGGACAGGCATAGGTCACTCCATTTTCCCATCAGGAAGAAGAATGAACCACAGGCTCAGCCTGCCCCCCAGAACCAAAATAGGGCCTGAAGCAATCCTGCGCTTTTGCGGCCAGCTCCCAAAAAAGCGAGGAGACAAATGGAGCTCAGGGGCACTGCAATTCACAAACGTGCAGAGTTATAAATGCGAACTCTCGTGCACAAATATATTGAGGGAAGGCAACGAAGAGGATTTGAAAGCAAGGCAGATTTGCAGGAAACAGATTTCAGGAGGTAGATTCGACTCGCCTTTAAAGCACATGAAAAGCAGCAAAACGTTGACAATGATGCCCTTGGCCAAAAAGGGCGTATGCGTTTTTTCCTGAATATATTCAGGAAAAAACGCATACGCCCTTTTAGGCCAAGCAAGCAAGCCGGAAGGGCAAATCAGCGCTACAAAGAAGTCTCGCTTGCCCTCTTTCAAAAGGGCCATGCTGAACAAAGTGTAAAAACCAGAAAAGCAGGACAGGCCATGGAGACATGGGAGCCTTGCTACGCTGATGGGCGGGATGTAAATTGCCAACAGGCACTCTGGAGAAGAGTACGGTGTGTCCTGAAACAAGTAATAAACACAGCGTAGAGAGCATAGGGCACTTCCACTCATGGGCGTATAAATTGGGAAAACTAAAAATCAACAAGACACAGGCACCCTAAAGTTTACGGCTGCTCTGTTTCCAAGAATCTCCGCTTCGGTACACTTTCAATATCCCAGGAAAGAGAAAAATGGATAAAGAAATGGTGGTACTTGGCACAATGGAATATCACTCAGCCATGAAATCAATGTCATAAGGCTACTTAGCAGCATGATGAGTGGATTTAGGTACGATGATTCTAAGTGAAATAAGTCACACAGAAAAAGGCACTTATCCTAAGATATCACTTATAGAGGGAATGCCAAAATCGCTACACTTGAACTGAATTACAAAACAGAACAGAGGCACACCTTTAGAAGACACACTATGGCTACTTAACCGGAAAGGTGAGGTGGGGTGATGCATAAAACAAGGGTTTGAAATTAGCTCAGAGACCGCTCCATAAGCCAAATATGTACTAGACAAGGCCTACTCCCTGCTCAGTGAACTGGACTCAACACCCCCTAGTCACCGCACAAGAATATATCTGACTGGTATGAATCTCAAAAACCTATGTATCGATATCTCTCTTTAAGTGAATCAAGAGGGTGTAAAGCGGCATAAACGCAGCAGGGAAAAGCAGCCAAACCCCATTCTAAACATACATTACTTTAAAAAACCCACAAAGCAAAGACAGTGAAAGAGAGAGAAATTCTTACAAAATCCGTTCAGGGTATCTGATGCAACTTGGATTGACCATATCTAGACCCACAGCTGGATGAGACATAAGGCTGGACACTCTTGGGGCTGAGAGGATTGGTGAGGTTGGGTGAGCAAATGCAGATACTTTAAAGTAATACCGCGGGGTACCCACCCCATGGGTCTCAAATCTCCAGGTACAAGGGAATCTTCCTACATCAAAACATGCATGGGAAACCCAGAAGATGGTATGCCGTGAGATCGGGAAAGGTTTCTAAAACGCACCTCATTTCTCCTCTCCTTGTGCTCGGGTTCGCCATTCCAGCCGCTTGACTAACCATCCCCCTACTTGGAGAATCAGCACCTTTAACCTCCAGTTTCGTCCAGGTTGCAATTTGTCCTGAGGATGAACGGGAAGACGGGGAACCAACGAGAGACTAGCCCTAGGTGTTGGGACAGGCACAGGTCACTCCATTTTCCCATCAGGAAGAAGAATGAACCACAGGCTCAGCCTGCCCCCCAGAACCAAAATAGGGCCTGAAGCAATCCTGCGCTTTTGCGGCCAGCTCCCAAAAAAGCGAGGAGACAAATGGAGCTCAGGGGCACTGCAATTCACAAACGTGCAGAGTTATAAATGAGAACTCTCGTCCACAAATATATTGAGGGAAGGCAACGAAGAGGATTTGAAAGCAAGGCAGATTTGCAGGAAACAGATTTCAGGAGGTAGATTCGACTCGCCTTTAAAGCACATGAAAAGCGGCAAAACGTTGACAATGATGCCCTTGGCCAAAAAGGGCGTATGCGTTTTTTCCTGAATATATTCAGGAAAAAACGCATACGCCCTTTTTGGCCAACCAAGCAAGCCGGAAGGGCAAATCAGCGCTACAAAGAAGTCTCGCTTGCCCTCGGTCAAAAGGGCCATGCTGAACAAAGTGTAAAAACCAGAAAAGCAGGACAGGCCATGGAGACATGGGAGCCTTGCTACGCTGATGGGCGGGATGTAAATTGCCAACAGGCACTCTGGAGAAGAGTACGGTGTGTCCTGAAACAAGTAATAAACACAGCGTAGAGAGCATAGGGCACTTCCACTCATGGGCGTATAAATTGGGAAAACTAAAAATCAACAAGACACAGGCACCCTAAAGTTTACGGCTGCTCTGTTTCCAAGAACCTCCGCTTCGGTACACCTTCAATATCCCCCGAAAGAGAAAAATGGATAAAGAAATGGTGGTACTTGGCACAATGGAATATCACTCAGCCATGAAATCAATGTCATAAGGCTAGTTAGCAGCATGATGAGTGGATTTAGGTACGATGATTCTAAGTGAAATAAGTCACACAGAAAAAGACACTTATCCTAAGATATCGCTTTTAGGGGGAATGTCAAAATCGCTACACTTGAACTGAATTACAAAACAGAACATAGTCACACCTTTAGAAGACACACTATGGCTGCTTAACGGGAAAGGTGAGGTGGGGTGATGCATAAAACAAGGGTTTGAAATTAGCTCAGAGACCGCTCCATAAGCCAAATATGTACTAGACAAGGCCTACTCCCTGCTCAGTGAACTGGACTCAACACACCCTAGTCACCACACAAGAATATATCTGACTAGTAAGAATCTGAAAACCTATGTATCGATATCTCTCTGCAAGTGAATCAAAAGGGTGTAAAGCGGCATCAACACAGCAGGGAAAAGCAGCCAAGCCCGATTCTAAACATACATTACTTTAAAAAACCCACAAAAGAAAGACAGTGAAAGAGACAGAAATTCTTACAAAATCCGTTCAGGGTCTCTGATGCAACCTGGATTGACCATATCTAGACCCACAGCTGGATGAGACATAAGGCTGGACACTCTTGGGGCTGAGCGGATTGGTGAGGTTGGGTGAGAAATGCAGATACTTTAAAGTAACACTGCTGGGAACACACCCCATGGGTCTCAAATCTCCAGGTACAAGGGCATCTTCCTACATCAAAACATGCATGGGAAACCCAGAAGATGGTATGCCATGAGATCGGGAAAGGTTTCTAAAACGCACCTCATTTCTCCTCTCCTTGTGCTCGGGTTCGCCATTCCAGCCACTTGACTAACCATCTCCCTACTTGGAGAATCAGCACCTATAACCTCCTGATTGTACAGGTTGCAATTTGTCCTGAGGATGAACGGGAAGACGGGGAACCAACGAGAGACGAGCCCTAGGTGTTGGGACAGGCATACGTCACTCCATTTTCCCATCAGGAAGAAGAATGAACCACAGGCTCAGCCTGCCCCCCAGAACCAAAATAGGGCCTGAAGCAATCCTGCGCTTTTGCGGCCAGCTCCCAAAAAAGCGAGGAGACAAATGGAGCTCAGGGGCACTGCAATTCACAAACGTGCAGAGTTATAAATGAGAACTCTCGTGCACAAATATATTGAGGGAAGGCAACGAAGAGGATTTGAAAGCAAGGCAGATTTGCAGGAAACAGATTTCAGGAGGTAGATTCGACTCGCCTTTAAAGCACATGAAAAGCAGCAAAACGTTGACAATGATGCCCTTGGCCAAAAAGGGCGTATGCGTTTTTTCCTGAATATATTCAGGAAAAAACGCATACGCCCTTTTAGGCCAAGCAAGCAAGCCGGAAGGGCAAATCAGCGCTACAAAGAAGTCTCGCTTGCCCTCGGTCAAAAGGGCCATGCTGAACGAAGTGTAAAAACCAGAAAAGCAGGACAGGCCATGGAGACATGGGAGCCTTGCTACGCTGATGGGCGGGATGTAAATTGCCAACAGGCACTCTGGAGAAGAGTACGGTGTGTCCTGAAACAAGTAATAAACACAGCGTAGAGAGCATAGGGCACTTCCACTCATGGGCGTATAAATTGGGAAAACTAAATATCAACAAGACACAGGCACCCTAAAGTTTACGGCTGCTCTGTTTCCAAGAATCTCCGCTTCGGTACACCTTCAATATCCCAGGAAAGAGAAAAATGGATAAAGAAATGGTGGTACTTGGCACAATGGAATATCACTCAGCCATGAAATCAATGTCATAAGGCTAGTTAGCAGCATGATGAGTGGATTTAGGTACGATGATTCTAAGTGAAATAAGTCACACAGAAAAAGGCACTTATCCTAAGATATCGCTTATAGAGGGAATGCCAAAATCGCTACACTTGAACTGAATTACAAAACAGAACAGAGGCACACCTTTAGAAGACACACTATGGCTACTTAACCAGAAAGGTGAGGTGGGGTGATGCATAAAACAAGGGTTTGAAATTAGCTCAGACACCGCTCCATAAGCCAAATATGTACTAGACAAGGCCTACTCCCTGCTCAGTGAACTGGACTCAACACCCCCTAGTCACCGCACAAGAATATATCTGACTAGTATGAATCTCAAAAACCTATGTATCGATATCTCTCTGCAAGTGAATCAAGAGGGTGTAAAGCGGCATAAACGCAGCAGGGAAAAGCAGCCAAACCCCATTCTAAACATACATTACTTTAAAAAACCCACAAAGCAAAGACAGTGAAAGAGAGAGAAATTCTTACAAAATCCGTTCAGGGTATCTGATGCAACCTGGATTGACCATATCTAGACCCACAGTTGGATGAGACATAGGGCTGGACACTCTTGGGGCTGAGAGGATTGGTGAGGTTGGGTGAGCAAATGCAGATACTTTAAAGTAATACCGCGGGGTACCCACCCCATGGTTCTCAAATCTCCAGGTACAAGGGAATCTTCCTACATCAAAACATGCATGGGAAACCCAGAAGATGGTATGCCATGAGATCGGGAAAGGTTTCTAAAACGCACCTCATTTCTCCTCTCCTTGTGCTCGGGTTCGCCATTCCAGCCGCTTGACTAACCATCTCTCTACTTGGAGAATCAGCACCTTTAACCTCCTGTTTCGTCCAGGTTGCAATTTGTCCTGAGGATGAACGGGAAGACGGGGAACCAACGAGAGACTAGCCCTAGGTGTTGGGACAGGCACAGGTCACTCCATTTTCCCATCAGGAAGAAGAATGAACCACAGGCTCAGCCTGCCCCCCAGAACCAAAATAGGGCCTGAAGCAATCCTGCGCTTTTGCGGCCAGCTCCCAAAAAAGCGAGGAGACAAATGGAGCTCAGGGGCACTGCAATTCACAAACGTGCAGAGTTATAAATGAGAACTCTCGTCCACAAGTATATTGAGGGAAGGCAACAAAGAGGATTTGAAAGCAAGGCAGATTTGCAGGAAACAGATTTCAGGAGGTAGATTCGACTCGCCTTTAAAGCACATGAAAAGCGGCAAAACGTTGACAATGATGCCCTTGGCCAAAAAGGGCGTATGCGTTTTTTCCTGAATATATTCAGGAAAAAACGCATACGCCCTTTTTGGCCAACCAAGCAAGCCGGAAGGGCAAATCAGCGCTACAAAGAAGTCTCGCTTGCCCTCGGTCAAAAGGGCCATGCTGAACAAAATGTAAAAACCAGAAAAGCAGGACAGGCCATGGAGACATGGGAGCCTTGCTACGCTGATGGGCGGGATGTAAATTGCCAACAGGCACTCTGGAGAAGAGTACGGTGTGTCCTGAAACAAGTAATAAACACAGCGTAGAGAGCATAGGGCACTTCCACTCATGGGCGTATAAATTGGGAAAACTAAAAATCAACAAGACACAGGCACCCTAAAGTTTACGGCTGCTCTGTTTCCAAGAATCTCCGCTTCGGTACACCTTCAATATCCCAGGAAAGAGAAAAATGGATAAAGAAATGGTGGTACTTGGCACAATGGAATATCACTCAGTCATGAAATCAATGTCATAAGGCTAGTTAGCAGCATGATGAGTGGATTTAGGTACGATGATTCTAAGTGAAATAAGTCACACAGAAAAAGACACTTATCGTAAGATATCGCTTATAGAGGGAATGTCAAAATCGCTACACTTGAACTGAATTACAAAACAGAACAGAGTCACACCTTTAGAAGACACACTATGGCTGCTTAACAGGAAAGGTGAGGTGGGGTGATGCATAAAACAAGGGTTTGAAATTAGCTCAGAGACCGCTCCATAACCCTAATATGTAATAGACAAGGCCTACTCCCTGCTCAGTGAACTGGACTCAACACACCCTAGTCACCACACAAGAATATATCTGACTAGTAAGAATCTGAAAACCTATGTATGGATATCTCTCTGCAAGTGAATCAAGAGGGTGTAAAGCGGCATCAACACAGCAGGGAAAAGCAGCCAAACCCGATTCTAAACATAAATTACTTAAAAAACCCACAAAACAAAGACAGTGAAAGAGAGAGAAATTCTTACAAAATCCGTTCAGGGTCTATGATGCAACCTGGATTGACCATATCTAGACCCACAGCTGGATGAGACATAAGGCTGGACACTCTTGGGGCTGAGAGGATTGGTGAGGTTGGGTGAGCAAACGCAGATACTTTAAAGTAACACTGCAGGGAACACACCCCATGGGTCTCAAATCTCCAGGTACAAGGGCATCTTCCTACATCAAAACATGCATGGGAAACCCAGAAGATGGTATGCTGTGAGATCGGGAAAGGTTTCTAAAACGCACCTCATTTCTCCTCTCCTTGTGCTCGGGTTCGCCATTCCAGCCGCTTGACTAACCATCTCTCTACTTGGAGAATCAGCACCTTTAACCTCCTGTTTCGTCCAGGTTGCAATTTGTCCTGAGGATGAACGGGAAGACGGGGAACCAACGAGAGACTAGCCCTAGGTGTTGGGACAGGCACAGGTCACTCCATTTTCCCATCAGGAAGAAGAATGAACCACAGGCTCAGCCTGCCCCCCAGAACCAAAATAGGGCCTGAAGCAATCCTGCGCTTTTGCGGCCAGCTCCCAAAAAAGCGAGGAGACAAATGGAGCTCAGGGGCACTGCAATTCACAAACGTGCAGAGTTATAAATGAGAACTCTCGTCCACAAATATATTGAGGGAAGGCAACAAAGTGGATTTGAAAGCAAGGCAGATTTGCAGGAAACAGATTTCAGGAGGTAGATTCGACTCGCCTTTAAAGCACATGAAAAGCGGCAAAACGTTGACAATGATGCCCTTGGCCAAAAAGGGCGTATGCGTTTTTTCCTGAATATATTCAGGAAAAAACGCATACGCCCTTTTTGGCCAACCAAGCAAGCCGGAAGGGCAAATCAGCGCTACAAAGAAGTCTCGCTTGCCCTCGGTCAAAAGGGCCATGCTGAACAAAATGTAAAAACCAGAAAAGCAGGACAGGCCATGGAGACATGGGAGCCTTGCTACGCTGATGGGCGGGATGTAAATTGCCAACAGGCACTCTGGAGAAGAGTACGGTGTGTCCTGAAACAAGTAATAAACACAGCGTAGAGAGCATAGGGCACTTCCACTCATGGGCGTATAAATTGGGAAAACTAAATATCAACAAGACACAGGCACCCTAAAGTTTACGGCTGCTCTGTTTCCAAGAATCTCCGCTTCGGTACACCTTCAATATCCCAGGAAAGAGAAAAATGGATAAAGAAATGGTGGTACTTGGCACAATGGAATATCACTCAGCCATGAAATCAATGTCATAAGGCTAGTTAGCAGCATGATGAGTGGATTTAGGTACGATGATTCTAAGTGAAATAAGTCACACAGAAAAAGGCACTTATCCTAAGATATCGCTTATAGAGGGAATGCCAAAATCGCTACACTTGAACTGAATTACAAAACAGAACAGAGGCACAACTTTAGAAGACACACTATGGCTACTTAACCAGAAAGGTGAGGTGGGGTGATGCATAAAACAAGGGTTTGAAATTAGCTCAGACACCGCTCCATAAGCCAAATATGTACTAGACAAGGCCTACTCCCTGCTCAGTGAACTGGACTCAACACCCCCTAGTCACCGCACAAGAATATATCTGACTAGTATGAATCTCAAAAACCTATGTATCGATATCTCTCTGCAAGTGAATCAAGAGGGTGTAAAGCGGCATAAACGCAGCAGGGAAAAGCAGCCAAACCCCATTCTAAACATACATTACTTTAAAAAACCCACAAAGCAAAGACAGTGAAAGAGAGAGAAATTCTTACAAAATCCGTTCAGGGTATCTGATGCAACCTGGATTGACCATATCTAGACCCACAGTTGGATGAGACATAGGGCTGGACACTCTTGGGGCTGAGAGGATTGGTGAGGTTGGGTGAGCAAATGCAGATACTTTAAAGTAATACCGCGGGGTACCCACCCCATGGTTCTCAAATCTCCAGGTACAAGGGAATCTTCCTACATCAAAACATGCATGGGAAACCCAGAAGATGGTATGCTGTGAGATCGGGAAAGGTTTCTAAAACGCACCTCATTTCTCCTCTCCTTGTGCTCGGGTTCGCCATTCCAGCCGCTTGACTAACCATCTCTCTACTTGGAGAATCAGCACCTTTAACCTCCTGTTTCGTCCAGGTTGCAATTTGTCCTGAGGATGAACGGGAAGACGGGGAACCAACGAGAGACTAGCCCTAGGTGTTGGGACAGGCACAGGTCACTCCATTTTCCCATCAGGAAGAAGAATGAACCACAGGCTCAGCCTGCCCCCCAGAACCAAAATAGGGCCTGAAGCAATCCTGCGCTTTTGCGGCCAGCTCCCAAAAAAGCGAGGAGACAAATGGAGCTCAGGGGCACTGCAATTCACAAACGTGCAGAGTTATAAATGAGAACTCTCGTCCACAAATATATTGAGGGAAGGCAACAAAGAGGATTTGAAAGCAAGGCAGATTTGCAGGAAACAGATTTCAGGAGGTAGATTCGACTCGCCTTTAAAGCACATGAAAAGCGGCAAAACGTTGACAATGATGCCCTTGGCCAAAAAGGGCGTATGCGTTTTTTCCTGAATATATTCAGGAAAAAACGCATACGCCCTTTTTGGCCAACCAAGCAAGCCGGAAGGGCAAATCAGCGCTACAAAGAAGTCTCGCTTGCCCTCGGTCAAAAGGGCCATGCTGAACAAAATGTAAAAACCAGAAAAGCAGGACAGGCCATGGAGACATGGGAGCCTTGCTACGCTGATGGGCGGGATGTAAATTGCCAACAGGCACTCTGGAGAAGAGTACGGTGTGTCCTGAAACAAGTAATAAACACAGCGTAGAGAGCATAGGGCACTTCCACTCATGGGCGTATAAATTGGGAAAACTAAAAATCAACAAGACACAGGCACCCTAAAGTTTACGGCTGCTCTGTTTCCAAGAATCTCCGCTTCGGTACACCTTCAATATCCCAGGAAAGAGAAAAATGGATAAAGAAATGGTGGTACTTGGCACAATGGAATATCACTCAGTCATGAAATCAATGTCATAAGGCTAGTTAGCAGCATGATGAGTGGATTTAGGTACGATGATTCTAAGTGAAATAAGTCACACAGAAAAAGACACTTATCGTAAGATATCGCTTATAGAGGGAATGTCAAAATCGCTACACTTGAACTGAATTACAAAACAGAACAGAGTCACACCTTTAGAAGACACACTATGGCTGCTTAACAGGAAAGGTGAGGTGGGGTGATGCATAAAACAAGGGTTTGAAATTAGCTCAGAGACCGCTCCATAACCCTAATATGTAATAGACAAGGCCTACTCCCTGCTCAGTGAACTGGACTCAACACACCCTAGTCACCACACAAGAATATATCTGACTAGTAAGAATCTGAAAACCTATGTATGGATATCTCTCTGCAAGTGAATCAAGAGGGTGTAAAGCGGCATCAACACAGCAGGGAAAAGCAGCCAAACCCGATTCTAAACATAAATTACTTAAAAAACCCACAAAACAAAGACAGTGAAAGAGAGAGAAATTCTTACAAAATCCGTTCAGGGTCTATGATGCAACCTGGATTGACCATATCTAGACCCACAGCTGGATGAGACATAAGGCTGGACACTCTTGGGGCTGAGAGGATTGGTGAGGTTGGGTGAGCAAACGCAGATACTTTAAAGTAACACTGCAGGGAACACACCCCATGGGTCTCAAATCTCCAGGTACAAGGGCATCTTCCTACATCAAAACATGCATGGGAAACCCAGAAGATGGTATGCCATGAGATCGGGAAAGGTTTCTAAAACGCACCTCATTTCTCCTCTCCTTGTGCTCGGGTTCGCCATTCCAGCCGCTTGACTAACCATCTCCCTACTTGGAGAATCAGCACCTTTAACCTCCTGATTGTACAAGTTGCAATTTGTCCTGAGGATGAACGGGAAGACGCGGAACCAACGAGAGACGAGCCCTAGGTGTTGGGAGAGGCATAGGTCACTCCATTTTCCCATCAGGAAGAAGAATGAACCACAGGCTCAGCCTGCCCCCCAGAACCAAAATAGGGCCTGAAGCAATCCTGCGCTTTTGCGGCCAGCTCCCAAAAAAGCAAGGAGACAAATGGAGCTCAGGGGCACTGCAATTCACAAACGTGCAGAGTTATAAATGAGAACTCTCGTCCACAAATATATTGAGGGAAGGCAACGAAGAGGATTTGAAAGCAAGGCAGATTTGCAGGAAACAGATTTCAGGAGGTAGATTCGACTCGCCTTTAAAGCACATGAAAAGCGGCAAAACGTTGACAATGATGCCCTTGGCCAAAAAGGGCGTATGCATTTTTTCCTGAATATATTCAGGAAAAAACGCATACGCCCTTTTTGGCCAACCAAGCAAGCCAGAAGGGCAAATCAGCGCTACAAAGAAGTCTCGCTTGCCCTCGGTCAAAAGGGCCATGCTGAACAAACTGTAAAAACCAGAAAAGCAGGACAGGCCATGGAGACAGGGGAGCCTTGCTACGCTGATGGGCGGGATGTAAATTGCCAACAGGCACTCTGGAGAAGAGTACGGTGTGTCCTGAAACAAGTAATAAACACAGCGTTGAGAGCATAGGGCACTTCCACTCATGGGCGTATAAATTGGGAAAACTAAAAATCAACAAGACACAGGCACCCTAAAGTTTACGGCTGCTCTGTTGCCAAGAACCTCCGCTTCGGTACACCTTCAATATCCCAGGAAAGAGAAAAATGGATAAAGAAATGGTGGTACTTGACACAATGGAATATCACTCAGCCATGAAATCAATGTCATAAGGCTAGTTAGCAGCATGATGAGTGGATTTAGGTACGATGATTCTAAGTGAAATAAGTCACACAGTAAAAGGCCCTTCTCCTAAGATATCGCTTATTGAGGGAATGTCAAAATCGTTACACTTGAACTGAATTACAAAACAGAACAGAGGCACACCTTTAGAAGACACACTATGGCTGCTTAACGGGAAAGGTGAGGTGGGGTGATGCATAAAACAAGGGTTTGAAATTAGCTCAGACACCGCTCCATAAGCCAAATATGTAATAGACAAGGCCTACTCCCTGCTCAGTGTACTGGACTCAACACCCCCTAGTCACCGCACAAGAATATATCTGACTAGTATGAATCTGAAAACCTATGTATTGATATCTCTCTGCAAGTGAATCAAGAGGGTGTAAAGCAGCATAAACACAGCAGGGAAAAGCAGCCAAACCCCATTCTAAACATACATTACTTTAAAAAACCCACAAAGCAAAGACAGTGAAAGAGAGAGAAATTCTTACAAAATCCGTTCAGGTTCTATGATGCAACCTGGATTGACCATATCTAGACCCACAGCTGGATGAGACATAAGGCTGGACACTCTTGGGGCTGAGAGGATTGGTGAGGTTGGGTGAGCAAATGCAGATACTTTAAAGTAATACCGCGGGGTACCCACCCCATGGGTCTCAAATCTCCAGGTACAAGGGCATCTTCCTACATCAAAACATGCATGGGAAACCCAGAAGATGGTATGCCGTGAGATCGGGAAAGGTTTCTAAAACGCACCTCATTTCTCCTCTCCTTGTGCTCGGGTTCGCCATTCCAGCCGCTTGACTAACCATCTCTCTACTTGGAGAATCAGCACCTTTAACCTCCTGATTGTACAGGTTGCAATTTGTCCTGAGGATGAATGGGAAGACGCAGAACCAACGAGAGCGAGCCCTAGGTGTTGGGACAGGCATAAGTCACTCCATTTTCCCATCAGGAATAAGAATGAACCACAGGCTCAGCCTGCCCCCCAGAACTAAAATAGGGCCTGAAGCAATCCTGCGCTTTTGCGGCCAGCTCCCTAAAAAGCGAGGAGACAAATGGAGCTCAGGGGAACTGCAATTCACAAACGTGCAGAGTTATAAATGCGAACTCTCGTGCACAAATATATTGAGGGAAGGCAACGAAGAGGATTTGAAAGCAAGGCAGATTTGCAGGAAACAGATTTCAGGAGGTAGATTCGACTCGCCTTTAAAGCACATGAAAAGCGGCAAAACGTTGACAATGATGCCCTTGGCCAAAAAGGGCGTATGCGTTTTTTCCTGAATATATTCAGGAAAAAACGCATACGCCCTTTTTGGCCAACCAAGCAAGCCGGAAGGGCAAATCAGCGCTACAAAGAAGTCTCGCTTGCCCTCGGTCAAAAGGGCCATGCTGAACAAAGTGTAAAAACCAGAAAAGCAGGACAGGCCATGGAGACATGGGAGCCTTGCTACGCTGATGGGCGGGATGTAAATTGCCAACAGGCACTCTGGAGAAGAGTACGGTGTGTCCTGAAACAAGTAATAAACACAGCGTTGAGAGCATAGGGCACTTCCACTCATGGGCATATAAATTGGGAAAACTAAAAATCAACAAGACACAGGC
Source organism: Eubalaena glacialis (assembly GCF_028564815.1). Classification (NCBI taxonomy): domain Eukaryota; kingdom Metazoa; phylum Chordata; class Mammalia; order Artiodactyla; family Balaenidae; genus Eubalaena; species Eubalaena glacialis. The sequence continues at coordinate 2,301,540 of NW_026871495.1, forward strand.
ACCCTAAAGTTTACGGCTGCTCTGTTTCCAAGAACCTCCGCTTCGGTACACCTTCAATATCCCAGGAAAGAGAAAAATGGATAAAGAAATGGTGGTACTTGGCACAATGGAATATCACTCAGCCATGAAATCAATGTCATAAGGCTAGTTAGCAGCATGATGAGTGGATTTAGGTACGATGATTCTAAGTGAAATAAGTCACACAGAAAAAGACACTTATCCTAAGATATCGCTTATAGAGGGAATGTCAAAATCGCTACACTTGAACTGAATTACAAAAGAGAACAGAGTCACACCTTTAGAAGACACACTATGGCTGCTTAACGGGAAAGGTGAGGTGGGGTGATGCATAAAACAAGGGTTTGAAATTAACTCAGAGACCGCTCCATAAGCCAAATATGTAATAGACAAGGCCTACTCCCTGCTCAGTGAACTGGAGTCAACACACCCTAGTCACCACACAAGAATATATTTGACTAGTAAGAATCTGAAAACCTATGTATCGATATCTCTCTGCAAGTGAATCAAGAGGGTGTAAAGCGGCATCAACACAGCAGGGAAAATCAGCCAAGCCCGATTCTAAACATAAATTACTTTAAAAAACCCAGAAAACAAAGACAGTTAAAGAGAGAGAAATTCTTACAAAATCCATTCAGGGTCTATGATGCAACCTGGATTGACCATATCTAGACCCACAGCTGGATGAGACATAAGGCTGGACACTCTTGGGGCTGAGAGGATTGGTGAGGTTGGGTGAGCAAATGCAGATACTTTAAAGTAACACTGCGGGGAACACACCCCATGGGTCTCAAATCTCCAGGTACAAGGGCATCTTCCTACATCAAAACATGCATGGGAAACCCAGAAGATGGTATGCCGTGAGATCGGGAAAGGTTTCTAAAACGCAACTCATTTCTCCTCTCCTTGTGCTCGGGTTCGCCATTCCAGCCGCTTGACTAACCATCTCCCTACTTGGAGAATCAGCACCTTTAACCTCCTGTTTCGTCCAGGTTGCAATTTGTCCTGAGGATGAACGGGAAGACGGGGGACCAACGAGAGACTAGCCCTAGGTGTTGGGACAGGCACAGGTCACTCCATTTTCCCATCAGGAAGAAGAATGAACCACAGGCTCAGCCTGCCCCCCAGAACCAAAATAGGGCCTGAAGCAATCCTGCGCTTTTGCGGCCAGCTCCCAAGAAAGCGAGGAGACAAATGGAGCTCAGGGGCACTGCAATTCACAAACGTGCAGAGTTATAAATGAGAACTCTCGTCCACAAATATATTGAGGGAAGGCAACGAAGAGGATTTGAAAGCAAGGCAGATTTGCAGTAAACAGATTTCAGGAGGTAGATTCGACTCGCCTTTAAAGCACATGAAAAGCGGCAAAACGTTGACAATGATGCCCTTGGCCAAAAAGGGCGTATGCGTTTTTTCCTGAATATATTCAGAAAAAAACGCATACGCCCTTTTTGGCCAACCAAGCAAGCCGGAAGGGCAAATCAGCGCTACAAAGAAGTCTCGCTTGCCCTCGGTCAAAAGGGCCATGCTGAACAAAATGTAAAAACCAGAAAAGCAGGACAGGCCATGGAGACATGGGAGCCTTGCTACGCTGATGGGCGGGATGTAAATTGCCAACAGGCACTCTGGAGAAGAGTACGGTGTGTCCTGAAACAAGTAATAAACACAGCGTAGAGAGCATAGGGCACTTCCACTCATGGGCGTATAAATTGGGAAAACTAAAAGTCAACAAGACACAGGCACCCCAAACTTTACGGCTGCTCTGTTACCAAGAACCTCCGCTTCGGTACACCTTCAATATCCCAGGAAAGAGAAAAATGGATAAAGAAATGGTGGTACTTGGCACAATGGAATATCACTCAGCCATGAAATCAATGACATAAGGCTAGTTAGCAGCATGATGAGTGGATTTAGGTACGATGATTCTAAGTGAAATAAGTCACACAGAAAAAGGCCCTTATCCTAAGATATCGCTTCTAGAGGGAATGTCAAAATCGCTACACTTGAACTGAATTACAAAACAGAACAGAGTCACACCTTTAGAAGACACACTATGGCTGCTTAACGGGAAAGGTGAGGTGGGGTGATGCATAAAACAAGGGTTTGAAATTAGCTCAGACACCGCTCCATAAGCCAAATATGTAATAGACAAGGCCTACTCCCTGCTCAGTGTACTGGACTCAACACCCCCTAGTCACCGCACAAGAATATATCTGACTAGTATGAATCTGAAAACCTATGTATTGATATCTCTCTGCAAGTGAATCAAGAGGGTGTAAAGCGGCATAAACACAGCAGGGAAAAGCAGCCAAACCCCATTCTAAACATACATTACTTTAAAAAACCCACAAAGCAAAGACAGTGAAAGAGAGAGAAATTCTTACAAAATCCGTTCAGGGTCTCTGATGCAACCTGGATTGACCATATCTAGACCCACAGCTGGATGAGACATAAGGCTGGACACTCTTGGGGCTGAGAGGATTGGTGAGGTTGGGTGAGCAAATGCAGATACTTTAAAGTAATACCGCGGGGTACCCACCCCATGGGTCTCAAATCTCCAGGTACAAGGGCATCTTCCTACATCAAAACATGCATGGGAAACCCAGAAGATGGTATGCCGTGAGATCGGGAAAAGTTTCTAAAACGCACCTCATTTCTCCTCTCCTTGTGCTCGGGTTCGCCATTCCAGCCGCTTGACTAACCATCTCTCTACTTGGAGAATCAGCACCTTTAACCTCCTGATTGTACAGGTTGCAATTTGTCCTGAGGATGAATGGGAAGACGCAGAACCAACGAGAGAGAGCCCTAGGTGTTGGGACAGGCATAGGTCACTCCATTTTCCCATCAGGAATAAGAATGAACCACAGGCTCAGCCTGCCCCCCAGAACTAAAATAGGGCCTGAAGCAATCCTGCGCTTTTGCGGCCAGCTCCCTAAAAATCGAGGAGACAAATGGAGCTCAGGGGAACTGCAATTCACAAACGTGCAGAGTTATAAATGCGAACTCTCGTGCACAAATATAATGAGGGAAGGCAACGAAGAGGATTTGAAAGCAAGGCAGATTTGCAGGAAACAGATTTCAGGAGGTAGATTCGACTCGCCTTTAAAGCACATGAAAAGCAGCAAAACGTTGACAATGATGCCCTTGGCCAAAAAGGGCGTATGCGTTTTTTCCTGAATATATTCAGGAAAAAACGCATACGCCCTTTTTGGCCAACCAAGCAAGCCGGAAGGGCAAATCAGCGCTACAAAGAAGTCTCGCTTGCCCTCGGTCAAAAGGGCCATGCTGAACAAAGTGTAAAAACCAGAAAAGCAGGACAGGCCATGGAGACATGGGAGCCTTGCTACGCTGATGGGCGGGATGTAAATTGCCAACAGGCACTCTGGAGAAGAGTACGGTGTGTCCTGAAACAAGTAATAAACACAGCGTTGAGAGCATAGGGCACTTCCACTCATGGGCATATAAATTGGGAAAACTAAAAATCAACAAGACACAGGCACCCTAAAGTTTACGGCTGCTCTGTTTCCAAGAACCTCCGCTTCGGTACACCTTCAATATCCCAGGAAAGAGAAAAATGGATAAAGAAATGGTGGTACTTGGCACAATGGAATATCACTCAGCCATGAAATCAATGTCATAAGGCTAGTTAGCAGCATGATGAGTGGATTTAGGTACGATGATTCTAAGTGAAATAAGTCACACAGAAAAAGACACTTATCCTAAGATATCGCTTATAGAGGGAATGTCAAAATCGCTACACTTGAACTGAATTACAAAAGAGAACAGAGTCACACCTTTAGAAGACACACTATGGCTGCTTAACGGGAAAGGTGAGGTGGGGTGATGCATAAAACAAGGGTTTGAAATTAGCTCAGAGACCGCTCCATAAGCCAAATATGTAATAGACAAGGCCTACTCCCTGCTCAGTGAACTGGAGTCAACACACCCTAGTCACCACACAAGAATATATTTGACTAGTAAGAATCTGAAAACCTATGTATCGATATCTCTCTGCAAGTGAATCAAGAGGGTGTAAAGCGGCATCAACACAGCAGGGAAAAGCAGCCAAACCCGATTCTAAACATAAATTACTTTAAAAAACCCACAAAACAAAGACAGTTAAAGAGAGAGAAATTCTTACAAAATCCATTCAGGGTCTATGATGCAACCTGGATTGACCATATCTAGACCCACAGCTGGATGAGACCTAAGGCTGGACACTCTTGGGGCTGAGAGGATTGGTGAGGTTGGGTGAGCAAACCCAGATACTTTAAAGTAACACCGCGGGGTACACACCCCATGGGTCTCAAATCTCCAGGTACAAGGGCATCTTCCTACATCAAAACATGCATGGGAAACCCAGAGGATGGTATGCCGTGAGATCGGGAAAGGTTTCTAAAACGCACCTCATTTCTCCTCTCCTTGTGCTCGGGTTCGCCATTCCAGCCGCTTGACTAACCATCTCCCTACTTGGAGAATCAGCACCTTTAACCTCCTGTTTCGACCAGGTTGCAATTTGTCCTGAGGATGAACGGGAAGAAGGGGAACCAACGAGAGACTAGCCCTAGGTGTTGGGACAGGCACAGGTCACTCCATTTTCCCATCAGGAAGAAGAATGAACCACAGGCTCAGCCTGCCCCCCAGAACCAAAATAGGGCCTGAAGCAATCCTGCGCTTTTGCGGCCAGCTCCCAAGAAAGCGAGGAGACAAATGGAGCTCAGGGGCACTGCAATTCACAAACGTGCAGAGTTATAAATGAGAACTCTCGTGCACAAATATATTGAGGGAAGGCAACGAAGAGGATTTGAAAGCAAGGCAGATTTGCAGGAAACAGATTTCAGGAGGTAGATTCGACTCGCCTTTAAAGCACATGAAAAGCGGCAAAACGTTGACAATGATGCCCTTGGCCAAAAAGGGCGTATGCGTTTTTTCCTGAATATATTCAGGAAAAAACGCATACGCCCTTTTTGGCCAACCAAGCAAGCCGGAAGGGCAAATCAGTGCTACAAAGAAGTCTCGCTTGCCCTCGGTCAAAAGGGCCATGCTGAACAAAATGTAAAAACCAGAAAAGCAGGACAGGCCATGGAGACATGGGAGCCTTGCTACGCTGATGGGCGGGATGTAAATTGCCAACAGGCACTCTGGAGAAGAGTACGGTGTGTCCTGAAACAAGTAATAAACACAGCGTAGAGAGCATAGGGCACTTCCACTCATGGGCGTATAAATTGGGAAAACTAAAAGTCAACAAGACACAGGCACCCCAAACTTTACGGCTGCTCTGTTGCCAAGAACCTCCACTTCGGTACACCTTCAATATACCAGGAAAGAGAAAAATGGATAAAGAAATGGTGGTACTTGGCACAATGGAATATCACTCAGCCATGAAATCAATGTCATAAGGCTAGTTAGCAGCATGATGAGTGGATTTAGGTACGATGATTCTAAGTGAAATAAGTCACACAGAAAAAGACACTTATCCTAAGATATCGCTTCTAGAGGGAATGTCAAAATCGCTACACTTGAACTGAATTACAAAAGAGAACAGAGTCACACCTTTAGAAGACACACTATGGCTGCTTAACGGGAAAGGTGAGGTGGGGTGATGCATAAAACAAGGGTTTGAAATTAGCTCAGAGACCGCTCCATAAGCCAAATATGTAATAGACAAGGCCTACTCCCTGCTCAGTGTACTGGACTCAACACCCCCTAGTCAACGCACAAGAATATATCTGACTAGTATGAATCTGAAAACCTATGTATTGATATCTCTCTGCAAGTGAATCAAGAGGGTGTAAAGCGGCATAAACACAGCAGGGAAAAGCAGCCAAACCCCATTCTAAACATACATTACTTTAAAAAACCCACAAAGCAAAGACAGTGAAAGAGAGAGAAATTCTTACAAAATCCGTTCAGGGTCTCTGATGCAACCTGGATTGACCATATCTAGACCCACAGCTGGATGAGACATAAGGCTGGACACTCTTGGGGCTGAGAGGATTGGTGAGGTTGGGTGAGCAAATGCAGATACTTTAAAGTAATACCGCGGGGTACCCACCCCATGGGTCTCAAATCTCCAGGTACAAGGGAATCTTCCTACATCAAAACATGCATGGGAAACCCAGAAGATGGTATGCCGTGAGATCGGGAAAGGTTTCTAAAACGCAACTCATTTCTCCTCTCCTTTTGCTCGGGTTCGCCATTCCAGCCGCTTGACTAACCATCTCCCTACTTGGAGAATCAGCACCTTTAACCTCCTGTTTCGTCCAGGTTGCAATTTGTCCTGAGGATGAACGGGAAGACGGGGGACCAACGAGAGACTAGCCCTAGGTGTTGGGACAGGCACAGGTCACTCCATTTTCCCATCAGGAAGAAGAATGAACCACAGGCTCAGCCTGCCCCCCAGAACCAAAATAGGGCCTGAAGCAATCCTGCGCTTTTGCGGACAGCTCCCAAAAAAGCGAGGAGACAAATGGAGCTCAGGGGAACTGCAATTCACAAACGTGCAGAGTTATAAATGAGAACTCTCGTCCACAAATATATTGAGGGAAGGCAACAAAGAGGATTTGAAAGCAAGGCAGATTTGCAGGAAACAGATTTCAGGAGGTAGATTCGACTCGCCTTTAAAGCACATGAAAAGCGGCAAAACGTTGACAATGATGCCCTTGGCCAAAAAGGGCGTATGCGTTTTTTCCTGAATATATTCAGGAAAAAACGCATACGCCCTTTTTGGCCAACCAAGCAAGCCGGAAGGGCAAATCAGCGCTACAAAGAAGTCTCGCTTGCCCTCAGTCAAAAGGGCCATGCTGAACAAAATGTAAAAACCAGAAAAGCAGGACAGGCCATGGAGACATGGGAGCCTTGCTACGCTGATGGGCGGGATGTAAATTGCCAACAGGCACTCTGGAGAAGAGTACGGTGTGTCCTGAAACAAGTAATAAACACAGCGTAGAGAGCATAGGGCACTTCCACTCATGGGCGTATAAATTGGGAAAACTAAAAATCAACAAGACACAGGCACCCTAAAGTTTACGGCTGCTCTGTTTCCAAGAATCTCCGCTTCGGTACACCTTCAATATCCCAGGAAAGAGAAAAATGGATAAAGAAATGGTGGTACTTGGCACAATGGAATATCACTCAGTCATGAAATCAATGTCATAAGGCTAGTTAGCAGCATGATGAGTGGATTTAGGTACGATGATTCTAAGTGAAATAAGTCACACAGAAAAAGACACTTATCGTAAGATATCGCTTATAGAGGGAATGTCAAAATCGCTACACTTGAACTGAATTACAAAACAGAACAGAGTCACACCTTTAGAAGACACACTATGGCTGCTTAACAGGAAAGGTGAGGTGGGGTGATGCATAAAACAAGGGTTTGAAATTAGCTCAGAGACCGCTCCATAACCCTAATATGTAATAGACAAGGCCTACTCCCTGCTCAGTGAACTGGACTCAACACACCCTAGTCACCACACAAGAATATATCTGACTAGTAAGAATCTGAAAACCTATGTATGGATATCTCTCTGCAAGTGAATCAAGAGGGTGTAAAGCGGCATCAACACAGCAGGGAAAAGCAGCCAAACCCGATTCTAAACATAAATTACTTAAAAAACCCACAAAACAAAGACAGTGAAAGAGAGAGAAATTCTTACAAAATCCGTTCAGGGTCTATGATGCAACCTGGATTGACCATATCTAGACCCACAGCTGGATGAGACATAAGGCTGGACACTCTTGGGGCTGAGAGGATTGGTGAGGTTGGGTGAGCAAACGCAGATACTTTAAAGTAACACTGCGGGGAACACACCCCATGGGTCTCAAATCTCCAGGTACAAGGGCATCTTCCTACATCAAAACATGCATGGGAAACCCAGAAGATGGTATGCCATGAGATCGGGAAAGGTTTCTAAAACGCACCTCATTTCTCCTCTCCTTGTGCTCGGGTTCGCCATTCCAGCCGCTTGACTAACCATCTCCCTACTTGGAGAATCAGCACCTTTAACCTCCTGATTGTACAAGTTGCAATTTGTCCTGAGGATGAACGGGAAGACGCGGAACCAACGAGAGACGAGCCCTAGGTGTTGGGACAGGCATAGGTCACTCCATTTTCCCATCAGGAAGAAGAATGAACCACAGGCTCAGCCTGCCCCCCAGAACCAAAATAGGGCCTGAAGCAATCCTGCGCTTTTGCGGCCAGCTCCCAAAAAAGCAAGGAGACAAATGGAGCTCAGGGGCACTGCAATTCACAAACGTGCAGAGTTATAAATGAGAACTCTCGTCCACAAATATATTGAGGGAAGGCAACGAAGAGGATTTGAAAGCAAGGCAGATTTGCAGGAAACAGATTTCAGGAGGTAGATTCGACTCGCCTTTAAAGCACATGAAAAGCGGCAAAACGTTGACAATGATGCCCTTGGCCAAAAAGGGCGTATGCGTTTTTTCCTGAATATATTCAGGAAAAAACGCATACGCCCTTTTTGGCCAACCAAGCAAGCCAGAAGGGCAAATCAGCGCTACAAAGAAGTCTCGCTTGCCCTCGGTCAAAAGGGCCATGCTGAACAAACTGTAAAAACCAGAAAAGCAGGACAGGCCATGGAGACAGGGGAGCCTTGCTACGCTGATGGGCGGGATGTAAATTGCCAACAGGCACTCTGGAGAAGAGTACGGTGTGTCCTGAAACAAGTAATAAACACAGCGTTGAGAGCATAGGGCACTTCCACTCATGGGCGTATAAATTGGGAAAACTAAAAATCAACAAGACACAGGCACCCTAAAGTTTACGGCTGCTCTGTTGCCAAGAACCTCCGCTTCGGTACACCTTCAATATCCCAGGAAAGAGAAAAATGGATAAAGAAATGGTGGTACTTGACACAATGGAATATCACTCAGCCATGAAATCAATGTCATAAGGCTAGTTAGCAGCATGATGAGTGGATTTAGGTACGATGATTCTAAGTGAAATAAGTCACACAGTAAAAGGCCCTTCTCCTAAGATATCGCTTATTGAGGGAATGTCAAAATCGTTACACTTGAACTGAATTACAAAACAGAACAGAGGCACACCTTTAGAAGACACACTATGGCTGCTTAACGGGAAAGGTGAGGTGGGGTGATGCATAAAACAAGGGTTTGAAATTAGCTCAGACACCGCTCCATAAGCCAAATATGTAATAGACAAGGCCTACTCCCTGCTCAGTGTACTGGACTCAACACCCCCTAGTCACCGCACAAGAATATATCTGACTAGTATGAATCTGAAAACCTATGTATTGATATCTCTCTGCAAGTGAATCAAGAGGGTGTAAAGCAGCATAAACACAGCAGGGAAAAGCAGCCAAACCCCATTCTAAACATACATTACTTTAAAAAACCCACAAAGCAAAGACAGTGAAAGAGAGAGAAATTCTTACAAAATCCGTTCAGATTCTATGATGCAACCTGGATTGACCATATCTAGACCCACAGCTGGATGAGACATAAGGCTGGACACTCTTGGGGCTGAGAGGATTGGTGAGGTTGGGTGAGCAAATGCAGATACTTTAAAGTAATACCGCGGGGTACCCACCCCATGGGTCTCAAATCTCCAGGTACAAGGGCATCTTCCTACATCAAAACATGCATGGGAAACCCAGAAGATGGTATGCCGTGAGATCGGGAAAGGTTTCTAAAACGCACCTCATTTCTCCTCTCCTTGTGCTCGGGTTCGCCATTCCAGCCGCTTGACTAACCATCTCTCTACTTGGAGAATCAGCACCTTTAACCTCCTGATTGTACAGGTTGCAATTTGTCCTGAGGATGAATGGGAAGACGCAGAACCAACGAGAGCGAGCCCTAGGTGTTGGGACAGGCATAAGTCACTCCATTTTCCCATCAGGAATAAGAATGAACCACAGGCTCAGCCTGCCCCCCAGAACTAAAATAGGGCCTGAAGCAATCCTGCGCTTTTGCGGCCAGCTCCCTAAAAACGAGGAGACAAATGGAGCTCAGGGGAACTGCAATTCACAAACGTGCAGAGTTATAAATGCGAACTCTCGTGCACAAATATATTGAGGGAAGGCAACGAAGAGGATTTGAAAGCAAGGCAGATTTGCAGGAAACAGATTTCAGGAGGTAGATTCGACTCGCCTTTAAAGCACATGAAAAGCGGCAAAACGTTGACAATGATGCCCTTGGCCAAAAAGGGCGTATGCGTTTTTTCCTGAATATATTCAGGAAAAAACGCATACGCCCTTTTTGGCCAACCAAGCAAGCCGGAAGGGCAAATCAGCGCTACAAAGAAGTCTCGCTTGCCCTCGGTCAAAAGGGCCATGCTGAACAAAGTGTAAAAACCAGAAAAGCAGGACAGGCCATGGAGACATGGGAGCCTTGCTACGCTGATGGGCGGGATGTAAATTGCCAACAGGCACTCTGGAGAAGAGTACGGTGTGTCCTGAAACAAGTAATAAACACAGCGTTGAGAGCATAGGGCACTTCCACTCATGGGCATATAAATTGGGAAAACTAAAAATCAACAAGACACAGGCACCCTAAAGTTTACGGCTGCTCTGTTTCCAAGAACCTCCGCTTCGGTACACCTTCAATATCCCAGGAAAGAGAAAAATGGATAAAGAAATGGTGGTACTTGGCACAATGGAATATCACTCAGCCATGAAATCAATGTCATAAGGCTAGTTAGCAGCATGATGAGTGGATTTAGGTACGATGATTCTAAGTGAAATAAGTCACACAGAAAAAGACACTTATCCTAAGATATCGCTTATAGAGGGAATGTCAAAATCGCTACACTTGAACTGAATTACAAAAGAGAACAGAGTCACACCTTTAGAAGACACACTATGGCTGCTTAACGGGAAAGGTGAGGTGGGGTGATGCATAAAACAAGGGTTTGAAATTAACTCAGAGACCGCTCCATAAGCCAAATATGTAATAGACAAGGCCTACTCCCTGCTCAGTGAACTGGAGTCAACACACCCTAGTCACCACACAAGAATATATTTGACTAGTAAGAATCTGAAAACCTATGTATCGATATCTCTCTGCAAGTGAATCAAGAGGGTGTAAAGCGGCATCAACACAGCAGGGAAAATCAGCCAAGCCCGATTCTAAACATAAATTACTTTAAAAAACCCAGAAAACAAAGACAGTTAAAGAGAGAGAAATTCTTACAAAATCCATTCAGGGTCTATGATGCAACCTGGATTGACCATATCTAGACCCACAGCTGGATGAGACATAAGGCTGGACACTCTTGGGGCTGAGAGGATTGGTGAGGTTGGGTGAGCAAATGCAGATACTTTAAAGTAACACTGCGGGGAACACACCCCATGGGTCTCAAATCTCCAGGTACAAGGGCATCTTCCTACATCAAAACATGCATGGGAAACCCAGAAGATGGTATGCCGTGAGATCGGGAAAGGTTTCTAAAACGCAACTCATTTCTCCTCTCCTTGTGCTCGGGTTCGCCATTCCAGCCGCTTGACTAACCATCTCCCTACTTGGAGAATCAGCACCTTTAACCTCCTGTTTCGTCCAGGTTGCAATTTGTCCTGAGGATGAACGGGAAGACGGGGGACCAACGAGAGACTAGCCCTAGGTGTTGGGACAGGCACAGGTCACTCCATTTTCCCATCAGGAAGAAGAATGAACCACAGGCTCAGCCTGCCACCCAGAACCAAAATAGGGCCTGAAGCAATCCTGCGCTTTTGCGGCCAGCTCCCAAGAAAGCGAGGAGACAAATGGAGCTCAGGGGCACTGCAATTCACAAACGTGCAGAGTTATAAATGAGAACTCTCGTCCACAAATATATTGAGGGAAGGCAACGAAGAGGATTTGAAAGCAAGGCAGATTTGCAGTAAACAGATTTCAGGAGGTAGATTCAACTCGCCTTTAAAGCACATGAAAAGCGGCAAAACGTTGACAATGATGCCCTTGGCCAAAAAGGGCGTATGCGTTTTTTCCTGAATATATTCAGAAAAAAACGCATACGCACTTTTTGGCCAACCAAGCAAGCCGGAAGGGCAAATCAGTGCTACAAAGAAGTCTCGCTTGCCCTCGGTCAAAAGGGCCATGCTGAACAAAATGTAAAAACCAGAAAAGCAGGACAGGCCATGGAGACATGGGAGCCTTGCTACGCTGATGGGCGGGATGTAAATTGCCAACAGGCACTCTGGAGAAGAGTACGGTGTGTCCTGAAACAAGTAATAAACACAGCGTAGAGAGCATAGGGCACTTCCACTCATGGGCGTATAAATTGGGAAAACTAAAAGTCAACAAGACACAGGCACCCCAAACTTTACGGCTGCTCTGTTACCAAGAACCTCCACTTCGGTACACCTTCAATATCCCAGGAAAGAGAAAAATGGATAAAGAAATGGTGGTACTTGGCACAATGGAATATCACTCAGCCATGAAATCAATGACATAAGGCTAGTTAGCAGCATGATGAGTGGATTTAGGTACGATGATTCTAAGTGAAATAAGTCACACAGAAAAAGGCCCTTATCCTAAGATATCGCTTCTAGAGGGAATGTCAAAATCGCTACACTTGAACTGAATTACAAAACAGAACAGAGTCACACCTTTAGAAGACACACTATGGCTGCTTAACGGGAAAGGTGAGGTGGGGTGATGCATAAAACAAGGGTTTGAAATTAGTTCAGACACCGCTCCATAAGCCAAATATGTAATAGACAAGGCCTACTCCCTGCTCAGTGTACTGGACTCAACACCCCCTAGTCACCGCACAAGAATATATCTGACTAGTATGAATCTGAAAACCTATGTATTGATATCTCTCTGCAAGTGAATCAAGAGGGTGTAAAGCGGCATAAACACAGCAGGGAAAAGCAGCCAAACCCCATTCTAAACATACATTACTTTAAAAAACCCACAAAGCAAAGACAGTGAAAGAGAGAGAAATTCTTACAAAATCCGTTCAGGGTCTCTGATGCAACCTGGATTGACCATATCTAGACCCACAGCTGGATGAGACATAAGGCTGGACACTCTTGGGGCTGAGAGGATTGGTGAGGTTGGGTGAGCAAATGCAGATACTTTAAAGTAATACCGCGGGGTACCCACCCCATGGGTCTCAAATCTCCAGGTACAAGGGCATCTTCCTACATCAAAACATGCATGGAAACCCAGAAGATGGTATGCCGTGAGATCGGGAAAAGTTTCTAAAACGCACCTCATTTCTCCTCTCCTTGTGCTCGGGTTCGCCATTCCAGCTGCTTGAATAACCATCTCTCTACTTGGAGAATCAGCACCTTTAACCTCCTGATTGTACAGGTTGCAATTTGTCCTGAGGATGAATGGGAAGACGCAGAACCAACGAGAGAGAGCCCTAGGTGTTGGGACAGGCATAGGTCACTCCATTTTCCCATCAGGAATAAGAATGAACCACAGGCTCAGCCTGCCCCCCAGAACTAAAATAGGGCCTGAAGCAATCCTGCGCTTTTGCGGCCAGCTCCCTAAAAATCGAGGAGACAAATGGAGCTCAGGGGAACTGCAATTCACAAACGTGCAGAGTTATAAATGCGAACTCTCGTGCACAAATATAATGAGGGAAGGCAATGAAGAGGATTTGAAAGCAAGGCAGATTTGCAGGAAACAGATTTCAGGAGGTAGATTCGACTCGCCTTTAAAACACATGAAAAGCAGCAAAACGTTGACAATGATGCCCTTGGCCAAAAAGGGCGTATGCGTTTTTTCCTGAATATATTCAGGAAAAAACGCATACGCCCTTTTTGGCCAACCAAGCAAGCCGGAAGGGCAAATCAGCGCTACAAAGAAGTCTCGCTTGCCCTCGGTCAAAAGGGCCATGCTGAACAAAGTGTAAAAACCAGAAAAGCAGGACAGGCCATGGAGACATGGGAGCCTTGCTACGCTGATGGGCGGGATGTAAATTGCCAACAGGCACTCTGGAGAAGAGTACGGTGTGTCCTGAAACAAGTAATAAACACAGCGTTGAGAGCATAGGGCACTTCCACTCATGGGCATATAAATTGGGAAAACTAAAAATCAACAAGACACAGGCACCCTAAAGTTTACGGCTGCTCTGTTTCCAAGAACCTCCGCTTCGGTACACCTTCAATATCCCAGGAAAGAGAAAAATGGATAAAGAAATGGTGGTACTTGGCACAATGGAATATCACTCAGCCATGAAATCAATGTCATAAGGCTAGTTAGCAGCATGATGAGTGGATTTAGGTACGATGATTCTAAGTGAAATAAGTCACACAGAAAAAGACACTTATCCTAAGATATCGCTTATAGAGGGAATGTCAAAATCGCTACACTTGAACTGAATTACAAAAGAGAACAGAGTCACACCTTTAGAAGACACACTATGGCTGCTTAACGGGAAAGGTGAGGTGGGGTGATACATAAAACAAGGGTTTGAAATTAGCTCAGAGACCGCTCCATAAGCCAAATATGTAATAGACAAGGCCTACTCCCTGCTCAGTGAACTGGAGTCAACACACCCTAGTCACCACACAAGAATATATTTGACTAGTAAGAATCTGAAAACCTATGTATCGATATCTCTCTGCAAGTGAATCAAGAGGGTGTAAAGCGGCATCAACACAGCAGGGAAAAGCAGCCAAGCCCGATTCTAAACATAAATTACTTTAAAAAACCCACAAAACAAAGACAGTTAAAGAGAGAGAAATTCTTACAAAATCCATTCAGGGTCTATGATGCAACCTGGATTGACCATATCTAGACCCACAGCTGGATGAGACCTAAGGCTGGACACTCTTGGGGCTGAGAGGATTGGTGAGGTTGGGTGAGCAAACCCAGATACTTTAAAGTAACACCGCGGGGTACACACCCCATGGGTCTCAAATCTCCAGGTACAAGGGCATCTTCCTACATCAAAACATGCATGGGAAACCCAGAGGATGGTATGCCGTGAGATCGGGAAAGGTTTCTAAAACGCACCTCATTTCTCCTCTCCTTGTGCTCGGGTTCGCCATTCCAGCCGCTTGACTAACCATCTCCCTACTTGGAGAATCAGCACCTTTAACCTCCTGTTTCGACCAGGTTGCAATTTGTCCTGAGGATGAACGGGAAGACGGGGAACCAACGAGAGACTAGCCCTAGGTGTTGGGACAGGCACAGGTCACTCCATTTTCCCATCAGGAAGAAGAATGAACCACAGGCTCAGCCTGCCCCCCAGAACCAAAATAGGGCCTGAAGCAATCCTGCGCTTTTGCGGCCAGCTCCCAAGAAAGCGAGGAGACAAATGGAGCTCAGGGGCACTGCAATTCACAAACGTGCAGAGTTATAAATGAGAACTCTCGTGCACAAATATATTGAGGGAAGGCAACGAAGAGGATTTGAAAGCAAGGCAGATTTGCAGGAAACAGATTTCAGGAGGTAGATTCGACTCGCCTTTAAAGCACATGAAAAGCGGCAAAACGTTGACAATGATGCCCTTGGCCAAAAAGGGCGTATGCGTTTTTTCCTGAATATATTCAGGAAAAAACGCATACGCCCTTTTTGGCCAACCAAGCAAGCCGGAAGGGCAAATCAGTGCTACAAAGAAGTCTCGCTTGCCCTCGGTCAAAAGGGCCATGCTGAACAAAATGTAAAAACCAGAAAAGCAGGACAGGCCATGGAGACATGGGAGCCTTGCTACGCTGATGGGCGGGATGTAAATTGCCAACAGGCACTCTGGAGAAGAGTACGGTGTGTCCTGAAACAAGTAATAAACACAGCGTTGAGAGCATAGGGCACTTCCACTCATGGGCATATAAATTGGGAAAACTAAAAATCAACAAGACACAGGCACCCTAAAGTTTACGGCTGCTCTGTTTCCAAGAACCTCCGCTTCGGTACACCTTCAATATCCCAGGAAAGAGAAAAATGGATAAAGAAATGGTGGTACTTGGCACAATGGAATATCACTCAGCCATGAAATCAATGTCATAAGGCTAGTTAGCAGCATGATGAGTGGATTTAGGTACGATGATTCTAAGTGAAATAAGTCACACAGAAAAAGACACTTATCCTAAGATATCGCTTATAGAGGGAATGTCAAAATCGCTACACTTGAACTGAATTACAAAAGAGAACAGAGTCACACCTTTAGAAGACACACTATGGCTGCTTAACGGGAAAGGTGAGGTGGGGTGATACATAAAACAAGGGTTTGAAATTAGCTCAGAGACCGCTCCATAAGCCAAATATGTAATAGACAAGGCCTACTCCCTGCTCAGTGAACTGGAGTCAACACACCCTAGTCACCACACAAGAATATATTTGACTAGTAAGAATCTGAAAACCTATGTATCGATATCTCTCTGCAAGTGAATCAAGAGGGTGTAAAGCGGCATCAACACAGCAGGGAAAAGCAGCCAAGCCCGATTCTAAACATAAATTACTTTAAAAAACCCACAAAACAAAGACAGTTAAAGAGAGAGAAATTCTTACAAAATCCATTCAGGGTCTATGATGCAACCTGGATTGACCATATCTAGACCCACAGCTGGATGAGACCTAAGGCTGGACACTCTTGGGGCTGAGAGGATTGGTGAGGTTGGGTGAGCAAACCCAGATACTTTAAAGTAACACCGCGGGGTACACACCCCATGGGTCTCAAATCTCCAGGTACAAGGGCATCTTCCTACATCAAAACATGCATGGGAAACCCAGAGGATGGTATGCCGTGAGATCGGGAAAGGTTTCTAAAACGCACCTCATTTCTCCTCTCCTTGTGCTCGGGTTCGCCATTCCAGCCGCTTGACTAACCATCTCCCTACTTGGAGAATCAGCACCTTTAACCTCCTGTTTCGACCAGGTTGCAATTTGTCCTGAGGATGAACGGGAAGACGGGGAACCAACGAGAGACTAGCCCTAGGTGTTGGGACAGGCACAGGTCACTCCATTTTCCCATCAGGAAGAAGAATGAACCACAGGCTCAGCCTGCCCCCCAGAACCAAAATAGGGCCTGAAGCAATCCTGCGCTTTTGCGGCCAGCTCCCAAGAAAGCGAGGAGACAAATGGAGCTCAGGGGCACTGCAATTCACAAACGTGCAGAGTTATAAATGAGAACTCTCGTGCACAAATATATTGAGGGAAGGCAACGAAGAGGATTTGAAAGCAAGGCAGATTTGCAGGAAACAGATTTCAGGAGGTAGATTCGACTCGCCTTTAAAGCACATGAAAAGCGGCAAAACGTTGACAATGATGCCCTTGGCCAAAAAGGGCGTATGCGTTTTTTCCTGAATATATTCAGGAAAAAACGCATACGCCCTTTTTGGCCAACCAAGCAAGCC
The DNA here is from genome assembly GCF_028564815.1 of Eubalaena glacialis. Taxonomy (NCBI): domain Eukaryota; kingdom Metazoa; phylum Chordata; class Mammalia; order Artiodactyla; family Balaenidae; genus Eubalaena; species Eubalaena glacialis. The sequence continues at coordinate 2,318,849 of NW_026871495.1, forward strand.
GGAAGGGCAAATCAGTGCTACAAAGAAGTCTCGCTTGCCCTCGGTCAAAAGGGCCATGCTGAACAAAATGTAAAAACCAGAAAAGCAGGACAGGCCATGGAGACATGGGAGCCTTGCTACGCTGATGGGCGGGATGTAAATTGCCAACAGGCACTCTGGAGAAGAGTACGGTGTGTCCTGAAACAAGTAATAAACACAGCGTAGAGAGCATAGGGCACTTCCACTCATGGGCGTATAAATTGGGAAAACTAAAAGTCAACAAGACACAGGCACCCCAAACTTTACGGCTGCTCTGTTGCCAAGAACCTCCGCTTCGGTACACCTTCAATATACCAGGAAAGAGAAAAATGGATAAAGAAATGGTGGTACTTGGCACAATGGAATATCACTCAGCCATGAAATCAATGTCATAAGGCTAGTTAGCAGCATGATGAGTGGATTTAGGTACGATGATTCTAAGTGAAATAAGTCACACAGAAAAAGACACTTATCCTAAGATATCGCTTCTAGAGGGAATGTCAAAATCGCTACACTTGAACTGAATTACAAAAGAGAACAGAGTCACACCTTTAGAAGACACACTATGGCTGCTTAACGGGAAAGGTGAGGTGGGGTGATGCATAAAACAAGGGTTTGAAATTAGCTCAGAGACCGCTCCATAAGCCAAATATGTAATAGACAAGGCCTACTCCCTGCTCAGTGTACTGGACTCAACACCCCCTAGTCAACGCACAAGAATATATCTGACTAGTATGAATCTGAAAACCTATGTATTGATATCTCTCTGCAAGTGAATCAAGAGGGTGTAAAGCGGCATAAACACAGCAGGGAAAAGCAGCCAAACCCCATTCTAAACATACATTACTTTAAAAAACCCACAAAGCAAAGACAGTGAAAGAGAGAGAAATTCTTACAAAATCCGTTCAGGGTCTCTGATGCAACCTGGATTGACCATATCTAGACCCACAGCTGGATGAGACATAAGGCTGGACACTCTTGGGGCTGAGAGGATTGGTGAGGTTGGGTGAGCAAATGCAGATACTTTAAAGTAATACCGCGGGGTACCCACCCCATGGGTCTCAAATCTCCAGGTACAAGGGAATCTTCCTACATCAAAACATGCATGGGAAACCCAGAAGATGGTATGCCGTGAGATCGGGAAAGGTTTCTAAAACGCAACTCATTTCTCCTCTCCTTTTGCTCGGGTTCGCCATTCCAGCCGCTTGACTAACCATCTCCCTACTTGGAGAATCAGCACCTTTAACCTCCTGTTTCGTCCAGGTTGCAATTTGTCCTGAGGATGAACGGGAAGACGGGGGACCAACGAGAGACTAGCCCTAGGTGTTGGGACAGGCACAGGTCACTCCATTTTCCCATCAGGAAGAAGAATGAACCACAGGCTCAGCCTGCCCCCCAGAACCAAAATAGGGCCTGAAGCAATCCTGCGCTTTTGCGGCCAGCTCCCAAGAAAGCGAGGAGACAAATGGAGCTCAGGGGCACTGCAATTCACAAACGTGCAGAGTTATAAATGAGAACTCTCGTGCACAAATATATTGAGGGAAGGCAACGAAGAGGATTTGAAAGCAAGGCAGATTTGCAGGAAACAGATTTCAGGAGGTAGATTCGACTCGCCTTTAAAGCACATGAAAAGCGGCAAAACGTTGACAATGATGCCCTTGGCCAAAAAGGGCGTATGCGTTTTTTCCTGAATATATTCAGGAAAAAACGCATACGCCCTTTTTGGCCAACCAAGCAAGCCGGAAGGGCAAATCAGCGCTACAAAGAAGTCTCGCTTGCCCTCGGTCAAAAGGGCCATGCTGAACAAAATGTAAAAACCAGAAAAGCAGGACAGGCCATGGAGACATGGGAGCCTTGCTACGCTGATGGGCGGGATGTAAATTGCCAACAGGCACTCTGGAGAAGAGTACGGTGTGTCCTGAAACAAGTAATAAACACAGCGTAGAGAGCATAGGGCACTTCCACTCATGGGCGTATAAATTGGGAAAACTAAAAGTCAACAAGACACAGGCACCCCAAACTTTACGGCTGCTCTGTTGCCAAGAACCTCCGCTTCGGTACACCTTCAATATCCCAGGAAAGAGAAAAATGGATAAAGAAATGGTGGTACTTGGCACAATGGAATATCACTCAGCCATGAAATCAATGACATAAGGCTAGTTAGCAGCATGATGAGTGGATTTAGGTACGATGATTCTAAGTGAAATAAGTCACACAGAAAAAGGCCCTTATCCTAAGATATCGCTTCTAGAGGGAATGTCAAAATCGCTACACTTGAACTGAATTACAAAACAGAACAGAATCACACCTTTAGAAGACACACTATGGCTGCTTAACGGGAAAGGTGAGGTGGGGTGATGCATAAAACAAGGGTTTGAAATTAGCTCAGACACCGCTCCATAAGCCAAATATGTAATAGACAAGGCCTACTCCCTGCTCAGTGTACTGGACTCAACACCCCCTAGTCACCGCACAAGAATATATCTGACTAGTATGAATCTGAAAACCTATGTATTGATATCTCTCTGCAAGTGAATCAAGAGGGTGTAAAGTGGCATAAACACAGCAGGGAAAAGCGGCCAAACCCCATTCTAAACATACATTACTTTAAAAAAGCCACAAAGCAAAGACAGTGAAAGAGAGAGAAATTCTTACAAAATCCGTTCAGGGTCTCTGATGCAACCTGGATTGACCATATCTAGACCCACAGCTGGATGAGACATAAGGCTGGACACTCTTGTGGCTGAGAGGATTGGTGAGGTTGGGTGAGCAAACGCAGATAATTTAAAGTAACACTGCGGGGAACACACCCCATGGGTCTCAAATCTCCAGGTACAAGGGAATCTTCCTACATCAAAACATGCATGGGAAACCCAGAAGATGGTATGCCGTGAGATCGCAAAAAGTTTCTAAAACGCACCTCATTTCTCCTCTCCTTGTGCTCGGGTCCGCCATCCAGCCGCTTGATTCACCATCTCCCTACTTGGAGAATCAGCACCTTTAACCTCCTGTTTCGTCCAGGTTGCAGTTTGTCCTGAGGATGAACGGGAAGATGGGGAACCAACAAGAGACTAGCCCTAGGTGTTGGGACAGGCACAGGTCACTCCATTTTCACATCAGGAAGAAGAATGAACCACAGGCTCAGCCTGCCCCCCAAAACCAAAATAGGGCCTGAAGCAATCCTGCGCTTTTGCGGCCAGCTCCCAAAAAAGCGAGGAGACAAATGGAGCTCAGGGGCACTGCAATTCACAAACGTGCAGAGTTATAAATGAGATCTCTCGTCCACAAATATTTTGAGGGAAGGCAACGAAGAGGATTTGAAAGCAAGGCAGATTTGCAGGAAACGGATTTCAGGAGGTAGATTCGACTCGCCTTTAAAGCACATGAAAAGCGGCAAAACGTTGACAATGATGCCCTTGGCCAAAAAGGGCGTATGCGTTTTTTCCTGAATATATTCAGGAAAAAACGCATACGCCCTTTTTGGCCAACCAAGCAAGCCGGAAGGGCAAATCAGCGCTACAAAGAAGTCTCGCTTGCCCTCGGTCAAAAGGGCCATGCCGAACAAAGTGTAAAAACCAGAAAAGCAGGACAGGCCATGGAGACATGGGAGCCTTGCTACGCTGATGGGCGGGATGTAAATTGCCAACAGGCAATCTGGAGAAGAGTACGGTGTGTCCTGAAACAAGTAATAAACACAGCGTAGAGAGCATAGGGCACTTCCACTCATGGGCGTATAAATTGGGAAAACTAAAAATCAACAAGACACAGGCACCCTAAAGTTTACGGCTGCTCTGTTGCCAAGAACCTCCGCTTCGGTACACCTTCAATATCCCAGGAAAGAGAAAAATGGATAAAGAAATGGTGGTACTTGGCACAATGGAATATCACTCAGCCATGAAATCAATGTCATAAGGCTAGTTAGCAGCATGATGAGTGGATTTAGGTACGATGATTCTAAGTGAAATAAGTCACACAGAAAAAGACACTTATCCTAAGATATCGCTTATAGAGGGAATGTCAAAATCGCTACACTTGAACTGAATTACAAAACAGAACAGAGTCACACCTTTAGAAGACACACTATGGCTGCTTAACAGGAAAGGTGAGGTGGGGTGATGCATAAAACAAGGGTTTGAAATTAGCTCAGTGACCGCTCCATAACCCTAATATGTAATAGACAAGGCCTACTCCCTGCTCAGTGAACTGGACTCAACACACCCTAGTCACCACACAAGAATATATCTGACTAGTAAGAATCTGAAAACCTATGTATGGATATCTCTCTGCAAGTGAATCAAGAGGGTGTAAAGCGGCATCAACACAGCAGGTAAAAGCAGCCAAACCCGATTCTAAACATAAATTACTTAAAAAACCCACAAAACAAAGACAGTGAAAGAGAGAGAAATTCTTACAAAATCCGTTCAGGGTCTATGATGCAACCTGGATTGACCATATCTAGACCCACAGCTGGATGAGACATAAGGCTGGACACTCTTGGGGCTGAGAGGATTGGTGAGGTTGGGTGAGCAAACGCAGATATTTTAAAGTAACACTGCGGGGAACACACCCCATGGGTCTCAAATCTCCAGGTACAAGGGCATCTTCCTACATCAAAACATGCATGGGAAACCCAGAAGATGGTATGCCATGAGATCGGGAAAGGTTTCTAAAACGCACCTCATTTCTCCTCTCCTTGTGCTCGGGTTCACCATTCCAGCTGCTTGACTAACCATCTCCCTATTTGGAGAATGAGCACCTTTAACCTCCTGATTGTACAGGTTGCAATCTGTCCTGAGGATGAACGGGAAGACGTGGAACCAATGTGAGACGAGCCCTAGGTGTTGGGACAGGCATAGGTCACTCCATTTTCCCATCAGGAAGAAGAATGAACCACAGGCTCAGCCTGCCCCCCAGAACCAAAATAGGGCCTGAAGCAATCCTGCGCTTTTGCGGCCAGCTCCCAAAAAAGCGAGGAGACAAATGGAGCTCAGGGGCACTGCAATTCACAAACGTGCAGAGTTATAAATGAGAACTCTCGTCCACAAATATATTGAGGGAAGGCAACGAAGAGGATTTGAAAGCAAGGCAGATTTGCAGGAAACAGATTTCAGGAGGTAGATTCGACTCGCCTTTAAAGCACATGAAAAGCGGCAAAACGTTGACAATGATGCCCTTGGCCAAAAAGGGCGTATGCGTTTTTTCCTGAATATATTCAGGAAAAAACGCATACGCCCTTTTTGGCCAACCAAGCAAGCCAGAAGGGCAAATCAGCGCTACAAAGAAGTCTCGCTTGCCCTCGGTCAAAAGGGCCATGCTGAACAAACTGTAAAAACCAGAAAAGCAGGACAGGCCATGGAGACAGGGGAGCCTTGCTACGCTGATGGGCGGGATGTAAATTGCCAACAGGCACTCTGGAGAAGAGTACGGTGTGTCCTGAAACAAGTAATAAACACAGCGTTGAGAGCATAGGGCACTTCCACTCATGGGCGTATAAATTGGGAAAACTAAAAATCAACAAGACACAGGCACCCTAAAGTTTACGGCTGCTCTGTTGCCAAGAACCTCCGCTTCGGTACACCTTCAATATCCCAGGAAAGAGAAAAATGGATAAAGAAATGGTGGTACTTGGCACAATGGAATATCACTCAGCCATGAAATCAATCTCATAAGGCTACTTAGCAGCATGATGAGTGGATTTAGGTACGATGATTCTAAGTGAAATAAGTCACACAGTAAAAGGCCCTTCTCCTAAGATATCGCTTATTGAGGGAATGTCAAAATCGTTACACTTGAACTGAATTACAAAACAGAACAGAGGCACACCTTTAGAAGACACACTATGGCTGCTTAATGGGAAAGGTGAGGTGGGGTGATGCATAAAACAAGGGTTTGAAATTAGCTCAGACACCGCTCCATAAGCCAAATATGTAATAGACAAGGCCTACTCCCTGCTCAGTGTACTGGACTCAACACCCCCTAGTCACCGCACAAGAATATATCTGACTAGTATGAATCTGAAAACCTATGTATTGATATCTCTCTGCAAGTGAATCAAGAGGGTGTAAAGCGGCATAAACACAGCAGGGAAAAGCAGCCAAACCCCATTCTAAACATACATTACTTTAAAAAACCCACAAAGCAAAGACAGTGAAAGAGAGAGAAATTCTTACAAAATCCGTTCAGGGTCTCTGATGCAACCTGGATTGACCATATCTAGACCCACAGCTGGATGAGACATAAGGCTGGACACTCTTGGGGCTGAGAGGATTGGTGAGGTTGGGTGAGCAAATGCAGATACTTTAAAGTAATACCGCGGGGTACCCACCCCATGGGTCTCAAATCTCCAGGTACAAGGGCATCTTCCTACATCAAAACATGCATGGGAAACCCAGAAGATGGTATGCCGTGAGATCGGGAAAGGTTTCTAAAACGCACCTCATTTCTCCTCTCCTTGTGCTCGGGTTCGCCATTCCAGCCGCTTGACTAACCATCTCTCTACTTGGAGAATCAGCACCTTTAACCTCCTGATTGTACAGGTTGCAATTTGTCCTGAGGATGAATGGGAAGACGCAGAACCAACGAGAGCGAGCCCTAGGTGTTGGGACAGGCATAGGTCACTCCATTTTCCCATCAGGAATAAGAATGAACCACAGGCTCAGCCTGCCCCCCAGAACTAAAATGGGGCCTGAAGCAATCCTGCGCTTTTGCGGCCAGCTCCCTAAAAAGCGAGGAGACAAATGGAGCTCAGGGGAACTGCAATTCACAAACGTGCAGAGTTATAAATGAGAACTCTCGTGCACAAATATATTGAGGGAAGGCAACGAAGAGGATTTGAAAGCAAGGCAGATTTGCAGGAAACAGATTTCAGGAGGTAGATTCGACTCGCCTTTAAAGCACATGAAAAGCGGCAAAACGTTGACAATGATGCCCTTGGCCAAAAAGGGCGTATGCGTTTTTTCCTGAATATATTCAGGAAAAAACGCATACGCCCTTTTTGGCCAACCAAGCAAGCCGGAAGGGAAAATCAGCGCTACAAAGAAGTCTCGCTTGCCCTCGGTCAAAAGGGCCATGCTGAACAAAGTGTAAAAACCAGAAAAGCAGGACAGGCCATGGAGACATGGGAGCCTTGCTACGCTGATGGGCGGGATGTAAATTGCCAACAGGCACTCTGGAGAAGAGTACGGTGTGTCCTGAAACAAGTAATAAACACAGCGTTGAGAGCATAGGGCACTTCCACTCATGGGCATATAAATTGGGAAAACTAAAAATCAACAAGACACAGGCACCCTAAAGTTTACGGCTGCTCTGTTTCCAAGAACCTCCACTTCGGTACACCTTCAATATCCCAGGAAAGAGAAAAATGGATAAAGAAATGGTGGTACTTGGCACAATGGAATATCACTCAGCCATGAAATCAATGTCATAAGGCTAGTTAGCAGCATGATGAGTGGATTTAGGTACGATGATTCTAAGTGAAATAAGTCACACAGAAAAAGACACTTATCCTAAGATATCGCTTATAGAGGGAATGTCAAAATCGCTACACTTGAACTGAATTACAAAAGAGAACAGAGTCACACCTTTAGAAGACACACTATGGCTGCTTAACGGGAAAGGTGAGGTGGGGTGATGCATAAAACAAGGGTTTGAAATTAGCTCAGAGACCGCTCCATAAGCCAAATATGTAATAGACAAGGCCTACTCCCTGCTCAGTGAACTGGAGTCAACACACCCTAGTCACCACACAAGAATATATTTGACTAGTAAGAATCTGAAAACCTATGTATCGATATCTCTCTGCAAGTGAATCAAGAGGGTGTAAAGCGGCATCAACACAGCAGGGAAAAGCAGCCAAGCCCGATTCTAAACATAAATTACTTTAAAAAACCCAGAAAACAAAGACAGTTAAAGAGAGAGAAATTCTTACAAAATCCGTTCAGGGTCTCTGATGCAACCTGGATTGACCATATCTAGACCCACAGCTGGATGAGACATAAGGCTGGACACTCTTGGGGCTGAGAGGATTGGTGAGGTTGGGTGAGCAAATGCAGATACTTTAAAGTAATACCGCGGGGTACCCACCCCATGGGTCTCAAATCTCCAGGTACAAGGGAATCTTCCTACATCAAAACATGCATGGGAAACCCAGAAGATGGTATGCCGTGAGATCAGGAAAGGTTTCTAAAACGCAACTCATTTCTCCTCTCCTTGTGCTCGGGTTCACCATTCCAGCCGCTTGACTAACCATCTCCCTACTTGGAGAATCAGCACCTTTAACCTCCTGTTTCGTCCAGGTTGCAATTTGTCCTGAGGATGAACGGGAAGACGGGGGACCAACGAGAGACTAGCCCTAGGTGTTGGGACAGGCACAGGTCACTCCATTTTCCCATCAGGAAGAAGAATGAACCACAGGCTCAGCCTGCCCCCCAAAACCAAAATAGGGCCTGAAGCAATCCTGCGCTTTTGCGGCCAGCTCCCAAGAAAGAGAGGAGACAAATGGAGCTCAGGGGCACTGCAATTCACAAACGTGCAGAGTTATAAATGAGATCTCTCGTCCACAAATATATTGAGGGAAGGCAACGAAGAGGATTTGAAAGCAAGGCAGATTTGCAGGAAACAGATTTCAGGAGGTAGATTCGACTCGCCTTTAAAGCACATGAAAAGCGGCAAAACGTTGACAATGATGCCCTTGGCCAAAAAGGGCGTATGCGTTTTTTCCTGAATATATTCAGGAAAAAACGCATACGCCCTTTTTGGCCAACCAAGCAAGCCGGAAGGGCAAATCAGCACTACAAAGAAGTCTCGCTTGCCCTCGGTCAAAAGGCCATGCTGAACAAAGTGTAAAAAGCAGAAAAGCTGGACAGGCCATGGAGACATGGGAGCCTTGCTACGCTGATGGGCAGGATGTAAATTGCCAACAGGCACTCTGGAGAAGAGTACGGTGTGTCCTGAAACAAATAATAAACACAGCGTAGAGAGCATAGGGCACTTCCACTCATGGGCGTATAAATTGGGAAAACTAAAAATCAACAAGACACAGGCACCCTAAAGTTTACGGCTGCTCTCTTGCCAAGAACCTCCGCTTCGGTACACCTTCAATATCCCAGGAAAGAGAAAAATGGATAAAGAAATGGTGGTACTTGGCACAATGGAATATCACTCAGCCATGAAATCAATGTCATAAGACTAGGTAGCAGCATGATTAGTGGATTTAGGTACGATGATTCTAAGTGAAATAAGTCACACAGAAAAAGGCACTTATCCTAAGATATCGCTTATAGAGGGAATGTCAAAATCGCTACACTTGAACTGAATTACAAAACAGAACAGAGGCACACCTTTAGAAGACACACTATGGCTGCTTAACCGGAAAGGTGAGGTGGGGTGATGCATAAAACAAGGGTTTGAAATTAGCTCAGACACCGCTCCATAAGCCAAATATGTAATAGACAAGGCCTACTCCCTGCTCAGTGAACTGGACTCAACACCCCCTAGTCACCGGACAAGAATATATCTGACTAGTATGAATCTGAAAACCTATGTATTGATATCTCTCTGCAAGTGAATCAAGAGGGTGTAAAGCGGCATAAACACAGCAGGGAAAAGCAGCCAAACCCCATTCTAAACATATATTACTTTAAAAAACCCACAAAGCAAAGACAGTGAAAGAGAGAGAAATTCTTACAAAATCCGATCAGGGTCTCTGATGCAACCTGGATTGACCATATCTAGACCCACAGCTGGATGAGACATAAGGCTGGACCCTCTTGCGGCTGAGAGGATTAGTGAGGATGGGTGAGCAAATGCAGATACTTTAAAGTAATACTGCGGGGTACCCACCCCATGGGTCTCAAATCTCCAGGTACAAGGGCATCTTCCTACATCAAAACATGCATGGGAAACCCAGAAGATGGTATGCCGTGAGATCGCAAAAAGTTTCTAAAACGCACCTCATTTCTCCTCTCCTTGTGCTCGGGTTCGCCATTCCAGCCGCTTGACTAACCATCTCCCTACTTGGAGAATCAGCACCTTTAACCTCCTGTTTCGTACAGGTTGCAATTTGTCCTGAAGATGAACGGGAAGACGGGGAACCAACGAGAGACTAGCCCTAGGTGTTGGGACAGGCACAGGTCACTCCACTTTCCCATCAGGAAGAAGAATGAACCACAGGCTCAGCCTGCCCCCCAGAACCAAAATAGGGCCTGAAGCAATCCTGCGCTTTTGCGGCCAGCTCCCAAAAAAGCGAGGAGACAAATGGAGCTCAGGGGCACTGCAATTCACAAACGTGCAGAGTTATAAATGAGATCTCTCGTCCACAAATATATTGAGGGAAGGCAACGAAGAGGATTTGAAAGCAAGGCAGATTTGCAGGAAACAGATTTCAGGAGGTAGATTCGACTCGCCTTTAAAGCACATGAAAAGTGACAAAACGTTGACAATGATGCCCTTGGCCAAAAAGGGCGTATGCGTTTTTTCCTGAATATATTCAGGAAAAAACGCATACGCCCTTTTTGGCCAACCAAGCAAGCCGGAAGGGCAAATCAGCGCTACAAAGAAGTCTCGCTTGCCCTCGGTCAAAAGGGCCATGCTGAACAAAGTGTAAAAACCAGAAAAGCAGGACAGGCCATGGAGACATGGGAGCCTTGCTACGCTGATGGGCGGGATGTAAATTGCCAACAGGCACTCTGGAGAAGAGTACGGTGTGTCCTGAAACAAGTAATAAACACAGCGTAGAGAGCATAGGGCACTTCCACTCATGGGCGTATAAATTGGGAAAACTAAAAATCAACAAGACACAGGCACCCTAAAGTTTACGGCTGCTCTGTTGCCAAGAACCTCCACTTCGGTACACCTTCAATATCCCAGGAAAGAGAAAAATGGATAAAGAAATGGTGGTACTTGGCACAATGCAATATCACTCAGCCATGAAATCAATGTCATAAGGCTAGTTAGCAGCATGATGAGTGGATTTAGGTACGATGATTCTAAGTGAAATAAGTCACACAGAAAAAGGCACTTATCATAAGATATCGCTTATAGAGGGAATGTCAAAATCGCTACACTTGAACTGAATTACAAACAGAACAGAGTCACACCTTTAGAAGACACACTATGGCTGCTTAACGGGAAAGGTGAGGTGGGGTGATGCATAAAACAAGGGTTTGAAATTAGCTCAGACACCGCTCCATAAGCCAAATATGTAATAGACAAGGCCTACTCCCTGCTCAGTGAACTGGACTCAACACCCCCTAGTCACCGCACAAGAATATATCTGACTAGTATGAATCTGAAAACCTATGTATCGATATCTCTCTGCAAGTGAATCAAGAGGGTGTAAAGCGGCATCAACACAGCAGGGAAAAGCAGCCAAACCCCATTCTAAACATAAATTACTTTAAAAAACCCACAAAGCAAAGACAGTGAAAGAGAGAGAAATTCTTACAAAATCCGTTCAGGGTCTCTGATGCAACCTGGATTGACCATATCTAGACCCACAGCTGGATGTGACATAAGGCTGGACACTCTTGGGGCTGAGAGGATTGGTGAGGTTGGGTGAGCAAACGCAGATACTTTAAAGTAAAACTGCGGGGAACACACCCCATGGGTCTCAAATCTCCTGGTACAAGGGCATCTTCCTACATCAAAACATGCATGGGAAACCCAGAAGATGGTATGCCATGAGATCGGGAAAGGTTTCTAAAACGCACCTCATTTCTCCTCTCCTTGTGCTCGGGTTCGCCATTCCAGCTGCTTGACCAACCATCTCCCTACTTGGAGAATCAGCACCTTTAACCTCCTGATTGTACAGGTTGCAATTTGTCCTGAGGATGAACGGGAAGACGCGGAAGCAACGAGAGACGAGCCCTAGGTGTTGGGACAGGCGTAGGTCACTCCATTTTCCCATCAGGAAGAAGAATGAACCACAGGCTCAGCCTGCCCCCCAGAACCAAAATAGGGCCTGAAGCAATCCTGCGCTTTTGCGGCCAGCTCCCAAAAAAGCGAGGAGACAAATGGAGCTCAGGGGCACTGCAATTCACAAACGTGCAGAGTTATAAATGAGAACTCTCGTCCACAAATATATTGAGGGAAGGCAACGAAGAGGATTTGAAAGCAAGGCAGATTTGCAGGAAACAGATTTCAGGAGGTAGATTCGACTCGCCTTTAAAGCACATGAAAAGCGGCAAAACGTTGACAATGATGCCCTTGGCCAAAAAGGGCGTATGCGTTTTTTCCTGAATATATTCAGGAAAAAACGCATACGCCCTTTTTGGCCAACCAAGCAAGCCGGAAGGGCAAATCAGCCCTACAAAGAAGTCTCGCTTGCCCTCGGTCAAAAGGGCCATGCTGAACAAAGTGTAAAAACCAGAAAAGCAGGACAGGCCATGGAGACATGGGAGCCTTGCTACGCTGATGGGCGGGATGTAAATTGCCAACAGGCACTCTGGAGAAGAGTACGGTGTGTCCTGAAACAAGTAATAAACACAGTGTAGAGAGCATAGGGCACTTCCACTCATGGGCGTATAAATTGTGAAAACTAAAAATCAACGAGACACAGGAACCCCAAAATTTACGGCTGCTCTGTTGCCAAGAACCTCCACTTCGGTACACCTTCAATATCCCAGGAAAGAGAAAAATGGATAAAGAAATGATGGTACTTGGCACAATGGAATATCACTCAGCCATGAAATCAATGTCATAAGGCTAGTTAGCAGCATGATGAGTGGATTTAGGTACGATGATTCTAAGTGAAATAAGTCACACAGAAAAAGGCACTTATCCTAAGATATCGCTTATAGAGGGAATGTCAAAATCGCTAAACTTGAACTGAATTACAAAACAGAACAGAGGCACACCTTTAGAAGACACACTATGGCTGCTTAACCGGAAAGGTGAGGTGGGGTGATGCATAAAACAAGGGTTTGAAATTAGCTCAGACACAGCTCCATAAGCCAAATATGTAATAGACAAGGCCTACTCCCTGCTCAGTAAACTGGACTGAACACCCCCTAGTCACCGCACAAGATTATATCTGATTAGTATGAATCTGAAAACCTATGTATCGATATCTCTCTGCAAGTGAATCAAGAGGGTGTAAAGCGGCATAAACACAGCAGGGAAAAGCAGCCAAACCCCATTCTAAACATACATTACTTTAAAAAACCCACAAAGCAAAGACAGTGAAAGAGAGAGAAATTCTTACAAAATCCGTTCAGGGTCTCTGATGCAACCTGGATTGACCATATCTAGACCCACAGCTGGATGAGACATAAGGCTGGACACTCTTGGGGCTGAGAGGATTGGTGAGGTCGGGTGAGCAAATGCAGATACTTTAAAGTAACACTGCGGGGTACCCACCCCATGGGTCTCAAATCTCCAGGTACAAGGGAATCTTCCTACATCAAAACATGCATGGGAAACCCAGAAGATGGTATGCCATGAGATCGGGAATGGTTTCTAAAACGCACCTCATTTCTCCTTTCCTTGTGCTCGGATTCGCCATTCCAGCCACTTGACTAACCATCTCCCTAATTGGAGAATCAGCACCTTTAACCTCCTGTTTCGTCCCGGTTGCAATTTGTCCAGAGGATGAAGGGGAAGACGGGGAAACAACGAGAGACTAGCCCTAGGTGTTGGGACAGGCACAGGTCACTCCATTTTCCCATCAGGAAGAAGAATGAACCACAGGCTCAGCCTGCCCCCCAGAACCAAAATAGGGCCTGAAGCAATCCTGCGCTTTTGCGGCCAGCTCCCAAAAAAGCGAGGAGACAAATGGAGCTCAGGGGCACTGCAATTCACAAACGTGCAGAGTTATAAATGAGAACTCTCGTCCACAAATATATTGAGGGAAGGCAACGAAGACGATTTGAAAGCAAGGCAGATTTGCCGGAAACAGATTTCAGGAGGTAGATTCGACTCGCCTTTAAAGCACATGAAATGCGGCAAAACGTTGACAATGAGGCCCTTGGCCAAAAAGGGCGTATGCGTTTTTTCCTGAATATATTCAGGAAAAAACGCATACGCCCTTTTTGGCCAACCAAGCAAGCCGGAAGGGCAAATCAGCAGTACCCTAACCCTAACCCTAAAACTAACCTTAAGCCATACCCTATGCCGTAACCTAACCCGGACCCTAAACCGTACCCGAAGTCGTACCCTACCCCTAACCCTAACACATACCCAACGAGGTACCCTCACCCGTACCCAAAGCCGTACCCTAACCCTAACCCTAACCCTAACCCTAACCCTCACCCTAACCCATACCCTACGCCGTACACTCACGTGTTCCCTAACCCATACCCAAAGCCGTACCCTAACCCTAACCATAACACTAAGCCTAACCCATATCCTATGCCGTACCCTCACCCTTACCCTAACCCGTACCCTAACCCTAACCCTAATCCATACACTAACCCGTACCCTCAACCGTACCCTAACCCGTACGCTAACCCTAACCCTAACCCTAACTCTAACCCTAACCCATACCCTACGCCGTACACTCACGCGTTCCCTAACCCGTACCCAAAGCCGTACCCTAACCCTAACAATAACTCATAGCCTAACCCATATCCTTTGCCGTACCCTCACCCTTACCCTAACCTGTATCCTAAGCCGTACCCTAACCCTAACCGTAATCTTAACCCATACCCTACTCCGTACCCTCACTCTTACCCTAACCCGTACCCTAAGCCGTACCCTAACTCTAACCCTAACCCTAAGACTAACCCTAACACATATCCTACGCCGTACCCTCACCCTTACTCTAAGCCATACCCTAACCCTAACCCTAACCCTAACACTAACTGTAAACTACCCTTGACTGCTTTTGCCTCCAATAGATTTCCTAAGCACTAGTGTTTTAAGGAACAGGTTAAAAATAAAATGCTAATGTGACTTATTTATAATGTATGTATTCTTTATCTTATCCTAGTGTCTAAAATTTTCTCCATGGTTGGAACCCAAATTACATTCCTTTACGCGCTAAGTGGTATGTAGAGAGTGGGATAGGTTTAATAAATGACCTAACCCTAACGTGAACCCTAACCCTAACCCATAGCCTAACCCTAACAAGTACCCTAATCCTAACCTGTACCCTATACCTTGAAGTAACCCTAAACCAGTACCCTCACCCGTATCCTAAGCCCTACCCTAACCCTAACCCTAACCCTAACCCATACGCTACGCCGTACCCTCACCCGTACCCTAACCCGTATCCTAAGCCGTACCCTAACCCTAACCCTAACCCTAACCCTAACCTATACCCTACGCCGTACACTCACCTGTACTCTAACCCGTACCCTAAGCCGTACCCTACCCCTAACCCTAACCCTAACCCTAACCCATACCCTAACCCATACCCTACGCCGTACACTAACCCATACCCTAACCCGTATGCTAAGCCGTACCCTAATCCTAACCAATACCCTACGCAGTATCCTCACACTTACCCTCACCCGTACCCTAAACCTAACCCTAACCCTAACCCCTAACCTACGCCATACCCTCACCCGTACCCTATCCCATACCCTAAGCCGTACCCTAACCCTAACACTAACCCTAACCCTAACCCTAACCGAAACTACCCTTGACTGCTTTTGCCTCCATTAGATTTCCTAAGCACTAGTGTTTTAAGGAACAGGTTAAAAAGAAAATCCTCATGTGATTTTTTTATAATGTGTTTATTCTTTATCTTATCCTAGTGACTAAAATCTTCTCCATGGCTGGACACCAAATGATATTCCTTTACGTGCTAAGTGGTATCTAGAGAGTGGGATAGGTTTAATAAATACCCTAATCCTAACGTGTACCCTAGCCCTAACCCATACGCTAACCCGAACGCATACCCTAAACCTAACACAAATCCTAACCCTAACAAATACGCTAATCCTAACCCGTACCCAAAACTATCCCTAACCCTAAAACTAACCCTAACCCTAACCCTAACCCTAACCCATACCCTACGCCGTACCCTCACCCGTACCCTAACCCGTACCCTAAGCCGTACCCTAACCCTAAGCCTAACCCTAACCCTAACCGCTACCCTACGCCGTACCCTATCCCATACCCTAAGCGGTACCCTAACCCTAACACTAATCCTAACCCTAAACCATACCCTACGCCGTAACCACACACGTATCCTAACCCATACCCTAAGCCGTACCCTAACCCGAACCCTAACACATACGCTACGCCGTACCCTCACCCGTACCCTAACCCGTATCCTAAGCCGTACCCTAACCCTAACCCTAACCCTAACCCTAACCGCTACCCTACGCCGTACGCTATCCCAAACCCTAAGCGGTACCCTAACCCTAACACTAACCCTAAACCTAACCCTAACCCCTACCCTACGCCGTACCCTCACCCGTACCCTATCCCATATCCTAAGCCGTACCCTAACCCTAACACTAACCCTAACCCTAAACCTAAACCCTACCCTACACCGTACCCTCACCCGTACCCTATCCCATACCCTAAGCCGTACCCTAACCCTAACCCTAACCCTAACCTATACACTACGCCATACCCTCACCCGTACCCTAACCCGTACCCTAAGCCGTACCCTAACCCTAACCCTAACCCTAACCTATACACTACGCCGTACCCTCACCCGTACCCTAACCCGTACCCTAAGCCGTACCCAGCCCTAACCCTAACCCTAACCCTAAACCATACCCTACGCCGTACCCTAACCCGTACCCTAACCCGTATTCTAAGCCGTACCCTAACCATAACCAATAACCTACACAGTACCCTCACCCGTACCCTCACCGTACCCTAAGCCATACCCTAACCCTAACCCTAACCCTAACCTATACACTACGCCATACCCTCACTCGTACACTAACCTGTACCCTAAGCCATACCCTAACCCTAACCCTAACCCTAACCTATACACTACGCCATACCCTCACTCGTACCCTAACCCGTACCCTAAGCCGTACCCTAAACCTAACCCTAACCCTAACCCTAAACCATACGCTACGCCGTACCCTCACCCGTACCCTAACCCGTATCCTAAGCCGTACCCTAACCCTAACCCTAACCCTACACCATACGCTACGCCGTACCCTCACCCATACCCTAACCCGTATCCTAAGCCGTACCCTAACCCTAACCCTAACCCTAAACTATACCCTATGCCGTAACCTCACCCGTACCCTAACCCGTACCCTAAGCCGTACACTAACCCTAACCCTAACCCTAACCCTAACCCATAACCTATGCCGTACCCTCACCCGTACCCTAACACGTACCCTAAGACGTACCGTAAGCCTAACCCTAACACTAACCCTAACCCTAACCCACACTCTACACCGTACCCTAACCCGTACCCTAACACGTATCCTAAGCCGTACCCTAACCCTAACCAATACCCTACGCAGTACCCTCACCCGTACCCTCACCCGTACCCTAAGCCATACCCTAACCCTAACCCTAACCCTAACCCTAACCCCTACCCTACGCCGTACCCTCACCCGTACCCTATCCCATACGCTAAGCCGTACCCTAACCCTAACACTAACACTAACCCTAACCCTAACCCTAACCCATACCCTACGCAGTACCCTCACCCGTAACCTAACCCGTAACCTAAGCCGTACCCTAACCCTAACCCTAACCCCTACCCTACTGCGTACCCTCACCCGTACCCTATCCCATACCCTAAGCCGTACCCTAACCCTAACACTAACCCTAACCCTAACCCTAACACTAAACTACCCTTGATTGCTTTTGCCTCTATTAGATTTCCTAAGCACTAGTGTTTTAAGGAACAGGTTAAAAAGAAAATCCTAATGTGATTTTTTTATAATGTGTTTATTCTTTATCTTATCCTAGTGACTAAAATCTTCTCCATGGCTGGATCCCTAATAATATTCCTTTACGTGCTAAGTGGTATCTAGAGAGTGGGATAGGTTTAATAAATACCCTAATCCTAACGTGTACCCTAACCCTAACCCACACCCTAACCCTAACGCGTACCCTAACCCTAACAAAAAACCTAACCCTAACACGTACGCTAATCATAACCCGTACCCTAAACCAATCCCTAACTCTAAAACTAACCCTAACCCTAACCCTAACACTTAACCTACGCCGTACCCTCACCCGTACCCTCACCCGTACCCTAAGACGTACCCGAACCCTAACCCTAACCCATACGCTACGCCGTACCCTCACCCGTACCCTAACCCGTATCCTAAGCCGTACCCTAACCCTAACCCTAACCCTAACCCTAACCCTAACCCTAAACCATACCCTATGCCGTACCCTCACCCGTAACCTAACCCGTACCCTAAGCCGTACCCTAACCCTAACCCTAACCTATACACTATGACGTACCCTCACCCGTAACCTAACCCGTACCCTAAGCCGTACCCTAACTCTAACCCTAACCCTAACCCTAACCCTTACCCATACCCTGCGCCGTACCCTAACCCATACAATAACCTGTATCCTAAGCCTTAACCTAACCCTAACCAATGACCTACACAGTACCCTCACCCGTACCCTAAGCCGTACCCTAACCCTAACCCTAACACTAACCCTAACCCTAAACCCTACCCTATGCCGTACCCTCACCCATACCCTATCCCATACCCTAAGCCGTACCCTAACCCTAACACTAACCCTAACCCTAACCCTAACCCTAAACTACCCTTGACTGCTTTTGCCTCCATTAGATTTCCTAAGCACTAGTGTTTTAAGGAACAGGTTAAAAAGAAAATCCTAATGTGATTTTTTTATAATGTGTTTATTCTTTATCTTATCCTAGTAACGAAAATCTTCTCCATGGCTGGACCCTAAATAATATTCCTTTACGTGCTAAGTGGTATCTAGAGAGTGGGATAGGTTTAATAAATACCCTAATCCTAACGTGTACCCTAACCCTAACCCTAATGCGTACCCTAACCCTAACCCAAACCCTAACCCTAACACGTACGCTAATCCTCACCCGTACCCTAAACCAATCCCTAACCCTAAAACTAACCCTAACCCTAACCCTAACCCTAACCCATACGCTACGCCGTACCCTCACCCATACCCTAACCCGTATCCTAAGCCGTACCCTAACCCTAAACCTAACCCTAACCTCTACCCTACGCCGTACCCTCACCCGTACCCTAACCCGTACCCAAAGCCTTACCCTAACCCTAACCCTAACGCTCACCCATACCCAACACCGTAACCTAACCCATATCCTAACCCGTATCCTAAGCCGTACCCTAACCCTAACCAATAACCTACGCAGTACCCTCACCAGTACCCTCACCGGTATCCTAAGCCCTACCCTAACCCTAACCCTAACCCTAACCCTAAACTACCCTTTACTGCTTTTGCCTCCATTAGATTTCCTAAACACTAGTGTTTTAAGGAACAGGTTAAAAAGAAAACCTTATGTGATTTTTTTATAATGTGTTTATTCTTTATCTTATCCTAGTGACTAAACTATTCTCCATGGCTGAACCCCAAATAATATTCCTTTACGTGCTAAGTGGTATCTAGAGAGTGGGATAGGTTTAATAAATACCCTAATCCTAAAGTGTACCCTAAACCTAACCCATACCCTAACTCTAACGCGTACCCTAACCCTAACCAAAACCCTAACCCGAACACGTATGCTAATCCTAACCCGTACCCTAAACCAATCCCTAACCCTAAAACTAACCCTAACCCTAACCCTAACCCTAACCCATAACCTACACCGTACCCTCACCCGTACCCTAACCCGTACCCTAAGCCGTACCCTAACCCTAACCCTAAACCATATGCTACGCCGTACCCTCACCCGTACCCTAACCCGTATCCTAAGCCGTACCCTAACCCTAACCCTAACCCTAAACTATACCCTACGCCGTAACCTCACCCGTACCCTAACCCGTACCCTAAGCCGTACCCTAACCCTAACCCTAACCCTAACCCTAACCCTAACGCATAGCCTACGCCATACCCTAACCCGTACCCTAACCCGTATCCTAAGCCGTATCCTAACCCTAACCAATACCCTACGCAGTACCCTCACACGTACCCTCACCCGTACCCTAAGCCGTACCCTAACCGTAACCCTAACCCTAACCCTAACCCTAACCCCTACCCTATGCCATACCCTCACCTGTACCCTATCCCATAACATAAGCCGTACCATAACCCTAACACTAACCCTAACCCTAACCCATAACCTACGCCGTACCCTCACCCGTACCCTAACCCGTATCCTAAGCCGTACCCTAACCCTAACCCTAACCCTAAGCCTAACCCATACAATACGCCGTACCCTCACCCGTACCCTAACACGTACCCTAAGACGTACCGTAACCCTAACCCTAACACTAACCCTAACCCTAACCCACACTCTACGCCGTACCCTAACCCGTACCCTAACACGTATCCTAAGCCGTACCCTAACCCTAACCAATACCCTACGCAGTACCCTCACCCGTACCCTCACCCGTACCCTAAGCCATACCCTAACCCTAACCCTAACCCTAACGCTAACCCCTACCCTACGCCGTACCCTCACCCGTACCCTATCCCATACCCTAAGCCGTACCCTAACCCTAACACTAACCCTAACCCTAACCCTAACCCTAAACTACCCTTGATTGCTTTTGCCTCTATTAGATTTCCTAAGCACTAGTGTTTTAAGGAACAGGTTAAAAAGAAAATCCTAATGTGATTTTTTTATAATGTGTTTATTCTTTATCTTATCCTAGTGACTAAAATCTTCTCCATGGCTGGATCCCTAATAATATTCCTTTACGTGCTAAGTGGTATCTAGAGAGTGGGATAGGTTTAATAAATACCCTAATCCTAACGTGTACCCTAACCCTAACCCATACCCTAACCCTAACGCGTACCCTAACCCTAACCGAACACCTAACCCTAACACGTACGCTAATCCTAACCCGTACCCTAAACCAATCCCTAACCCTAAAACTAACCCTAACCCTAACCCTAACCCTAACCCTTACCCTACGCCGTACCCTCACCCGTACCCTAACCCGTACCCTAAGACGTACCCTAACCCTAACCCTAACCCATACGCTACGCCGTACCCTCACCCGTACCCTAACCCGTATCCTAAGCCGTACCCTAACCCTAACCCTAACCCTAACCCTAACCCTAACCCTAACCCATACCCTACGTCATACCCTAACCCTAAACCTAACCCGTATCCTAAGCCGTACCCTAACCCTAACCCTAACCCTAACCGCTACCCTACGCCGTACCCTATCCCATACCCTAAGCGGTACCCTAAACCTAACACTAACCCTAAACCTAACCCTAACCCCTACCCTATGCCGTACCCTCACCCGTAACCTATCCCATACCCTAAGCCGTACCCTAACCCTAACACTAACCCTAACCCTAAACCTAACCCCTACCCTACGCCGTACCCTCACCCGTACCCTATCCCATAACCTAAGCCGTACCCTAACCCTAACCCTAACCCTAACCTATACACTACGCCGTACCCTCACCCGTACCCTAACCCGTACCCTAAGCCGTACCCTAACCCTAACCCTAACCCTAACCCTAACCCTAACCCATACCCTACGCCGTACCCTAAACCGTACCCTAACCCGTATTCTACCCGTACCCTAACCATAACCAATACCCTACACAGTACCCTCACCCGTACCCTCACCCGTACCCTAAGCCATACCCTAACCCTAAACTATACACTACGCCATACTCTCACCCGTACCCTAACCCGTACCCTAAGCCGTACCCTAACCCTAACCCTAACCCTAAACTATACCCTACGCCGTAACCTCACCCGTACCCTAACCCGTACCCTAAGCCGTACCCTAACCCTAACCCTAACCCTAACCCTAACCCTAACACATAGCGTACGCCATACCCTAACACGTACCCTAACCCGTATCCTAAGCCGTACCCTAACCCTAACCAATACCCTACGCAGTATCCTCACCCATACCCTCACAGGTACCCTAAGCCGTACCCTAACCCTAACCCTAACCCTAACCCATACCCTACGCCGTAACCTAACCCGTACCCTAAGCCGTACCCTAACCCTAACCCTAACCTATACACTACGCCGTACCCTCACCCGTACCCTAACCCGTACCCTAAGCCGTACCCTAACTCTAACCCTAATCCTAACCCTAACCCTTACCCATAACCTGCGCCGTACCCTAACCCATACAATAACCTGTATCCTAAGCCTTAACCTAACCCTAACCAATGACCTTCACAGTACCCTCACCCGTACCCTAAGCCATACCCTAACCATAACCCTAACACTAACCCTAACCCTAAACCCTACCCTATGCCGTACCCTCACCCATACCCTATCCCATACCCTAAGCCGTACCCTAACCCTAACACTAACCCTAAACCTAACCCTAACCCTAAACTACCCTTGACTGCTTTTGCCTCCATTAGATTTCCTAAGCACTAGTGTTTTAAGGAACAGGTTAAAAAGAAAATCCTAATGTGATTTTTTTATAATGTGTTTATTCTTTATCTTATCCTAGTAACGAAAATCTTCTCCATGGCTGGACCCTAAATAATATTCCTTTACGTGCTAAGTGGTATCTAGAGAATGGGATAGGTTTAATAAATACCCTAATCCTAACGTGTACCCTAAACCTAACCCACACCCTAACCCTAATGCGTACCCTAACCCTAACCCAAACCCTAACACTAACACGTACGCTAATCCTAACCCGTACCCTAAACCAATCCCTAACCCTAAAACTAACCCTAACCCTAACCCTAACCCTAACCCATACGCTACGCCGTACCCTCACCCATACCCTAACCCGTATCCTAAGCCCTACCCTAACCCTAACCCTAACCCTAACCCTAAACTACCCTTTACTGCTTTTGCCTCCATTAGATTTCCTAAACACTAGTGTTTTAAGGAACAGGTTAAAAAGAAAATCCTAATGTGATTTTTTTATAATGTGTTTATTCTTTATCTTATCCTAGTAACGAAAATCTTCTCCATGGCTGAACCCCAAATAATATTCCTTTACGTGCTAAGTGGTATCTAGAGAGTGGGATAGGTTTAATAATACCCTAATCCTAACGTGTACCCTAAACCTAACCCATACCCTAACCCTAACGCGTACCCTAACCCTAACCAAAACCCTAACCCGAACAAGTATGCTAATCCTAACCCGTACCCTAAACCAATCCCTAACCCTAACCCTAACCCTAACCCTAACCCATAACCTACGCCGTACCCTCACCCGTACCCTAACCCGTACCCTAAGCCGTACCCTAACCCTAACCCTAACCCTAACCCATATGCTACGCCGCACCCTCACCCGTACCCTAACCCGTATGCTAAGCCGTACCCTAACCCTAACCCTAACCGCTACCCTACGCCGTACCCTATCCCATACCCTAAGCGGTACCCTAAACCTAACACTAACCCTAAACCTAACCCTAACCACTACCCTACGCCGTACCCTCACCCGTAACCTATCCCATACCCTAAACCGTACCCTAACCCTAACACTAACCCTAACCCTAAACCTAACCCCTACCCTACGCCGTACCCTCACCCGTACCCTATCCCATACCCTAAGCCGTACCCTAACCCTAACCCTAACCCTAACCTATACAGTACGCCGTACCCTCACCCGTACCCTAACCCGTACCCTAAGCCGTACCCTAACCCTAACCCTAACCCTAACCCTAACCCTAACCCATACCCTACGCCGTACCCTAAACCGTACCCTAACCCGTATTCTAAGCCGTACCCTAACCATAACCAATACCCTACACAGTACCCTCACCCGTACCCTCACCCGTACCCTAAGCCATACCCTAACCCTAACTCTAACCCTAACCTATACACTACGCCATACCCTCACCCGTACCCTAACCCGTACCCTAAGCCGTACCCTAACCCTAACCCTAACCCTAAACTATACCCTACGCCGTAACCTCACCCATACCCTAACCCGTACCCTAAGCCGTACCCTAACCCTAACCCTAACCCTAACCCTAACCCATAGCGTACTCCATACCCTAACACGTACCCTAACCCGTATCCTAAGCCGTACCCTAACCCTAACCAATACCCTACGCAGTATCCTCACCCATACCCTCACCCGTACCCTAAGCCGTACCCTAACCCTAACCCTAACCCTAAACCTAACCCTAACCCCTACCCTATGCCATACCCTCACCTGTACCCTATCCCATAACCTAAGCCGTACCATAACCCTAACACTAACCCTAACCCTAACCCATAACCTACGCCGTACCCTCACCCGTACCCTAAGCCGTACCCTAACCCTAACCCTAACCCTAACCCATAACCTACGCCGTAACCTCACCCGTAGCCTAACACGTACCCTAAGACGTACCGTAACCCTAACCCTAACACTAACCCTAACCCTAACCCACACTCTACGCCGTACCCTAACCCGTACCCTAACACGTATCCTAAGCCATACCCTAACCCTAACCAATACCCTACGCAGTACCCTCACCCGTACCCTCACCCGTACCCTAAGCCATACCCTAACCATAACCCTAACCCTAACCCTAACCCCTACCCTACGCCGTACCCTCACCCATACCCTATCCCATACCCTAAGCCGTACCCTAACCCTAACACTAACCCTAACTCTAACCCTAACCTATACACTACGCCATACCCTCACCCGTACCCTAACCCGTACCCTAAGCCGTACCCTAACCCTAACCCTAACCCTAAACTATACCCTACGCCGTAACCTCACCCATACCCTAACCCGTATCCTAAGCCGTACCCTAATCCTAAACCTAACCCTAAACTCTACCCTACGCCGTACCCTCACCCGTACCCTAACCCCTTCCCAAAGCCTTACCCTAACCCTAACCCTAACCCTCACCCATACCCAACGCCGTAACCTAACCCATATCCTAACCCGTATCCTAAGCCGTACCCTAACCCTAACCAATAACCTACGCAGTACCCTCACCAGTACCCTCACCCGTATCCTAAGCCCTACCCTAACCCTAACCCTAACCCTAACCCTAAACTACCCTTTACTGCTTTTGCCTCCATTAGATTTCCTAAACACTAGTGTTTTAAGGAACAGGTTAAAAAGAAAACCTTATGTGATTTTTTTATAATGTGTTCATTCTTTATCTTATCCTAGTGACTAAAATCTTCTCCATGGCTGAACCCCAAATAATATTCCTTTACGTGCTAAGTGGAATCTAGAGAGTGGGATAGGTTTAATAAATACCCTAATCCTAACGTGTACCCTAAACCTAACCCATACCCTAACCCTAACGCGTACCCTAACCCTAACCAAAACCCTAACCCGAACACGTATGCTAATCCTAACCCGTACCCTAAACCAATCCCTAACCCTAAAACTAACCCTAACCCTAACCCTAACCCTAACCCATAACCTACACCGTACCCTCACCCGTACCCTAACCCGTACCCTAAGCCGTACCCTAAACCTAACCCTAAACCTAAACCATACGCTACGCCGTACCCTCACCCGTACCCTAACCCGTATCCTAAGCCGTACCCTAACCCTAACCCTAACCCTAAACTATACCCTACGCCGTAACCTCACCCGTACCCTAACCCGTACCCTAAGCCGTACCCTAACCCTAACCCTAACCCTAACACTAACCCTAACCCTAACCCTAACCCATACCGTACGCCATACCCTAACACGTACCCTAACCCGTATTAGAAGCCGTACCCTAACCCTAACCAATACCCTATGCAGTATCCTCACCCATACACTCACCCGTACCCTAAGCCGTACCCTAACCCCAACCCTAACCCTAACTCTAACCCTAACCCCTACCCTACGCCGTACCCTCAGCCGTACCCTTTCCCATACGCTAAGCCGTACCCTAATCCTAACACTAACACTAACCCTAACCCTAACCCTAACCCATACGCTACGCCGCACCCTCACCCATACCCTAACCCGTATCCTAAGCCGTACCCTAACCCTAACCCTAACCCTTACCGCTACCCTACGCCGTACCCTATCCCATACCCTAAGCGGTACCCTAAACCTAACACTAACCCAAACCTAACCTTAACACCTACCCTACGCCGTACCCTCACCGTAACCTATCCCATACCCTAAGCTGTACCCTAACCCTAACCCTAACCCTAACCTATACACTGCGCCGTACCCTCACCCGTACGATAACCCGTACCCTAAGCCGTACCCTAATCCTAACCCTAACCCTAACCCTAACCCTAACCCATACCCTACGCCGTACCCTAAACCGTACCCTAACCCGTACTCTAAGCCGTACCCTAACCATAACCAATACCCTACACAGTACCCTCACCCGTACCCTCACCCGTACCCTAAGCCATACCCTAACCCTAACCCTAACCCTAACCTATACACTACGCCATACCCTCACCCGTACCCTAACCCGTACCCTAAGCCGTACCCTAACCCTAACCCTAACCCTAAACTATACCTTACGCCGTAACCTCACCCATACCCTAACCCGTACCCTAATCCGTACCCTAACCCTAACCCTAACCCTAAACCTAACCCTAACCCATAGCGTACGCCATACCCTAACACGTACCCTAACCCGTATCCTAAGCCGTACCCTAACCCTAACCAATACCCTACGCAGTATCCTCACCCATACCCTCACCCGTACCCTAAGCCGTACCCTAACCCTAACCCTAACCCTAAACCTAACCTTAACCCATACCATATGCCATACCCTCACCTGTACCCTATCCCATAACCTACGCCGTACCCTCACCCGTACCCTAACCCGTACCCTAAGCCGTACCCTAACCCTAAACCTAACTCTAACCCATACGCTACGCCGCACCCTCACCCGTACCCTAACCCGTATCCTAAGCCGTACCCTAACCCTAACCCTAACCGCTACCCTACGCCGTACCCTATCCCATACCCTAAGCGGTACCCTAAACGTAACACTAACCCTAAACCTAACCCTAACCCCTACCCTACGCCGTACCCTCACCCGTAACCTATCCCATACCCTAAGCCGTACCCTAACCCTAACACTAACCCTAACCCTAAAACTAACCCCTACCCTACGCCGTACCCTCACCCGTACCCTATCCCATACCCTAAGCCGTACCCTAACCCTAACCCTAACCCTAACCTATACAGTACGCCGTACCCTCACCCGTACCCTAACCCGTACCCTAAGCCGTACCCTAACCCTAACCCTAACCCTAACCCTAACCCTAACCCTAACCCATACCCTACGCCGTACCCTAAACCGTACCCTAACCCGTATTCTGAACCGTACCCTAACAATAACCAATACCCTACACAGTACCCTCACCCGTACCCTCACCCGTACCCTAAGCCATACCCTAACCCTAACTCTAACCCTAACCTATACACTACGCCATACCCACACCCGTACCCTAACCCGTACCCTAAGCCGTACCCTAACCCTAACCCTAACCCTAAACTATACCCTACGCCGTAACCTCACCCATACCCTAACCCGTACCCTAAGCCGTACCCTAACCCTAACCCTAACCCTAACCCTAACCCATAGCGTACTCCATATCCTAACACGTACCCTAACCCGTATCCTAAGCCGTACCCTAACCCTAACCAATACCCTACGCAGTATCCTCACCCATACCCTCACCCGTACCATAAGCCGTACCCTAACCCTAACCCTAACCCTAAACCTAACCCTAACCCCTACCCTATGCCATACCCTCACCTGTACCCTATCCCGTAACCTAAGCCGTACCATAACCCTAACACTAACCCTAACCCTAACCCATAACCTACGCCGTACCCTCACCCGTACCCTAAGCCGTACCCTAACCCTAACCCTAACCCATAACCTACGCCGTACCCTCACCCGTACCCTAACACGTACCCTAAGACGTACCGTAACCCTAACCCTAACACTAACCCTAACCCTAACCCACACTCTACGCCGTACCCTAACCCGTACCCTAACACGTATCCTAAGCCATACCCTAACCCTAACCAATACCCTACGCAGTACCCTCACCCGTACCCTCACCCGTACCCTAAGCCATACCCTAACCATAACCCTAACCCTAACCCTAACCCCTACCCTACGCCGTACCCTCACCCATACCCTATCCCATACCCTAAGCCGTACCCTAACCCTAACACTAACCCTAACCCTAACCCTAACCCTAAACTACCCTTGATTGCTTTTGCCTCTATTAGATTTCCTAAGCACTAGTGTTTTAAGGAACAGGTTAAAAAGAAAATCCTAATGTGATTTTTTTATAATGTGTTTATTCTTTATCTTATCCTAGTGACTAAAATCTTCTCCATGGCTGGATCCCTAATAATATTCCTTTACGTGCTAAGTGGTATCTAGAGAGTGGGATAGGTTTAATAAATACCCTAATCCTAACGTGTACCCTAACCCTAACCCATACCCTAACCCTAACGCGTACCCTAACCCTAACCCAAAACCTAACCCTAACACGTACGCTAATCCTAACCCGTACCCTAAACCAATCCCTAACCCTAAAACTAACCCTAACCCTAACCCTAACCTTAACCCTTACCCTACGCCGTACCCTCACCCGTACCCTAACCCGTACCCTAAGACGGACCCTAACCCTAACCCTAACCCATACGCTACGCCATACCCTCACCCGTACCCTAACCCGTATCCTAAGCCGTACCCTAACCCTAACCCTAACCCTAACCCTAACCCTAACCAATACCCTAGGCCATACCCTAACCCGTACCCTAACCCGTATCCTAAGCCATATCCTAACCTAACCAATACCCTACGCAGTACCCTCATCCGTACCCTCACCCGTACCCTAAGCCGTACCCTAACCCTAACCCTAACCCTAACCGCTACCCTACGCCGTACCCTATCCCATACCCTAAGCGGTACCCTAAACCTAACACTAACCCTAAACCTAACCCTAACACCTACCCTACGCCGTACCCTCACCCGTAACCTATCCCATACCCTAAGCCGTACCCTAACCCTAACACTAACCCTAACCCTAAACCTAACCCCTACCCTACGCCGTACCCTCACCCGTACCCTAACCCGTATCCTAAGCCATACCCTAACCCTAACCCGAACCCTAACCTATACACTACGCCGTACCCTCACCCGTACCCTAACCGTGCCCTAAGCCGTACCCTAATCCTAACCCTAACCCTAATCCATACCCTACGCCGTACCCTAACCCGTACCCTAACCCGTATTCTAAGCCGTACCCTAACCCTAACCTATACACTACACCATACCCTCACCCGTACCCTAACCTGTACCCTAAGCCGTACCCTAACCCTAACCCTAACCCTAAACCATACGCTACGCCGTACCCTCACCCGTACCCTAAACCGTATCCTAAGCCGTACCCTAACCCTAACCCTAACCCTAAACTATACCCTACGCCGTAACCTCACCCGTACCCTAACCCGTACCCTAAGCCGTACCCTAACCCTAACCCTAACCCTAACCCTAACCCTAACCCATACCGTACGCCATACCCTAACACGTACCCTAACCCGTATCCTAAGCCGTACCCTAACCCTAACCAATACCCTACGCACTATCCTCACCCATACCCTCACCCGTACCCTGAGCCGTACCCTAACCCTAACCCTAACCCTAACCCTAACCCTAACCCCTACCCTATGCCATACCCTCACTTGTACCCTATCCCATAACCTAAGCCGTACCATAACCCTAACACTAACCCTAACCCTAACCCATAACCTACGCCGTACCCTCACCCGTACCCTAACCCGTATCCTAAGCCGTACCCTAACCCTATCCCTAACCCTGACCCTAACCCATAACCTACGCCGTACCCTCACCCGTACCCTAACACGTACCCTAAAACGTACCGTAACCCTAACCCTAACACTAACCCTAACCCTAACCCACACTCTATGCCGTACCCTAACCCGTACCCTAACACGTATCCTAAGCCGTACCCTAACCCTAACCAATACCCTACGCAGTACCCTCACCCGTACCCTCACCCGTACCCTAAGCCATACCCTAACCCTAACCCTAACCCTAACCCTAACCCCTACCCTACGCCGTACCCTCACCCGTACCCTATCCCATACGCTAAGCCGTACCCTAACCCTAACACTAACACTAACCCTAACCCTAACCCTAACCCATACCCTACGCCGTACCCTCACCCATAACCTAATCCGTACCCTAAGCCGTACCCTAACCCTAACCCTAACCTATACACTACGCCGTACCCTCACCCGTTCCCTAACCCGTACCCTAAGCCGTACCCTAACTCTAACCCTAACCCTAACCCTAACCCTTACCCATACCCTGCGCCGTACCCTAACCCATACAATAACCTGTATCCTACGCCTTAACCTAACCCTAACCAATGACCTACACAGTACCCTCACCCGTACCCTAAGCCATACCCTAACCCTAACCCTAACACTAACCCTAACCCTAAACCCTACCCTATGCCGTACCCTCACCCATACCCTATCCCATACCCTAAGCCGTACCCTAACCCTAACACTAACCCTAACCCTAACCCTAACCCTAAACTACCCTTGACTGCTTTTGCCTCCATTAGATTTCCTAAGCACTAGTGTTTTAAGGAACAGGTTAAAAAGAAAATCCTAATGTGATTTTTTTATAATGTGTTTATTCTTTATCTTATCCTAGTGACGAAAATCTTCTCCATGGCTGGACCATAAATAATATTCCTTTACGTGCTAAGTGGTATCTAGAGAGTGGGATAGGTTTAATAAATACCCTAATCCTAACGTGTACCCTAACCCTAACCCATACCCTAACCCTAATGCGTACCCTAACCCTAACCCAAACCCTAACCCTAACACGTACGCTAATCCTAACCCGTACCCTACACCAATCCCTAACCCTGAAACTAACCCTAACCCTAACCCTAACCCTAACACATACGCTACGCCATACCCTCACCCATACCCTAACCCGTATCCTAAGCCGTACCCTAATCCTAAACCTAACCCTAACCTCTACCCTACGCCGTACCCTCACCCGTACCCTAACCCCTTCCCAAAGCCTTACCCTAACCCTAACCCTAACCCTCACCCATACCCAACGCCGTAACCTAACCCATATCCTAACCCGTATCCTAAGCCGTACCCTAACCCTAACCAATAACCTACGCAGTACCCTCACCAGTACCCTCACCCGTATCCTAAGCCCTACCCTAACCCTAACCCTAACCCTAACCCTAAACTACCCTTTACTGCTTTTGCCTCCATTAGATTTCCTAAACACTAGTGTTTTAAGGAACAGGTTAAAAAGAAAACCTTATGTGATTTTTTTATAATGTGTTCATTCTTTATCTTATCCTAGTGACTAAAATCTTCTCCATATCTGAACCCCAAATAATATTCCTTTACGTGCTAAGTGGAATCTAGAGAGTTGGATAGGTTTAATAAATACCCTAATCCTAACGTGTACCCTAAACCTAACCCATACCCTAACCCTAACGCGTACCCTAACCCTAACCAAAACCCTAACCGGAACACGTATGCTAATCCTAACCCGTACCCTAAACCAATCCCTAACCCTAAAACTAACCCTAACCCTAACCCTAACCCTAACCCATAACCTACACCGTACCCTCACCCGTACCCTAACCCGTACCCTAAGCCGTACCCTAACCCTAACCCTAAACCTAAACCATACGCTACGCCGTACCCTCACCCGTACCCTAACCCGTATCCTAAGCCGTACCCTAACCCTAACCCTAACCCTAAACTATACCCTACGCCGTAACCTCACCCGTACCCTAACCCGTACCCTAAGCCGTACCCTAACCCTAACCCTAACCCTAACCCTAACCCTAACCCATACCGTACGCCATACCCTAACACGTACCCTTACCCGTATTAGAAGCCGTACCCTAACCCTAACCAATACCCTATGCAGTATCCTCACCCATACACTCACCCGTACCCTAAGCCGTACCCTAACCCCAACCCTAACCCTAACTCTAACCCTAACCCCTACCCTACGCCCTACCCTCACCCGTACCCTTTCCCATACGCTAAGCCGTACCCTAATCCTAACACTAACACTAACCCTAACCCTAACCCTAACCCATACGCTACGCCGCACCCTCACCCATACCCTAACCCGTATCCTAAGCCGTACCCTAACCCTAACCCTAACCCTAACCGCTACCCTACGCCGTACCCTATCCCATACCCTAAGCGGTACCCTAAACCTAACACTAACCCTAAACCTAACCCTAACCCCTACCCTACGCCGTACCCTCACCGTAACCTATCCCATACCCTAAGCCGTACCCTAACCCTAACCCTAACCCTAACCTATACACTGCGCCGTACCCTCACCCGTACGCTAACCCGTACCCTAAGCCGTACCCTAACCCTAACCCTAACCCTAACCCTAACCCTAACCCATACCCTACGCCGTACCCTAAACCGTACCCTAACCCGTATTCTAAGCCGTACCCTAACCATAACCAATACCCTACACAGTACCCTCACCCGTACCCTCACCCGTACCCTAAGCCATACCCTAACCCTAACGCTAACCCTAACCTATACACTACGCCATACCCTCACCCGTACCCTAACCCGTACCCTAAGCCGTACCCTAACCCTAACCCTAACCCTAAACTATACCCTACGCCGTAACCTCACCCATACCCTAACCCGTACCCTAATCCGTACCCTAACCCTAACCCTAACCCTAACCCTAACCCTAACCCATAGCGTACGCCATACCCTAACACGTACCCTAACCCGTATCCTAAGCCGTACCCTAACCCTAACCAATACCCTACGCAGTATCCTCACCCATACACTCACCCATACCCTAAGCCGTACCCTAACCCTAACCCTAACCCTAAACCTAACCCTAACCCCTACCCTATGCCATACCCTCACCTGTACCCTATCCCATAACCTAAGCCGTACCCTAACCCGTACCCTAACACGTACCCTAAGACGTACCGTAACCCTAACCCTAACACTAACCCTAACCCTTACCCACACTCTACGCCGCACCCTAACCCGTACCCTAACACGTATCCTAAGCCGTACCCTAACCCTAACCAATACCCTACGCAGTACCCTCACCCGTACCCTCACCCGTACCCTAAGCCATACCCTAACCCTAACCCTAACACTAACCCTAACCCTAAACCCTACCCTATGCCGTACCCTCACCCATACCCTATCCCATACCCTAAGCCGTACCCTAACCCTAACACTAACCCTAACCCTAACCCTAACCCTAAACTACCCTTGACTGCTTTTGCCTCCATTAGATTTCCTAAGCACTAGTGTTTTAAGGAACAGGTTAAAAAGAAAATCCTAATGTGATTTTTTTATAATGTGTTTATTCTTTAACTTATCCTAGTGACTAAAATCTTCTCCATGGGTGGACCCTAAATAATATTCCTTTACGTGCTAAGTGGTATCTAGAGAGTGGGATAGGTTTAATAAATACCCTAATCCTAATGTGTACCCTAACCCTAACCCATACCGTAACGCTAATGCGTACCCTAACCCTAACCCAAACCCTAACCCTAACACGTACGCTAATCCTAACCCGTACCCTAAACCAATCCATAACCCTAAAACTAACCCTTACCCTAACCCTAACCCTAACCCATACGCTACGCCGTACCCTCACCCATACCCTAACCCGTATCCTAAGCCGTACCCTAATCCTAAACCTAACCCTAACCTCTACCCTACGCCGTACCCTCACCCGTACCCTAACCCCTTCCCAAAGCCTTACCCTAACCCTAACCCTAACCCTCACCCATACCCAACGCCATAACCTAACCCATATCCTAACCCGTATCCTAAGCCGTACCCTAACCCTAACCAATAACCTACGCAGTACCCTCACCAGTACCCTCACCCGTATCCTAAGCCCTACCCTTACCCTAACCCTAACCCTAACCCTAAACTACCCTTTACTGCTTTTGCCTCCATTAGATTTCCTAAACACTAGTGTTTTAAGGAACAGGTTAAAAAGAAAACCTTATGTGATTTTTTTAATAATGTGTTTATTCTTTATCTTATCCTAGTGACTAAAATCTTCTCCATGGTTGAACCCCAAATAATATTCCTTTACGTGCTAAGTGGTATCTAGAGAGTGGGATAGGTTTAATAAATACCCTAATCCTAACGTGTACCCTAAACCTAACCCATACCCTAACCCTAACGCGTACCCTAACCCTAACCAAAACCCTAACCCGAACAAGTATGCTAATCCTAACCCGTACCCTAAACCAATCCCTAACCCTAAAACTAACCCTAACCCTAATCCTAACCCTAACCCATAACCTACGCCATAACCTCACCCGTACCCTAACCGATACCCTAAGCCGTACCCTAACCCTAACCCTAACCCTAACCCATACGCTACGCCGCACACTCACCCATACCCTAACCCGTATCCTAAGCCGTACCCTAACCCTAACCCTAACCCTAACCGCTACCCTACGCCGTACCCTATCCCATACCCTAAGCGGTACCCTAAACCTAACACTAACCCTAAACCTAACCCTAACCCCTACCCTACGCCGTACCCTCACCGTAACCTATCCCATACCCTAAGCCGTACCCTAACCCTAACACTAACCCTAACCCTAAACCTAACCCCTACCCTACGCCGTACCCTCACCCGTACCCTATCCCATACCCTAAGCCGTACCCTAACCCTAACCCTAACCCTAACCTATACACTGCGCCGTACCCTCACCCGTACGCTAACCCGTACCCTAAGCCGTACCCTAACCCTAACCCTAACCCTAACCCTAACCCTAACCCATACCCTACGCCGTACCCTAAACCGTACCCTAACCCGTATTCTAAGCCGTACCCTAACCATAACCAATACCCTACACAGTGCCCTCACCCGTACCCTCACCCGTACCCTAAGCCATACCCTAACCCTAACCCTAACCCTAACCTATACACTACGCCATACCCTCACCCGTACCCTAACCAGTACCCTAAGCCGTACCCTAACCCTAACCCTAACCCTAACCCTAACCCTAACCCTAACCCTAACCCATACCGTACGCCATACCCTAACACGTACCCTAACCCGTATCCTAAGCTTTACCCTAACCCTAACCAATACCCTACGCAGTATCCTCACCCATACACTCACCCATACCCTAAGCCGTACCCTAACCCTAACCCTAACCCTAAACCTAACCCTAACCCCTACCCTATGCCATACCCTCACCTGTACCCTATCCCATAACCTAAGCCGTACCCTAACCCGTACCCTAACACGTACCCTAAGACGTACCGTAACCCTAACCCTAACACTAACCCTAACCCTTACCCACACTCTACGCCGCACCCTAACCCGTACCCTAACACGTATCCTAAGCCGTACCCTAACCCTAACCAATACCCTACGCAGTACCCTCACCCGTACCCTCACCCGTACCCTAAGCCATACCCTAACCCTAACCCTAACACTAACCCTAACCCTAAACCCTACCCTATGCCGTACCCTCACCCATACCCTATCCCATACCCTAAGCCGTACCCTAACCCTAACACTAACCCTAACCCTAACCCTAACCCTAAACTACCCTTGACTGCTTTTGCCTCCATTAGATTTCCTAAGCACTAGTGTTTTAAGGAACAGGTTAAAAAGAAAATCCTAATGTGATTTTTTTATAATGTGTTTATTCTTTAACTTATCCTAGTGACTAAAATCTTCTCCATGGGTGGACCCTAAATAATATTCCTTTACGTGCTAAGTGGTATCTAGAGAGTGGGATAGGTTTAATAAATACCCTAATCCTAATGTGTACCCTAACCCTAACCCATACCGTAACCCTAATGCGTACCCTAACCCTAACCCAAACCCTAACCCTAACACGTACGCTAATCCTAACCCGTACCCTAAACCAATCCATAACCCTAAAACTAACCCTTACCCTAACCCTAACCCTAACCCATACGCTACGCCGTACCCTCACCCATACCCTAACCCGTATCCTAAGCCGTACCCTAATCCTAAACCTAACCCTAACCTCTACCCTACGCCGTACCCTCACCCGTACCCTAACCCCTTCCCAAAGCCTTACCCTAACCCTAACCCTAACCCTCACCCATACCCAACGCCATAACCTAACCCATATCCTAACCCGTATCCTAAGCCGTACCCTAACCCTAACCAATAACCTACGCAGTACCCTCACCAGTACCCTCACCCGTATCCTAAGCCCTACCCTTACCCTAACCCTAACCCTAACCCTAAACTACCCTTTACTGCTTTTGCCTCCATTAGATTTCCTAAACACTAGTGTTTTAAGGAACAGGTTAAAAAGAAAACCTTATGTGATTTTTTTAATAATGTGTTTATTCTTTATCTTATCCTAGTGACTAAAATCTTCTCCATGGTTGAACCCCAAATAATATTCCTTTACGTGCTAAGTGGTATCTAGAGAGTGGGATAGGTTTAATAAATACCCTAATCCTAACGTGTACCCTAAACCTAACCCATACCCTAACCCTAACGCGTACCCTAACCCTAACCAAAACCCTAACCCGAACAAGTATGCTAATCCTAACCCGTACCCTAAACCAATCCCTAACCCTAAAACTAACCCTAACCCTAACCCTAACCCTAACCCATAACCTACGCCATAACCTCACCCGTACCCTAACCGATACCCTAAGCCGTACCCTAACCCTAACCCTAACCCTAACCCATACGCTACGCCGCACACTCACCCATACCCTAACCCGTATCCTAAGCCGTACCCTAACCCTAACCCTAACCCTAACCGCTACACTACGCCGTACCCTATCCCATACCCTAAGCGGTACCCTAAACCTAACACTAACCCTAAACCTAACCCTAACCCCTACCCTACGCCGTACCCTCACCGTAACCTATCCCATACCCTAAGCCGTACCCTAACCCTAACACTAACCCTAACCCTAAACCTAACCCCTACCCTACGCCGTACCCTCACCCGTACCCTATCCCATACCCTAAGCCGTACCCTAACCCTAACCCTAACCCTAACCTATACACTGCGCCGTACCCTCACCCGTACGCTAACCCGTACCCTAAGCCGTACCCTAACCCTAAGCCTAACCCTAACCCTAACCCTAACCCATACCCTACGCCGTACCCTAAACCGTACCCTAACCCGTATTCTAAGCCGTACCCTAACCATAACCAATACCCTACACAGTGCCCTCACCCGTACCCTCACCCGTACCCTAAGCCATACCCTAACCCTAACCCTAACCCTAACCTATACACTACGCCATACCCTCACCCGTACCCTAACCAGTACCCTAAGCCGTACCCTAACCCTAACCCTAACCCTAACCCTAACCCTAACCCTAACCCTAACCCATACCGTACGCCATACCCTAACACGTACCCTAACCCGTATCCTAAGCTTTACCCTAACCCTAACCAATACCCTACGCAGTATCCTCACCCATAGCCTCACCCGTACCCTAAGCCGTACCCTAACCCTAACCCTAACCCTAACCCTAACCCTAACCCCTACCCTATGCCATACCCTCACCTGTACCCTATCCCATAACCTAAGCCGTACCATAACCCTAACACTAACCCTAACCCTAACCCATAACCTACGCCGTACCCTCACCCGTACCCTAACCCGTATCCTAAGCCGTACCCTAACCCTAACCCTAACCCTAACCCTAACCCATAACCTACGCCGTACCCTCACCCCTACCCTAACACATACCCTAAGACGTACCGTAACCCTAACCCTAACACTAACCCTAACCTTAACCCACACTCTACGCCGTACCCTAACCCGTACCCTAACACGTATCCTAAGCCGTACCCTAACCCTAACCAATACCCTATGCAGTACCCTCACCCGTACCCTCACCCGTACCCTAAGCCATACCCTAACCCTAACCCTAACCCTAACCCTAACCCCTACCCTACGCCGTACCCTCACCCGTACCCTATCCCATACCCTAAGCCGTACCCTAACCCTAACACTAACCCTAACCCTAACCCTAACCCTAAACTACCCTTGATTGCTTTTGCCTGTATTAGATTTCCTAAACACTAGTGTTTTAAGGAACAGGTTAAAAAGAAAATCCTAATGTGATTTTTTTATAATGTGTTTATTCTTTATCTTATCCTAGTGACTAAAATCTTCTCCATGGCTGGATCCCTAGTAATATTCCTTTACGTGCTAAGTGGTATCTAGAGAGTGGGATAGGTTTAATAAATACCCTAATCCTAACGTGTACCCTAACCCTAACCCATACCCTAACCCTAACGCATAACCTAACCCTAACCGAAAACCTAACCCTAACACGTACGCTAATCCTAACCCGTACCCTAAACCAATCCCTAACCCTAAAACTAACCCTAACCCTAACCCTAAACCTTACCCTACGCCGTACCCTCACCCGTACCCTAACCCGTACCCTAAGACGTACCCTAACCCTAACCCTAACCCATACGCTACGCCGTACCCTCACCCGTACCCTAACCCGTATCCTAAGCCGTACCCTAACCCTAACCCTAACCCTAACCCTAACCCTAACCCATACCCTACGCCATACCCTAACCCGTACCCTAACCCGTATCCTAAGCCGTATCCTAACCCTAACCAATACCCTACGCAGTACCCTCACCCGTACCCTCACCCGTACCCTAAGCCGTACCCTAACCCCAACCCTAACCCTAACTCTAACCCTAACCCCTACCCTACGCCGTACCCTCACCCGTACCCTATCCCATACGCTAAGCCGTACCCTAACCCTAACACTAACACTAACCCTAACCCTAACCCTAACCCATACCCTACGCCGTACCCTCACCCGTAACCAAACCCGTACCCAAAGCCGTACCCTAACCCTAACCCTAACCTATACACTACGCCGTACCCTCACCCGTACCCTAACCCGTACCCTAAGCCGTACCCTAACTCTAACCCTAACCCTAACCCTAACCCTTACCCATACCCTGCGCCGTACCCTAACCCATACAATAACCTGTATCCTAAGCCTTAACCTAACCCTAACCAATGACCTACACAGTACCCTCACCCGTACCCTAAGCCATACCCTAACCCTAACCCTAACACTAACCCTAACCCTAAACCCTACCCTATGCCGTACCCTCACCCATACCCTATCCCATACCCTAAGCCGTACCCTAACCCTAACACTAACCCTAACCCTAACCCTAACCCTAAACTACCCTTGACTGC
Source organism: Eubalaena glacialis (assembly GCF_028564815.1). NCBI lineage: Eukaryota > Metazoa > Chordata > Mammalia > Artiodactyla > Balaenidae > Eubalaena > Eubalaena glacialis. The sequence goes on from NW_026871495.1 coordinate 2,358,078, forward strand.
TTTTGCCTCCATTAGATTTCCTAAGCACTAGTGTTTTAAGGAACAGGTTAAAAAGAAAATCCTAATGTGATTTTTTTATAATGTGTTTATTCTTTCTTTTATCCTAGTAACGAAAATCTTCTCCATGGCTGGACCCTAAATAATATTCCTTTACGTGCTAAGTGGTATCTAGAGAGTGGGATAGGTTTAATAAATACCCTAATCCTAACGTGTACCCTAACCCTAACCCTAATGCGTACCCTAACCCTAACCCAAACCCTAACCCTAACACGTACGCTAATCCTCACCCGTACCCTAAACCAATCCCTAACCCTAAAACTAACCCTAACCCTAACCCTAACCCTAACCCATACGCTACGCAGTACCCGCACCCATACCCTAACCCGTATCCTAAGCCGTACCCTAACCCTAAACCTAACCCTAACCTCTACCCTACGCCGTACCCTCACCCGTACCCTAACCCGTACCCAAAGCCTTACCCTAACCCTAACCCTAACCCTCACCCATACCCAACGCCGTAACCTAACCCATATCCTAACCCGTATCCTAAGCCGTACCCTAACCCTAACCAATAACCTACGCAGTACCCTCACCAGTACCCTCACCGGTATCCTAAGCCCTCCCCTAACCCTAACCCTAACCCTAACCCTAAACTACCCTTTACTGCTTTTGCCTCCATTAGATTTCCTAAACACTAGTGTTTTAAGGAACAGGTTAAAAAGAAAACCTTATGTGATTTTTTTATAATGTGTTTATTCTTTATCTTATCCTAGTGACTAAAATCTTCTCCATGGCTGAACCCCAAATAATATTCCTTTACGTGCTAAGTGGTATCTAGAGAGTGGGATAGGTTTAATAAATACCCTAATCCTAAAGTGTACCCTAAACCTAACCCATACCCTAACCCTAACGCGTACCCTAACCCTAACCAAAACCCTAACCCGAACACGTATGCTAATCCTAACCCGTACCCTAAACCAATCCCTAACCCTAAAACTAACCCTAACCCTAACCCTAACCCTAACCCATAACCTACACCGTACCGTCACCCGTACCCTAACCCGTACCCTAAGCCGTACCCTAACCCTAACCCTAAAACATATGCTACGCCGTACCCTCACCCGTACCCTAACCCGTACCCTAAGCCGTACCCTAACCCTAACCCTAACCCTAACCCTAACCCTAACCCACATCGTACGCCATACCCTAACACGTACCCTAACCCGTATCCTAAGCCGTACCCTAACCCTAACCAATACCCTACGCAGTATCCTCACCCATAGCCTCACCCGTACCCTAAGCCGTACCCTAACCCTAACCCTAACCCTAACCCTAACCCTAACCCTAAACTACCCTTGATTGCTTTTGCCTCTATTAGATTTCCTAAGCACTAGTGTTTTAAGGAACAGGTTAAAAAGAAAATCCTAATGTGATTTTTTTATAATGTGTTTATTCTTTATCTTATCCTAGTGACTAAAATCTTCTCCATGGCTGGATCCCTAATAATATTCCTTTACGTGCTAAGTGGTATCTAGAGAGTGGGATAGGTTTAATAAATACCCTAATCCTAACGTGTACCCTAACCCTAACCCATACCCTAACCCTAACGCGTACCCTAACCCTAACCCAAAACCTAACCCTAACACGTACGCTAATCCTAACCCGTACCCTAAACCAATCCCTAACCCTAAAACTAACCCTAACCCTAACCCTAACCTTAACCCTTACCCTACGCCGTACCCTCACCCGTACCCTAACCCGTACCCTAAGACGGACCCTAACCCTAACCCTAACCCATACGCTACGCCATACCCTCACCCGTACCCTAACCCGTATCCTAAGCCGTACCCTAACCCTAACCCTAACCCTAACCCTAACCCTAACCAATACCCTAGGCCATACCCTAACCCGTACCCTAACCCGTATCCTAAGCCATATCCTAACCTAACCAATACCCTACGCAGTACCCTCATCCGTACCCTCACCCGTACCCTAAGCCGTACCCTAACCCTAACCCTAACCCTAACCGCTACCCTACGCCGTACCCTATCCCATAACCTAAGCGGTACCCTAAACCTAACACTAACCCTAAACCTAACCCTAACACCTACCCTACGCCGTACCCTCACCCGTAACCTATCCCATACCCTAAGCCGTACCCTAACCCTAACACTAACCCTAACCCTAAACCTAACCCCTACCCTACGCCGTACCCTCACCCGTACCCTAACCCGTATCCTAAGCCATACCCTAACCCTAACCCGAACCCTAACCTATACACTACGCCGTACCCTCACCCGTACCCTAACCGTGCCCTAAGCCGTACCCTAATCCTAACCCTAACCCTAATCCATACCCTACGCCGTACCCTAACCCGTACCCTAACCCGTATTCTAAGCCGTACCCTAACCCTAACCTATACACTACACCATACCCTCACCCGTACCCTAACCTGTACCCTAAGCCGTACCCTAACCCTAACCCTAACCCTAAACCATACGCTACGCCGTACCCTCACCCGTACCCTAAACCGTATCCTAAGCCGTACCCTAACCCTAACCCTAACCCTAAACTATACCCTACGCCGTAACCTCACCCGTACCCTAACCCGTACCCTAAGCCGTACCCTAACCCTAACCCTAACCCTAACCCTAACCCTAACCCATACCGTACGCCATACCCTAACACGTACCCTAACCCGTATCCTAAGCCGTACCCTAACCCTAACCAATACCCTACGCACTATCCTCACCCATACCCTCACCCGTACCCTAAGCCGTACCCTAACCCTAACCCTAACCCTAACCCTAACCCTAACCCCTACCCTATGCCATACCCTCACTTGTACCCTATCCCATAACCTAAGCCGTACCATAACCCTAACACTAACCCTAACCCTAACCCATAACCTACGCCGTACCCTCACCCGTACCCTAACCCGTATCCTAAGCCGTACCCTAACCCTATCCCTAACCCTGACCCTAACCCATAACCTACGCCGTACCCTCACCCGTACCCTAACACGTACCCTAAAACGTACCGTAACCCTAACCCTAACACTAACCCTAACCCTAACCCACACTCTACGCCGTACCCTAACCCGTACCCTAACACGTATCCTAAGCCGTACCCTAACCCTAACCAATACCCTACGCAGTACCCTCACCCGTACCCTCACCCGTACCCTAAGCCATACCCTAACCCTAACCCTAACCCTAACCCTAACCCCTACCCTACGCCGTACCCTCACCCGTACCCTATCCCATACGCTAAGCCGTACCCTAACCCTAACACTAACACTAACCCTAACCCTAACCCTAACCCATACCCTACGCCGTACCCTCACCCATAACCTAATCCGTACCCTAAGCCGTACCCTAACCCTAACCCTAACCTATACACTACGCCGTACCCTCACCCGTTCCCTAACCCGTACCCTAAGCCGTACCCTAACTCTAACCCTAACCCTAACCCTAACCCTTACCCATACCCTGCGCCGTACCCTAACCCATACAATAACCTGTATCCTACGCCTTAACCTAACCCTAACCAATGACCTACACAGTACCCTCACCCGTACCCTAAGCCATACCCTAACCCTAACCCTAACACTAACCCTAACCCTAAACCCTACCCTATGCCGTACCCTCACCCATACCCTATCCCATACCCTAAGCCGTACCCTAACCCTAACACTAACCCTAACCCTAACCCTAACCCTAAACTACCCTTGACTGCTTTTGCCTCCATTAGATTTCCTAAGCACTAGTGTTTTAAGGAACAGGTTAAAAAGAAAATCCTAATGTGATTTTTTTATAATGTGTTTATTCTTTATCTTATCCTAGTGACGAAAATCTTCTCCATGGCTGGACCATAAATAATATTCCTTTACGTGCTAAGTGGTATCTAGAGAGTGGGATAGGTTTAATAAATACCCTAATCCTAACGTGTACCCTAACCCTAACCCATACCCTAACCCTAATGCGTACCCTAACCCTAACCCAAACCCTAACCCTAACACGTACGCTAATCCTAACCCGTACCCTACACCAATCCCTAACCCTGAAACTAACCCTAACCCTAACCCTAACCCTAACACATACGCTACGCCATACCCTCACCCATACCCTAACCCGTATCCTAAGCCGTACCCTAATCCTAAACCTAACCCTAACCTCTACCCTACGCCGTACCCTCACCCGTACCCTAACCCCTTCCCAAAGCCTTACCCTAACCCTAACCCTAACCCTCACCCATACCCAACGCCGTAACCTAACCCATATCCTAACCCGTATCCTAAGCCGTACCCTAACCCTAACCAATAACCTACGCAGTACCCTCACCAGTACCCTCACCCGTATCCTAAGCCCTACCCTAACCCTAACCCTAACCCTAACCCTAAACTACCCTTTACTGCTTTTGCCTCCATTAGATTTCCTAAACACTAGTGTTTTAAGGAACAGGTTAAAAAGAAAACCTTATGTGATTTTTTTATAATGTGTTCATTCTTTATCTTATCCTAGTGACTAAAATCTTCTACATATCTGAACCCCAAATAATATTCCTTTACGTGCTAAGTGGAATCTAGAGAGTTGGATAGGTTTAATAAATACCCTAATCCTAACGTGTACCCTAAACCTAACCCATACCCTAACCCTAACGCGTACCCTAACCCTAACCAAAACCCTAACCGGAACACGTATGCTAATCCTAACCCGTACCCTAAACCAATCCCTAACCCTAAAACTAACCCTAACCCTAACCCTAACCCTAACCCATAACCTACACCGTACCCTCACCCGTACCCTAACCCGTACCCTAAGCCGTACCCTAACCCTAACCCTAAACCTAAACCATACGCTACGCCGTACCCTCACCCGTACCCTAACCCGTATCCTAAGCCGTACCCTAACCCTAACCCTAACCCTAAACTATACCCTACGCCGTAACCTCACCCGTACCCTAACCCGTACCCTAAGCCGTACCCTAACCCTAACCCTAACCCTAACCCTAACCCTAACCCATACCGTACGCCATACCCTAACACGTACCCTAACCCGTATTAGAAGCCGTACCCTAACCCTAACCAATACCCTATGCAGTATCCTCACCCATACACTCACCCGTACCCTAAGCCGTACCCTAACCCCAACCCTAACCCTAACTCTAACCCTAACCCCTACCCTACGCCGTACCCTCACCCGTACCCTTTCCCATACGCTAAGCCGTACCCTAATCCTAACACTAACACTAACCCTAACCCTAACCCTAACCCATACGCTACGCCGCACCCTCACCCATACCCTAACCCGTATCCTAAGCCGTACCCTAACCCTAACCCTAACCCTAACCGCTACCCTACGCCGTACCCTATCCCATACCCTAAGCGGTACCCTAAACCTAACACTAACCCTAAACCTAACCCTAACCCCTACCCTACGCCGTACCCTCACCGTAACCTATCCCATACCCTAAGCCGTACCCTAACCCTAACCCTAACCCTAACCTATACACTGCGCCGTACCCTCACCCGTACGCTAACCCGTACCCTAAGCCGTACCCTAACCCTAACCCTAACCCTAACCCTAACCCTAACCCATACCCTACGCCGTACCCTAAACCGTACCCTAACCCGTATTCTAAGCCGTACCCTAACCATAACCAATACCCTACACAGTACCCTCACCCGTACCCTCACCCGTACCCTAAGCCATACCCTAACCCTAACGCTAACCCTAACCTATACACTACGCCATACCCTCACCCGTACCCTAACCCGTACCCTAAGCCGTACCCTAACCCTAACCCTAACCCTAAACTATACCCTACGCCGTAACCTCACCCATACCCTAACCCGTACCCTAATCCGTACCCTAACCCTAACCCTAACCCTAACCCTAACCCTAACCCATAGCGTACGCCATACCCTAACACGTACCCTAACCCGTATCCTAAGCCGTACCCTAACCCTAACCAATACCCTACGCAGTATCCTCACCCATACACTCACCCATACCCTAAGCCGTACCCTAACCCTAACCCTAACCCTAAACCTAACCCTAACCCCTACCCTATGCCATACCCTCACCTGTACCCTATCCCATAACCTAAGCCGTACCCTAACCCGTACCCTAACACGTACCCTAAGACGTACCGTAACCCTAACCCTAACACTAACCCTAACCCTTACCCACACTCTACGCCGCACCCTAACCCGTACCCTAACACGTATCCTAAGCCGTACCCTAACCCTAACCAATACCCTACGCAGTACCCTCACCCGTACCCTCACCCGTACCCTAAGCCATACCCTAACCCTAACCCTAACACTAACCCTAACCCTAAACCCTACCCTATGCCGTACCCTCACCCATACCCTATCCCATACCCTAAGCCGTACCCTAACCCTAACACTAACCCTAACCCTAACCCTAACCCTAAACTACCCTTGACTGCTTTTGCCTCCATTAGATTTCCTAAGCACTAGTGTTTTAAGGAACAGGTTAAAAAGAAAATCCTAATGTGATTTTTTTATAATGTGTTTATTCTTTAACTTATCCTAGTGACTAAAATCTTCTCCATGGGTGGACCCTAAATAATATTCCTTTACGTGCTAAGTGGTATCTAGAGAGTGGGATAGGTTTAATAAATACCCTAATCCTAATGTGTACCCTAACCCTAACCCATACCGTAACCCTAATGCGTACCCTAACCCTAACCCAAACCCTAACCCTAACACGTACGCTAATCCTAACCCGTACCCTAAACCAATCCATAACCCTAAAACTAACCCTTACCCTAACCCTAACCCTAACCCATACGCTACGCCGTACCCTCACCCATACCCTAACCCGTATCCTAAGCCGTACCCTAATCCTAAACCTAACCCTAACCTCTACCCTACGCCGTACCCTCACCCGTACCCTAACCCCTTCCCAAAGCCTTACCCTAACCCTAACCCTAACCCTCACCCATACCCAACGCCATAACCTAACCCATATCCTAACCCGTATCCTAAGCCGTACCCTAACCCTAACCAATAACCTACGCAGTACCCTCACCAGTACCCTCACCCGTATCCTAAGCCCTACCCTTACCCTAACCCTAACCCTAACCCTAAACTACCCTTTACTGCTTTTGCCTCCATTAGATTTCCTAAACACTAGTGTTTTAAGGAACAGGTTAAAAAGAAAACCTTATGTGATTTTTTTAATAATGTGTTTATTCTTTATCTTATCCTAGTGACTAAAATCTTCTCCATGGTTGAACCCCAAATAATATTCCTTTACGTGCTAAGTGGTATCTAGAGAGTGGGATAGGTTTAATAAATACCCTAATCCTAACGTGTACCCTAAACCTAACCCATACCCTAACCCTAACGCGTACCCTAACCCTAACCAAAACCCTAACCCGAACAAGTATGCTAATCCTAACCCGTACCCTAAACCAATCCCTAACCCTAAAACTAACCCTAACCCTAACCCTAACCCTAACCCATAACCTACGCCATAACCTCACCCGTACCCTAACCGATACCCTAAGCCGTACCCTAACCCTAACCCTAACCCTAACCCATACGCTACGCCGCACACTCACCCATACCCTAACCCGTATCCTAAGCCGTACCCTAACCCTAACCCTAACCCTAACCGCTACACTACGCCGTACCCTATCCCATACCCTAAGCGGTACCCTAAACCTAACACTAACCCTAAACCTAACCCTAACCCCTACCCTACGCCGTACCCTCACCGTAACCTATCCCATACCCTAAGCCGTACCCTAACCCTAACACTAACCCTAACCCTAAACCTAACCCCTACCCTACGCCGTACCCTCACCCGTACCCTATCCCATACCCTAAGCCGTACCCTAACCCTAACCCTAACCCTAACCTATACACTGCGCCGTACCCTCACCCGTACGCTAACCCGTACCCTAAGCCGTACCCTAACCCTAAGCCTAACCCTAACCCTAACCCTAACCCATACCCTACGCCGTACCCTAAACCGTACCCTAACCCGTATTCTAAGCCGTACCCTAACCATAACCAATACCCTACACAGTGCCCTCACCCGTACCCTCACCCGTACCCTAAGCCATACCCTAACCCTAACCCTAACCCTAACCTATACACTACGCCATACCCTCACCCGTACCCTAACCAGTACCCTAAGCCGTACCCTAACCCTAACCCTAACCCTAACCCTAACCCTAACCCTAACCCTAACCCATACCGTACGCCATACCCTAACACGTACCCTAACCCGTATCCTAAGCTTTACCCTAACCCTAACCAATACCCTACGCAGTATCCTCACCCATAGCCTCACCCGTACCCTAAGCCGTACCCTAACCCTAACCCTAACCCTAACCCTAACCCTAACCCCTACCCTATGCCATACCCTCACCTGTACCCTATCCCATAACCTAAGCCGTACCATAACCCTAACACTAACCCTAACCCTAACCCATAACCTACGCCGTACCCTCACCCGTACCCTAACCCGTATCCTAAGCCGTACCCTAACCCTAACCCTAACCCTAACCCTAACCCATAACCTACGCCGTACCCTCACCCCTACCCTAACACATACCCTAAGACGTACCGTAACCCTAACCCTAACACTAACCCTAACCTTAACCCACACTCTACGCCGTACCCTAACCCGTACCCTAACACGTATCCTAAGCCGTACCCTAACCCTAACCAATACCCTATGCAGTACCCTCACCCGTACCCTCACCCGTACCCTAAGCCATACCCTAACCCTAACCCTAACCCTAACCCTAACCCCTACCCTACGCCGTACCCTCACCCGTACCCTATCCCATACCCTAAGCCGTACCCTAACCCTAACACTAACCCTAACCCTAACCCTAACCCTAAACTACCCTTGATTGCTTTTGCCTGTATTAGATTTCCTAAACACTAGTGTTTTAAGGAACAGGTTAAAAAGAAAATCCTAATGTGATTTTTTTATAATGTGTTTATTCTTTATCTTATCCTAGTGACTAAAATCTTCTCCATGGCTGGATCCCTAGTAATATTCCTTTACGTGCTAAGTGGTATCTAGAGAGTGGGATAGGTTTAATAAATACCCTAATCCTAACGTGTACCCTAACCCTAACCCATACCCTAACCCTAACGCATAACCTAACCCTAACCGAAAACCTAACCCTAACACGTACGCTAATCCTAACCCGTACCCTAAACCAATCCCTAACCCTAAAACTAACCCTAACCCTAACCCTAACCCTAAACCTTACCCTACGCCGTACCCTCACCCGTACCCTAACCCGTACCCTAAGACGTACCCTAACCCTAACCCTAACCCATACGCTACGCCGTACCCTCACCCGTACCCTAACCCGTATCCTAAGCCGTACCCTAACCCTAACCCTAACCCTAACCCTAACCCTAACCCATACCCTACGCCATACCCTAACCCGTACCCTAACCCGTATCCTAAGCCGTATCCTAACCCTAACCAATACCCTACGCAGTACCCTCACCCGTACCCTCACCCGTACCCTAAGCCGTACCCTAACCCCAACCCTAACCCTAACTCTAACCCTAACCCCTACCCTACGCCGTACCCTCACCCGTACCCTATCCCATACGCTAAGCCGTACCCTAACCCTAACACTAACACTAACCCTAACCCTAACCCTAACCCATACCCTACGCCGTACCCTCACCCGTAACCAAACCCGTACCCAAAGCCGTACCCTAACCCTAACCCTAACCTATACACTACGCCGTACCCTCACCCGTACCCTAACCCGTACCCTAAGCCGTACCCTAACTCTAACCCTAACCCTAACCCTAACCCTTACCCATACCCTGCGCCGTACCCTAACCCATACAATAACCTGTATCCTAAGCCTTAACCTAACCCTAACCAATGACCTACACAGTACCCTCACCCGTACCCTAAGCCATACCCTAACCCTAACCCTAACACTAACCCTAACCCTAAACCCTACCCTATGCCGTACCCTCACCCATACCCTATCCCATACCCTAAGCCGTACCCTAACCCTAACACTAACCCTAACCCTAACCCTAACCCTAAACTACCCTTGACTGCTTTTGCCTCCATTAGATTTCCTAAGCACTAGTGTTTTAAGGAACAGGTTAAAAAGAAAATCCTAATGTGATTTTTTTATAATGTGTTTATTCTTTCTTTTATCCTAGTAACGAAAATCTTCTCCATGGCTGGACCCTAAATAATATTCCTTTACGTGCTAAGTGGTATCTAGAGAGTGGGATAGGTTTAATAAATACCCTAATCCTAACGTGTACCCTAACCCTAACCCTAATGCGTACCCTAACCCTAACCCAAACCCTAACCCTAACACGTACGCTAATCCTCACCCGTACCCTAAACCAATCCCTAACCCTAAAACTAACCCTAACCCTAACCCTAACCCTAACCCATACGCTACGCAGTACCCGCACCCATACCCTAACCCGTATCCTAAGCCGTACCCTAACCCTAAACCTAACCCTAACCTCTACCCTACGCCGTACCCTCACCCGTACCCTAACCCGTACCCAAAGCCTTACCCTAACCCTAACCCTAACCCTCACCCATACCCAACGCCGTAACCTAACCCATATCCTAACCCGTATCCTAAGCCGTACCCTAACCCTAACCAATAACCTACGCAGTACCCTCACCAGTACCCTCACCGGTATCCTAAGCCCTCCCCTAACCCTAACCCTAACCCTAACCCTAAACTACCCTTTACTGCTTTTGCCTCCATTAGATTTCCTAAACACTAGTGTTTTAAGGAACAGGTTAAAAAGAAAACCTTATGTGATTTTTTTATAATGTGTTTATTCTTTATCTTATCCTAGTGACTAAAATCTTCTCCATGGCTGAACCCCAAATAATATTCCTTTACGTGCTAAGTGGTATCTAGAGAGTGGGATAGGTTTAATAAATACCCTAATCCTAAAGTGTACCCTAAACCTAACCCATACCCTAACCCTAACGCGTACCCTAACCCTAACCAAAACCCTAACCCGAACACGTATGCTAATCCTAACCCGTACCCTAAACCAATCCCTAACCCTAAAACTAACCCTAACCCTAACCCTAACCCTAACCCATAACCTACACCGTACCGTCACCCGTACCCTAACCCGTACCCTAAGCCGTACCCTAACCCTAACCCTAAAACATATGCTACGCCGTACCCTCACCCGTACCCTAACCCGTACCCTAAGCCGTACCCTAACCCTAACCCTAACCCTAACCCTAACCCTAACCCACATCGTACGCCATACCCTAACACGTACCCTAACCCGTATCCTAAGCCGTACCCTAACCCTAACCAATACCCTACGCAGTATCCTCACCCATAGCCTCACCCGTACCCTAAGCCGTACCCTAACCCTAACCCTAACCCTAACCCTAACCCTAACCCCTACCCTATGCCATACCCTCACCTGTACCCTATCCCATAACCTAAGCCGTACCATAACCCTAACACTAACCCTAACCCTAACCCATAACCAACGCCGTACCCTCACCCGTACCCTAACCCGTATCCTAAGCCGTACCCTAACCCTAACCCTAACCCTAACCCTAACCCATAACCTACGCCGTACCCTCACCCGTACCCTAACACGTACCCTAAGAAGTACCGTAACCCTAACCCTAACACTAACCCTAACCCTAACCCACACTCTACGCCGTACCCTAATCCGTACCCTAACACGTATCCTAAGCCGTACCCTAACCCTAAGCAATACCCTACGCAGTACCCTCACCCGTACCCTCACCCGTACCCTAAGCCATACCCTAACCATAACCCTAAGCCTAACCCTAACACCTACCCTACGCCGTACCCTCACCCGTACCCTATCCCATACCCTAAGCCGTACCCTAACCCTAACACTAACCCTAACCCTAACCCTAACCCTAAACTACCCTTGATTGCTTTTGCCTCTATTAGATTTCCTAAGCACTAGTGTTTTAAGGAACAGGTTAAAAAGAAAATCCTAATGTGATTTTTTTATAATGTGTTTATTCTTTATCTTATCCTAGTGACTAAAATATTCTCCATGGCTGGATCCCTAATAATATTCCTTTACGTGCTAAGTGGTATCTAGAGAGTGGGATAGGTTTAATAAATACCCTAATCCTAACGTGTACCCTAACTCTAACCCATACCCTAACCCTAACGCGTACCCTAACCCTAACCGAAAACCTAACCCTAACACGTACGCTAATCCTAACCCGTACCCTAAACCAATCCCTAACCCTAAAACTAACCCTAACCCTAACCCTAACCCTAAACCTTACCCTACGCCGTAACCTCACCCGTACCCTAACCCGTACCCTAAGCCGTACCCTAACCCTAACCCTAACCCTAACCCTAACCCTAACCCTAACCCATACCGTACGCCATACCCTAACACGTACCCTAACCCGTATCCTAAGCTTTACCCTAACCCTAACCAATACCCTACGCAGTATCCTCACCCATAGCCTCACCCGTACCCTAAGCCGTACCCTAACCCTAACCCTAACCCTAACCCTAACCCTAACCCCTACCCTATGCCATACCCTCACCTGTACCCTATCCCACAACCTAAGCCGTACCATAACCCTAACACTAACCCTAACCCTAACCCATAACCTACGCCGTACCCTCACCCGTACCCTAACCCGTATCCTAAGCCGTACCCTAACCCTAACCCTAACCCTAACCCTAACCCATAACCTACGCCGTACCCTCACCCCTACCCTAACACATACCCTAAGACGTACCGTAACCCTAACCCTAACACTAACCCTAACCTTAACCCACACTCTACGCCGTACCCTAACCCGTACCCTAACACGTATCCTAAGCCGTACCCTAACCCTAACCAATACCCTATGCAGTACCCTCACCCGTACCCTCACCCGTACCCTAAGCCATACCCTAACCCTAACCCTAACCCTAACCCTAACCCCTACCCTACGCCGTACCCTCACCCGTACCCTATCCCATACCCTAAGCCGTACCCTAACCCTAACACTAACCCTAACCCTAACCCTAACCCTAAACTACCCTTGATTGCTTTTGCCTGTATTAGATTTCCTAAACACTAGTGTTTTAAGGAACAGGTTAAAAAGAAAATCCTAATGTGATTTTTTTATAATGTGTTTATTCTTTATCTTATCCTAGTGACTAAAATCTTCTCCATGGCTGGATCCCTAATAATATTCCTTTACGTGCTAAGTGGTATCTAGAGAGTGGGATAGGTTTAATAAATACCCTAATCCTAACGTGTACCCTAACCCTAACCCATACCCTAACCCTAACGCATAACCTAACCCTAACCGAAAACCTAACCCTAACACGTACGCTAATCCTAACCCGTACCCTAAACCAATCCCTAACCCTAAAACTAACCCTAACCCTAACCCTAACCCTAAACCTTACCCTACGCCGTACCCTCACCCGTACCCTAACCCGTACCCTAAGACGTACCCTAACCCTAACCCTAACCCATACGCTACGCCGTACCCTCACCCGTACCCTAACCCGTATCCTAAGCCGTACCCTAACCCTAACCCTAACCCTAACCCTAACCCTAACCCATACCCTACGCCATACCCTAACCCGTACCCTAACCCGTATCCTAAGCCGTATCCTAACCCTAACCAATACCCTACGCAGTACCCTCACCCGTACCCTCACCCGTACCCTAAGCCGTACCCTAACCCCAACCCTAACCCTAACTCTAACCCTAACCCCTACCCTACGCCGTACCCTCACCCGTACCCTATCCCATACGCTAAGCCGTACCCTAACCCTAACACTAACACTAACCCTAACCCTAACCCTAACCCATACCCTACGCCGTACCCTCACCCGTAACCAAACCCGTACCCAAAGCCGTACCCTAACCCTAACCCTAACCTATACACTACGCCGTACCCTCACCCGTACCCTAACCCGTACCCTAAGCCGTACCCTAACTCTAACCCTAACCCTAACCCTAACCCTTACCCATACCCTGCGCCGTACCCTAACCCATACAATAACCTGTATCCTAAGCCTTAACCTAACCCTAACCAATGACCTACACAGTACCCTCACCCGTACCCTAAGCCATACCCTAACCCTAACCCTAACACTAACCCTAACCCTAAACCCTACCCTATGCCGTACCCTCACCCATACCCTATCCCATACCCTAAGCCGTACCCTAACCCTAACACTAACCCTAACCCTAACCCTAACCCTAAACTACCCTTGACTGCTTTTGCCTCCATTAGATTTCCTAAGCACTAGTGTTTTAAGGAACAGGTTAAAAAGAAAATCCTAATGTGATTTTTTTATAATGTGTTTATTCTTTCTTTTATCCTAGTAACGAAAATCTTCTCCATGGCTGGACCCTAAATAATATTCCTTTACGTGCTAAGTGGTATCTAGAGAGTGGGATAGGTTTAATAAATACCCTAATCCTAACGTGTACCCTAACCCTAACCCTAATGCGTACCCTAACCCTAACCCAAACCCTAACCCTAACACGTACGCTAATCCTCACCTGTACCCTAAACCAATCCCTAACCCTAAAACTAACCCTAACCCTAACCCTAACCCTAAACCATACGCTACGCAGTACCCTCACCCATACCCTAACCCGTATCCTAAGCCGTACCCTAACCCTAAACCTAACCCTAACCTCTACCCTACGCCGTACCCTCACCCGTACCCTAACCCGTACCCAAAGCCTTACCCTAACCCTAACCCTAACCCTCACCCATACCCAACGCCGTAACCTAACCCATATCCTAACCCGTATCCTAAGCCGTACCCTAACCCTAACCAATAACCTACGCAGTACCCTCACCAGTACCCTCACCGGTATCCTAAGCCCTCCCCTAACCCTAACCCTAACCCTAACCCTAAACTACCCTTTACTGCTTTTGCCTCCATTAGATTTCCTAAACACTAGTGTTTTAAGGAACAGGTTAAAAAGAAAACCTTATGTGATTTTTTTATAATGTGTTTATTCTTTATCTTATCCTAGTGACTAAAATCTTCTCCATGGCTGAACCCCAAATAATATTCCTTTACGTGCTAAGTGGTATCTAGAGAGTGGGATAGGTTTAATAAATACCCTAATCCTAAAGTGTACCCTAAACCTAACCCATACCCTAACCCTAACGCGTACCCTAACCCTAACCAAAACCCTAACCCGAACACGTATGCTAATCCTAACCCGTACCCTAAACCAATCCCTAACCCTAAAACTAACCCTAACCCTAACCCTAACCCTAACCCATAACCTACACCGTACCGTCACCCGTACCCTAACCCGTACCCTAAGCCGTACCCTAACCCTAACCCTAAAACATATGCTACGCCGTACCCTCACCCGTACCCTAACCCGTACCCTAAGCCGTACCCTAACCCTAACCCTAACCCTAACCCTAACCCTAACCCACATCGTACGCCATACCCTAACACGTACCCTAACCCGTATCCTAAGCCGTACCCTAACCCTAACCAATACCCTACGCAGTATCCTCACCCATAGCCTCACCCGTACCCTAAGCCGTACCCTAACCCTAACCCTAACCCTAACC
Source organism: Eubalaena glacialis (assembly GCF_028564815.1). NCBI lineage: Eukaryota > Metazoa > Chordata > Mammalia > Artiodactyla > Balaenidae > Eubalaena > Eubalaena glacialis. The sequence continues at coordinate 2,373,683 of NW_026871495.1, forward strand.
CTAACCCTAACCCCTACCCTATGCCATACCCTCACCTGTACCCTATCCCATAACCTAAGCCGTACCATAACCCTAACACTAACCCTAACCCTAACCCATAACCAACGCCGTACCCTCACCCGTACCCTAACCCGTATCCTAAGCCGTACCCTAACCCTAACCCTAACCCTAACCCTAACCCATAACCTACGCCGTACCCTCACCCGTACCCTAACACGTACCCTAAGAAGTACCGTAACCCTAACCCTAACACTAACCCTAACCCTAACCCACACTCTACGCCGTACCCTAATCCGTACCCTAACACGTATCCTAAGCCGTACCCTAACCCTAAGCAATACCCTACGCAGTACCCTCACCCGTACCCTCACCCGTACCCTAAGCCATACCCTAACCATAACCCTAAGCCTAACCCTAACACCTACCCTACGCCGTACCCTCACCCGTACCCTATCCCATACCCTAAGCCGTACCCTAACCCTAACACTAACCCTAACCCTAACCCTAACCCTAAACTACCCTTGATTGCTTTTGCCTCTATTAGATTTCCTAAGCACTAGTGTTTTAAGGAACAGGTTAAAAAGAAAATCCTAATGTGATTTTTTTATAATGTGTTTATTCTTTATCTTATCCTAGTGACTAAAATCTTCTCCATGGCTGGATCCCTAATAATATTCCTTTACGTGCTAAGTGGTATCTAGAGAGTGGGATAGGTTTAATAAATACCCTAATCCTAACGTGTACCCTAACTCTAACCCATACCCTAACCCTAACGCGTACCCTAACCCTAACCGAAAAGCTAACCCTAACACGTACGCTAATCCTAACCCGTACCCTAAACCAATCCCTAACCCTAAAACTAACCCTAACCCTAACCCTAACCCTAAACCTTACCCTACGCCGTAACCTCACCCGTACCCTAACCCGTACCCTAAGCCGTACCCTAACCCTAACCCTAACCCTAACCCTAACCCTAACCCTAACCCATACCGTACGCCATACCCTAACACGTACCCTAACCCGTATCCTAAGCTTTACCCTAACCCTAACCAATACCCTACGCAGTATCCTCACCCATAGCCTCACCCGTACCCTAAGCCGTACCCTAACCCTAACCCTAACCCTAACCCTAACCCTAACCCCTACCCTATGCCATACCCTCACCTGTACCCTATCCCATAACCTAAGCCGTACCATAACCCTAACACTAACCCTAACCCTAACCCATAACCTACGCCGTACCCTCACCCGTACCCTAACCCGTATCCTAAGCCGTACCCTAACCCTAACCCTAACCCTAACCCTAACCCATAACCTACGCCGTACCCTCACCCCTACCCTAACACATACCCTAAGACGTACCGTAACCCTAACCCTAACACTAACCCTAACCTTAACCCACACTCTACGCCGTACCCTAACCCGTACCCTAACACGTATCCTAAGCCGTACCCTAACCCTAACCAATACCCTATGCAGTACCCTCACCCGTACCCTCACCCGTACCCTAAGCCATACCCTAACCCTAACCCTAACCCTAACCCTAACCCCTACCCTACGCCGTACCCTCACCCGTACCCTATCCCATACCCTAAGCCGTACCCTAACCCTAACACTAACCCTAACCCTAACCCTAACCCTAAACTACCCTTGATTGCTTTTGCCTGTATTAGATTTCCTAAACACTAGTGTTTTAAGGAACAGGTTAAAAAGAAAATCCTAATGTGATTTTTTTATAATGTGTTTATTCTTTATCTTATCCTAGTGACTAAAATCTTCTCCATGGCTGGATCCCTAATAATATTCCTTTACGTGCTAAGTGGTATCTAGAGAGTGGGATAGGTTTAATAAATACCCTAATCCTAACGTGTACCCTAACCCTAACCCATACCCTAACCCTAACGCATAACCTAACCCTAACCGAAAACCTAACCCTAACACGTACGCTAATCCTAACCCGTACCCTAAACCAATCCCTAACCCTAAAACTAACCCTAACCCTAACCCTAACCCTAAACCTTACCCTACGCCGTACCCTCACCCGTACCCTAACCCGTACCCTAAGACGTACCCTAACCCTAACCCTAACCCATACGCTACGCCGTACCCTCACCCGTACCCTAACCCGTATCCTAAGCCGTACCCTAACCCTAACCCTAACCCTAACCCTAACCCTAACCCATACCCTACGCCATACCCTAACCCGTACCCTAACCCGTATCCTAAGCCGTATCCTAACCCTAACCAATACCCTACGCAGTACCCTCACCCGTACCCTCACCCGTACCCTAAGCCGTACCCTAACCCCAACCCTAACCCTAACTCTAACCCTAACCCCTACCCTACGCCGTACCCTCACCCGTACCCTATCCCATACGCTAAGCCGTACCCTAACCCTAACACTAACACTAACCCTAACCCTAACCCTAACCCATACCCTACGCCGTACCCTCACCCGTAACCAAACCCGTACCCAAAGCCGTACCCTAACCCTAACCCTAACCTATACACTACGCCGTACCCTCACCCGTACCCTAACCCGTACCCTAAGCCGTACCCTAACTCTAACCCTAACCCTAACCCTAACCCTTACCCATACCCTGCGCCGTACCCTAACCCATACAATAACCTGTATCCTAAGCCTTAACCTAACCCTAACCAATGACCTACACAGTACCCTCACCCGTACCCTAAGCCATACCCTAACCCTAACCCTAACACTAACCCTAACCCTAAACCCTACCCTATGCCGTACCCTCACCCATACCCTATCCCATACCCTAAGCCGTACCCTAACCCTAACACTAACCCTAACCCTAACCCTAACCCTAAACTACCCTTGACTGCTTTTGCCTCCATTAGATTTCCTAAGCACTAGTGTTTTAAGGAACAGGTTAAAAAGAAAATCCTAATGTGATTTTTTTATAATGTGTTTATTCTTTCTTTTATCCTAGTAACGAAAATCTTCTCCATGGCTGGACCCTAAATAATATTCCTTTACGTGCTAAGTGGTATCTAGAGAGTGGGATAGGTTTAATAAATACCCTAATCCTAACGTGTACCCTAACCCTAACCCTAATGCGTACCCTAACCCTAACCCAAACCCTAACCCTAACACGTACGCTAATCCTCACCCGTACCCTAAACCAATCCCTAACCCTAAAACTAACCCTAACCCTAACCCTAACCCTAAACCATACGCTACGCAGTACCCTCACCCATACCCTAACCCGTATCCTAAGCCGTACCCTAACCCTAAACCTAACCCTAACCTCTACCCTACGCCGTACCCTCACCCGTACCCTAACCCGTACCCAAAGCCTTACCCTAACCCTAACCCTAACCCTCACCCATACCCAACGCCGTAACCTAACCCATATCCTAACCCGTATCCTAAGCCGTACCCTAACCCTAACCAATAACCTACGCAGTACCCTCACCAGTACCCTCACCGGTATCCTAAGCCCTCCCCTAACCCTAACCCTAACCCTAACCCTAAACTACCCTTTACTGCTTTTGCCTCCATTAGATTTCCTAAACACTAGTGTTTTAAGGAACAGGTTAAAAAGAAAACCTTATGTGATTTTTTTATAATGTGTTTATTCTTTATCTTATCCTAGTGACTAAAATCTTCTCCATGGCTGAACCCCAAATAATATTCCTTTACGTGCTAAGTGGTATCTAGAGAGTGGGATAGGTTTAATAAATACCCTAATCCTAAAGTGTACCCTAAACCTAACCCATACCCTAACCCTAACGCGTACCCTAACCCTAACCAAAACCCTAACCCGAACACGTATGCTAATCCTAACCCGTACCCTAAACCAATCCCTAACCCTAAAACTAACCCTAACCCTAACCCTAACCCTAACCCATAACCTACACCGTACCGTCACCCGTACCCTAACCCGTACCCTAAGCCGTACCCTAACCCTAACCCTAAAACATATGCTACGCCGTACCCTCACCCGTACCCTAACCCGTACCCTAAGCCGTACCCTAACCCTAACCCTAACCCTAACCCTAACCCTAACCCACATCGTACGCCATACCCTAACACGTACCCTAACCCGTATCCTAAGCCGTACCCTAACCCTAACCAATACCCTACGCAGTATCCTCACCCATAGCCTCATCCGTACCCTAAGCCGTACCCTAACCCTAACCCTAACCCTAACCCTAACCCTAACCCCTACCCTATGCCATACCCTCACCTGTACCCTATCCCATAACCTAAGCCGTACCATAACCCTAACACTAACCCTAACCCTAACCCATAACCAACGCCGTACCCTCACCCGTACCCTAACCCGTATCCTAAGCCGTACCCTAACCCTAACCCTAACCCTAACCCTAACCCATAACCTACGCCGTACCCTCACCCGTACCCTAACACGTACCCTAAGAAGTACCGTAACCCTAACCCTAACACTAACCCTAACCCTAACCCACACTCTACGCCGTACCCTAATCCGTACCCTAACACGTATCCTAAGCCGTACCCTAACCCTAAGCAATACCCTACGCAGTACCCTCACCCGTACCCTCACCCGTACCCTAAGCCATACCCTAACCATAACCCTAAGCCTAACCCTAACACCTACCCTACGCCGTACCCTCACCCGTACCCTATCCCATACCCTAAGCCGTACCCTAACCCTAACACTAACCCTAACCCTAACCCTAACCCTAAACTACCCTTGATTGCTTTTGCCTCTATTAGATTTCCTAAGCACTAGTGTTTTAAGGAACAGGTTAAAAAGAAAATCCTAATGTGATTTTTTTATAATGTGTTTATTCTTTATCTTATCCTAGTGACTAAAATCTTCTCCATGGCTGGATCCCTAATAATATTCCTTTACGTGCTAAGTGGTATCTAGAGAGTGGGATAGGTTTAATAAATACCCTAATCCTAACGTGTACCCTAACTCTAACCCATACCCTAACCCTAACGCGTACCCTAACCCTAACCGAAAAGCTAACCCTAACACGTACGCTAATCCTAACCCGTACCCTAAACCAATCCCTAACCCTAAAACTAACCCTAACCCTAACCCTAACCCTAAACCTTACCCTACGCCGTAACCTCACCCGTACCCTAACCCGTACCCTAAGCCGTACCCTAACCCTAACCCTAACCCTAACCCTAACCCTAACCCTAACCCATACCGTACGCCATACCCTAACACGTACCCTAACCCGTATCCTAAGCTTTACCCTAACCCTAACCAATACCCTACGCAGTATCCTCACCCATAGCCTCACCCGTACCCTAAGCCGTACCCTAACCCTAACCCTAACCCTAACCCTAACCCTAACCCCTACCCTATGCCATACCCTCACCTGTACCCTATCCCATAACCTAAGCCGTACCATAACCCTAACACTAACCCTAACCCTAACCCATAACCTACGCCGTACCCTCACCCGTACCCTAACCCGTATCCTAAGCCGTACCCTAACCCTAACCCTAACCCTAACCCTAACCCATAACCTACGCCGTACCCTCACCCCTACCCTAACACATACCCTAAGACGTACCGTAACCCTAACCCTAACACTAACCCTAACCTTAACCCACACTCTACGCCGTACCCTAACCCGTACCCTAACACGTATCCTAAGCCGTACCCTAACCCTAACCAATACCCTATGCAGTACCCTCACCCGTACCCTCACCCGTACCCTAAGCCATACCCTAACCCTAACCCTAACCCTAACCCTAACCCCTACCCTACGCCGTACCCTCACCCGTACCCTATCCCATACCCTAAGCCGTACCCTAACCCTAACACTAACCCTAACCCTAACCCTAACCCTAAACTACCCTTGATTGCTTTTGCCTGTATTAGATTTCCTAAACACTAGTGTTTTAAGGAACAGGTTAAAAAGAAAATCCTAATGTGATTTTTTTATAATGTGTTTATTCTTTATCTTATCCTAGTGACTAAAATCTTCTCCATGGCTGGATCCCTAATAATATTCCTTTACGTGCTAAGTGGTATCTAGAGAGTGGGATAGGTTTAATAAATACCCTAATCCTAACGTGTACCCTAACCCTAACCCATACCCTAACCCTAACGCATAACCTAACCCTAACCGAAAACCTAACCCTAACACGTACGCTAATCCTAACCCGTACCCTAAACCAATCCCTAACCCTAAAACTAACCCTAACCCTAACCCTAACCCTAAACCTTACCCTACGCCGTACCCTCACCCGTACCCTAACCCGTACCCTAAGACGTACCCTAACCCTAACCCTAACCCATACGCTACGCCGTACCCTCACCCGTACCCTAACCCGTATCCTAAGCCGTACCCTAACCCTAACCAATAACCTACGCAGTACCCTCACCAGTACCCTCACCGGTATCCTAAGCCCTCCCCTAACCCTAACCCTAACCCTAACCCTAAACTACCCTTTACTGCTTTTGCCTCCATTAGATTTCCTAAACACTAGTGTTTTAAGGAACAGGTTAAAAAGAAAACCTTATGTGATTTTTTTATAATGTGTTTATTCTTTATCTTATCCTAGTGACTAAAATCTTCTCCATGGCTGAACCCCAAATAATATTCCTTTACGTGCTAAGTGGTATCTAGAGAGTGGGATAGGTTTAATAAATACCCTAATCCTAAAGTGTACCCTAAACCTAACCCATACCCTAACCCTAACGCGTACCCTAACCCTAACCAAAACCCTAACCCGAACACGTATGCTAATCCTAACCCGTACCCTAAACCAATCCCTAACCCTAAAACTAACCCTAACCCTAACCCTAACCCTAACCCATAACCTACACCGTACCGTCACCCGTACCCTAACCCGTACCCTAAGCCGTACCCTAACCCTAACCCTAAAACATATGCTACGCCGTACCCTCACCCGTACCCTAACCCGTACCCTAAGCCGTACCCTAACCCTAACCCTAACCCTAACCCTAACCCTAACCCACATCGTACGCCATACCCTAACACGTACCCTAACCCGTATCCTAAGCCGTACCCTAACCCTAACCAATACCCTACGCAGTATCCTCACCCATAGCCTCACCCGTACCCTAAGCCGTACCCTAACCCTAACCCTAACCCTAACCCTAACCCTAACCCCTACCCTATGCCATACCCTCACCTGTACCCTATCCCATAACCTAAGCCGTACCATAACCCTAACACTAACCCTAACCCTAACCCATAACCTACGCCGTACCCTCACCCGTACCCTAACACGTACCCTAAGAAGTACCGTAACCCTAACCCTAACACTAACCCTAACCCTAACCCACACTCTACGCCGTACCCTAATCCGTACCCTAACACGTATCCTAAGCCGTACCCTAACCCTAAGCAATACCCTACGCAGTACCCTCACCCGTACCCTCACCCGTACCCTAAGCCATACCCTAACCATAACCCTAAGCCTAACCCTAACACCTACCCTACGCCGTACCCTCACCCGTACCCTATCCCATACCCTAAGCCGTACCCTAACCCTAACACTAACCCTAACCCTAACCCTAACCCTAAACTACCCTTGATTGCTTTTGCCTCTATTAGATTTCCTAAGCACTAGTGTTTTAAGGAACAGGTTAAAAAGAAAATCCTAATGTGATTTTTTTATAATGTGTTTATTCTTTATCTTATCCTAGTGACTAAAATCTTCTCCATGGCTGGATCCCTAATAATATTCCTTTACGTGCTAAGTGGTATCTAGAGAGTGGGATAGGTTTAATAAATACCCTAATCCTAACGTGTACCCTAACTCTAACCCATACCCTAACCCTAACGCGTACCCTAACCCTAACCGAAAAGCTAACCCTAACACGTACGCTAATCCTAACCCGTACCCTAAACCAATCCCTAACCCTAAAACTAACCCTAACCCTAACCCTAACCCTAAACCTTACCCTACGCCGTAACCTCACCCGTACCCTAACCCGTACCCTAAGCCGTACCCTAACCCTAACCCTAACCCTAACCCTAACCCTAACCCTAACCCATACCGTACGCCATACCCTAACACGTACCCTAACCCGTATCCTAAGCTTTACCCTAACCCTAACCAATACCCTACGCAGTATCCTCACCCATAGCCTCACCCGTACCCTAAGCCGTACCCTAACCCTAACCCTAACCCTAACCCTAACCCTAACCCCTACCCTATGCCATACCCTCACCTGTACCCTATCCCATAACCTAAGCCGTACCATAACCCTAACACTAACCCTAACCCTAACCCATAACCTACGCCGTACCCTCACCCGTACCCTAACCCGTATCCTAAGCCGTACCCTAACCCTAACCCTAACCCTAACCCTAACCCATAACCTACGCCGTACCCTCACCCCTACCCTAACACATACCCTAAGACGTACCGTAACCCTAACCCTAACACTAACCCTAACCTTAACCCACACTCTACGCCGTACCCTAACCCGTACCCTAACACGTATCCTAAGCCGTACCCTAACCCTAACCAATACCCTATGCAGTACCCTCACCCGTACCCTCACCCGTACCCTAAGCCATACCCTAACCCTAACCCTAACCCTAACCCTAACCCCTACCCTACGCCGTACCCTCACCCGTACCCTATCCCATACCCTAAGCCGTACCCTAACCCTAACACTAACCCTAACCCTAACCCTAACCCTAAACTACCCTTGATTGCTTTTGCCTGTATTAGATTTCCTAAACACTAGTGTTTTAAGGAACAGGTTAAAAAGAAAATCCTAATGTGATTTTTTTATAATGTGTTTATTCTTTATCTTATCCTAGTGACTAAAATCTTCTCCATGGCTGGATCCCTAATAATATTCCTTTACGTGCTAAGTGGTATCTAGAGAGTGGGATAGGTTTAATAAATACCCTAATCCTAACGTGTACCCTAACCCTAACCCATACCCTAACCCTAACGCATAACCTAACCCTAACCGAAAACCTAACCCTAACACGTACGCTAATCCTAACCCGTACCCTAAACCAATCCCTAACCCTAAAACTAACCCTAACCCTAACCCTAACCCTAAACCTTACCCTACGCCGTACCCTCACCCGTACCCTAACCCGTACCCTAAGACGTACCCTAACCCTAACCCTAACCCATACGCTACGCCGTACCCTCACCCGTACCCTAACCCGTATCCTAAGCCGTACCCTAACCCTAACCAATAACCTACGCAGTACCCTCACCAGTACCCTCACCGGTATCCTAAGCCCTCCCCTAACCCTAACCCTAACCCTAACCCTAAACTACCCTTTACTGCTTTTGCCTCCATTAGATTTCCTAAACACTAGTGTTTTAAGGAACAGGTTAAAAAGAAAACCTTATGTGATTTTTTTATAATGTGTTTATTCTTTATCTTATCCTAGTGACTAAAATCTTCTCCATGGCTGAACCCCAAATAATATTCCTTTACGTGCTAAGTGGTATCTAGAGAGTGGGATAGGTTTAATAAATACCCTAATCCTAAAGTGTACCCTAAACCTAACCCATACCCTAACCCTAACGCGTACCCTAACCCTAACCAAAACCCTAACCCGAACACGTATGCTAATCCTAACCCGTACCCTAAACCAATCCCTAACCCTAAAACTAACCCTAACCCTAACCCTAACCCTAACCCATAACCTACACCGTACCGTCACCCGTACCCTAACCCGTACCCTAAGCCGTACCCTAACCCTAACCCTAAAACATATGCTACGCCGTACCCTCACCCGTACCCTAACCCGTACCCTAAGCCGTACCCTAACCCTAACCCTAACCCTAACCCTAACCCTAACCCACATCGTACGCCATACCCTAACACGTACCCTAACCCGTATCCTAAGCCGTACCCTAACCCTAACCAATACCCTACGCAGTATCCTCACCCATAGCCTCACCCGTACCCTAAGCCGTACCCTAACCCTAACCCTAACCCTAACCCTAACCCTAACCCCTACCCTATGCCATACCCTCACCTGTACCCTATCCCATAACCTAAGCCGTACCATAACCCTAACACTAACCCTAACCCTAACCCATAACCTACGCCGTACCCTCACCCGTACCCTAACACGTACCCTAAGAAGTACCGTAACCCTAACCCTAACACTAACCCTAACCCTAACCCACACTCTACGCCGTACCCTAATCCGTACCCTAACACGTATCCTAAGCCGTACCCTAACCCTAAGCAATACCCTACGCAGTACCCTCACCCGTACCCTCACCCGTACCCTAAGCCATACCCTAACCATAACCCTAAGCCTAACCCTAACACCTACCCTACGCCGTACCCTCACCCGTACCCTATCCCATACCCTAAGCCGTACCCTAACCCTAACACTAACCCTAACCCTAACCCTAACCCTAAACTACCCTTGATTGCTTTTGCCTCTATTAGATTTCCTAAGCACTAGTGTTTTAAGGAACAGGTTAAAAAGAAAATCCTAATGTGATTTTTTTATAATGTGTTTATTCTTTATCTTATCCTAGTGACTAAAATCTTCTCCATGGCTGGATCCCTAATAATATTCCTTTACGTGCTAAGTGGTATCTAGAGAGTGGGATAGGTTTAATAAATACCCTAATCCTAACGTGTACCCTAACTCTAACCCATACCCTAACCCTAACGCGTACCCTAACCCTAACCGAAAAGCTAACCCTAACACGTACGCTAATCCTAACCCGTACCCTAAACCAATCCCTAACCCTAAAACTAACCCTAACCCTAACCCTAACCCTAAACCTTACCCTACGCCGTAACCTCACCCGTACCCTAACCCGTACCCTAAGCCGTACCCTAACCCTAACCCTAACCCTAACCCTAACCCTAACCCTAACCCATACCGTACGCCATACCCTAACACGTACCCTAACCCGTATCCTAAGCTTTACCCTAACCCTAACCAATACCCTACGCAGTATCCTCACCCATAGCCTCACCCGTACCCTAAGCCGTACCCTAACCCTAACCCTAACCCTAACCCTAACCCTAACCCCTACCCTATGCCATACCCTCACCTGTACCCTATCCCATAACCTAAGCCGTACCATAACCCTAACACTAACCCTAACCCTAACCCATAACCTACGCCGTACCCTCACCCGTACCCTAACCCGTATCCTAAGCCGTACCCTAACCCTAACCCTAACCCTAACCCTAACCCATAACCTACGCCGTACCCTCACCCCTACCCTAACACATACCCTAAGACGTACCGTAACCCTAACCCTAACACTAACCCTAACCTTAACCCACACTCTACGCCGTACCCTAACCCGTACCCTAACACGTATCCTAAGCCGTACCCTAACCCTAACCAATACCCTATGCAGTACCCTCACCCGTACCCTCACCCGTACCCTAAGCCATACCCTAACCCTAACCCTAACCCTAACCCTAACCCCTACCCTACGCCGTACCCTCACCCGTACCCTATCCCATACCCTAAGCCGTACCCTAACCCTAACACTAACCCTAACCCTAACCCTAACCCTAAACTACCCTTGATTGCTTTTGCCTGTATTAGATTTCCTAAACACTAGTGTTTTAAGGAACAGGTTAAAAAGAAAATCCTAATGTGATTTTTTTATAATGTGTTTATTCTTTATCTTATCCTAGTGACTAAAATCTTCTCCATGGCTGGATCCCTAATAATATTCCTTTACGTGCTAAGTGGTATCTAGAGAGTGGGATAGGTTTAATAAATACCCTAATCCTAACGTGTACCCTAACCCTAACCCATACCCTAACCCTAACGCATAACCTAACCCTAACCGAAAACCTAACCCTAACACGTACGCTAATCCTAACCCGTACCCTAAACCAATCCCTAACCCTAAAACTAACCCTAACCCTAACCCTAACCCTAAACCTTACCCTACGCCGTACCCTCACCCGTACCCTAACCCGTACCCTAAGACGTACCCTAACCCTAACCCTAACCCATACGCTACGCCGTACCCTCACCCGTACCCTAACCCGTATCCTAAGCCGTACCCTAACCCTAACCCTAACCCTAACCCTAACCCTAACCCATACCCTACGCCATACCCTAACCCGTACCCTAACCCGTATCCTAAGCCGTATCCTAACCCTAACCAATACCCTACGCAGTACCCTCACCCGTACCCTCACCCGTACCCTAAGCCGTACCCTAACCCCAACCCTAACCCTAACTCTAACCCTAACCCCTACCCTACGCCGTACCCTCACCCGTACCCTATCCCATACGCTAAGCCGTACCCTAACCCTAACACTAACACTAACCCTAACCCTAACCCTAACCCATACCCTACGCCGTACCCTCACCCGTAACCAAACCCGTACCCAAAGCCGTACCCTAACCCTAACCCTAACCTATACACTACGCCGTACCCTCACCCGTACCCTAACCCGTACCCTAAGCCGTACCCTAACTCTAACCCTAACCCTAACCCTAACCCTTACCCATACCCTGCGCCGTACCCTAACCCATACAATAACCTGTATCCTAAGCCTTAACCTAACCCTAACCAATGACCTACACAGTACCCTCACCCGTACCCTAAGCCATACCCTAACCCTAACCCTAACACTAACCCTAACCCTAAACCCTACCCTATGCCGTACCCTCACCCATACCCTATCCCATACCCTAAGCCGTACCCTAACCCTAACACTAACCCTAACCCTAACCCTAACCCTAAACTACCCTTGACTGCTTTTGCCTCCATTAGATTTCCTAAGCACTAGTGTTTTAAGGAACAGGTTAAAAAGAAAATCCTAATGTGATTTTTTTATAATGTGTTTATTCTTTCTTTTATCCTAGTAACGAAAATCTTCTCCATGGCTGGACCCTAAATAATATTCCTTTACGTGCTAAGTGGTATCTAGAGAGTGGGATAGGTTTAATAAATACCCTAATCCTAACGTGTACCCTAACCCTAACGCTAATGCGTACCCTAAACCTAACCCAAACCCTAACCCTAACACGTACGCTAATCCTCACCCGTACCCTAAACCAATCCCTAACCCTAAAACTAACCCTAACCCTAACCTTAACCCTAACCCATACGCTACGCAGTACCCTCACCCATACCCTAACCCGTATCCTAAGCCGTACCCTAACCCTAACCAATACCCTACACAGTACCCTCACCCGTACCCTCACCCGTAACCTAAGCCATACCCTAACCCTAACCCTAACCCTAACCCTAACCCCTACCCTACGCCGTACCCTCAGCCGTACCCTATCCCATACCCTAAGCCGTACCCTAACCCTAACACTAACCCTAACCCTAACCCTAACCCTAAACTACCCTTGATTGCTTTTGCCTGTATTAGATTTCCTAAACACTAGTGTTTTAAGGAACAGGTTAAAAAGAAAATCCTAATGTGATTTTTTTATAATGTGTTTATTCTTTATCTTATCCTAGTGACTAAAATCTTCTCCATGGCTGGATCACTAATAATATTCCTTTACGTGCAAAGTGGTATCTAGAGAGTGGGATAGGTTTAATAAATACCCTAATCCTAACGTGTACCCTAACCCTAACCCATACCCTAACCCTAACGCGTACCCTAACCCTAACCCAAAACCTAACCCTAAGACGTACGCTAATCCTAACCCGTACCCTAAACGAATCCCTAAACCTAAAACTAACCCTAACCCTAACCCTAACCCTAACCCTTACCCTACGCCGTACCCTCACCCGTACCCTAACCCGTACCCTAAGCCGTACCCTAACCCTAACCCTAACCCTAACCCTAACCCTAACCCATACCCTACGCCATACCCTATCCCGTACCCTAACCCGTATCCTAAGCCGTATCCTAACCCTAACAAATACCCTACGCAGTACCCTCACACGTACCCTCACCCGTATCCTAAGCCGGACCCTAAACCTAACCAATACCCTACGCAGTATCCTCACCCATACCCTCACCCGTACCCTAAGCCGTACCCTAACCCTAACCCTAACCCTAAACCTAACCCTAACACCTACCCTATGCCATACCCTCACCTGTACCCTATCCCATAACCTAAGCCGTACCCTAACCCTAACCCTAACCCTAACACTAACCCATAACATACGCCGTACCCTCACCCGTACCCTAACCCGTATCCTAAGCCGTACCCTAACCCTAACCCTAACCCTAACCCTAAAGCATAACATACGCCGTACCCTCACCCGTACCCTAACACGTACCCTATGACGTACCCTAACCCTAACCCTAACACTAACCCTAACCCTAACCCAAACTCTACGCCGTACCCTAACCCGTACCCTAACACCTACCCTAAGCCATACCCTAACCATAAACCTAACCCTAACCCTAACCCCTACCCTACGCCGTACCCTCACCCGTACCCTATCCCATACCCTAAGCCGTACCCTAACCCTAACACTAACCCTAACCCTAACCCTAACCCTAAACTACCCTTGATGGCTTTTGCCTCTATTAGATTTCCTAAGCACTAGTGTTTTAAGGAACAGGTTAAAAAGAAAATCCCAATGTGATTTTTTTTAATGTGTTTATTCTTTATCTTATCCTAGTGACTAAAATCTTCTCCATGGCTGGATCCCTAATAATATTCCTTTACGTGCTAAGTGGTATCTAGAGAGTGGGATAGGTTTAATAAATACCCTAATCCTAACGTGTACCCTAACCCTAACCCATACCCTAACCCTAACGCGTACCCTAACCCTGTACCAAAACCTAACCCTAACACGTACGCTAATCCTAACCCGTACCCTAAACCAATCCCCAACCCTAAAACTAACCCTAACCCTAACCCTAACCCTAACCCTTACCCTATGCCGTACCCTCACCCGTACCCTAACCCGTACCCTAAGACGTACCCTAACCCTAACCCTAACCCATATGCTACGCCGTACCCTCACCCGTACCCTAACCCGTATACTAAGACGTACCCTAACCCTAACCCTAACCCTAACCCTAAGCCTAACCCATACCCTACGCCATACCCTAACCCATACCCTAACCCGTATCCTAAGCCATATCCTAACCCTAACCAATACCCTACGCAGTACCCTCACCCGTACCCTCACCCGTACCCTAAGCCGTACCCTAACCCCAACCCTAACCCTAACTCTAACCCTAACCCCTACCCTACGCCGTACCCTCACCCGTACCCTATCCCATACGCTAAGCCGTACCCTAACCCTAACACTAACATTAACCCTAACCCTAACCCTAACCCATACCTTACGCCGTACCCTCACCCGTAACCTAACCCGTACCCTAAGCCGTACCCTAACCCTAACCCTAACCTATACACTACGCCGTACCCTCACCCGTACCCTAACCCGTACCCTAAGCCGTACCCTAACTCTAACCCTAACCCTAACCCTAACCCTTACCCATACCCTGCGCCGTACCCTAACCCATACAATAACCTGTATCCTAAGCCTTAACCTAACCCTAACCAATGACCTACACAGTACCCTCACCCGTACCCTAAGCCATACCCTAACCCTAACCCTAACACTAACCCTAACCCTAAACCCTACCCTATGCCGTACCCTCACCCATACCCTATCCCATACCCTAAGCCGTAACCTAACCCTAACACTAACCCTAACCCTAACCCTAACCCTAACCCTAAACTACCCTTGACTGCTTTTGCCTCCATTAGATTTCCTAAGCACTAGTGTTTTAAGGAACAGGTTAAAAAGAAAATCCTAATGTGATTTTTTTATAATGTGTTTATTCTTTATCTTATCCTAGTGACGAAAATATTCTCCATGGCTGGACCCTAAATAATATTCCTTTACGTGCTAAGTGGTATCTAGAGAGTGGGATAGGTTTAATAAATACCCTAATCCTAACGTGTACCCTAACCCTAACCCATACCCTAACCCTAATGCATACCCTAACTCTAACCCAAACCCTAACCCTAACACGTACGCTAATCCTAACCAGTACCCTAAACCAATCCCTAACCCTAAAACTAACCCTAACCCTAACCCTAACCCTAACCCATACGCTACGCCGTACCCTCACCCATACCCTAACCCGTATCCTAAGCCGTACCCTAATCCTAAACCTAACCCTAACCTCTACCCTACGCCGTACCCTCCCCCGTACCCTAACCCGTACCCAAAGCCTTACCCTAACCCTACCCCTAACCCTCACCCATACCCAATGCCGTAACCTAACCCATATCCTAACCCGTATCCTAAGCCGTACCCTAACCCTAACCAATAACCTACGCAGTACCCTCACCAGTACCCTCACCCGTATCCTAAGCCCTACCCTAACCCTAACCCTAACCCTAACCCTAAAATACCCTTTACTGCTTTTGCCTCCATTAGATTTCCTAAACACTAGTGTTTTAACGAACAGGTTAAAAAGAAAACCTTATGTGATTTTTTTATAATGTGTTTATTATTTATCTTATCCTAGTGACTAAAATCTTCTCCATGGCTGAACCCCAAATAATATTCCTTTACGTGCTAAGTGGTATCTAGAGAGTGGGATAGGTTTAATAAATACCCTAATCCTAAAGTGTACCCTAAACCTAACCCATACCCTAACCCTAACGCGTACCCTAACCCTAACCAAAACCCTAACCCGAACACGTATGCTAATCCTAACCCGTACCCTAAACCAATCCCTAACCCTAAAACTAACCCTAACCCTAACCCTAACCCATAACCTACACCGTACCCTCACCCGTACCCTAACCCGTACCCTAAGCCGTACCCTAACCCTAACCCTAACCCTAAACTATACCCTACGCCGTAACCTCACCCGTACCCTAACCCGTACCCTAAGCCGTACCCTAACCCTAACCCTAAACCTAACCCTGACCCTAACCCTAACCCATACCGTACGCCATACCCTAACACGTACCCTAACCCGTATCCTAAGCCGTACCCTAACCCTAACCAATATCCTACGCAGTATCCTCACCCATACCCTCACCCGTACCCTAAGCCATACCCTAACCCTAACCCTAACCCTAACCCCTACCCTATGCCATAACCTCACCTGTACCCTATCCCATAACCTAAGCCGTACCATAACCCTAACACTAACCCTAACCCTAACCCATAACCTACGCCGTACCCTCACCCGTACCCTAACCCGTATCCTAAGCCATACCCTAACCCTAACCCTAACCCTAACCCTAACCCATAACCTACGCCGTACCCTCACCCGTACCCTAACACGTACCCTAAGACGTACCGTAACCCTAACCCTAACACTAACCCTAACCCTAACCCACACTCTACGCCGTACCCTAACCCGTACCCTAACACGTATCCTAAGCCGTACCCTAACCCTAACCAATACCCTACGCAGTACCCTCACCCGTACCCTCACCCGTACCCTAAGCCATACCCTAACCATAACCCTAACCCTAACCCTAACCCCTACCCTACGCCGTACCCTCACCCGTACCCTATCCCATACCCTAAGCCGTACCCTAACCCTAACACTAACCCTAACCCTAACCCTAACCCTAAACTACCCTTGATGGCTTTTGCCTGTATTAGATTTCCTAAGCACTAGTGTTTTAAGGAACAGGTTAAAAAGAAAATCCTAATGTGATTTTTTTATAATGTGTTTATTCTTTATCTTATCCTAGTGACTAAAATCTTCTCCATGGCTGGATCCCTAATAATATTCCTTTACGTGCTAATTGGTATCTAGAGAGTGGGATAGGTTTAATAAATACCCTAATCCTAACGTGTACCCTAACCCTAACCCATACCCTAACCCTAACGCGTACCCTAACCCTAACCCAAAACCTAACCCTAACACGTACGCTAATCCTAACCCGTACCCTAAACCAAACCCTAACCCTAAAACTAACCCTAACCCTAACCCTAACCCTAAACCTTACCCTACGCCGTACCCTCACCCGTACCCTAACCCGTAGCCTAAGACGTACCCTAACCCTAAACCTTACCCTAACCTCTACCCTACGCCGTACCCTCACCCGTACCCTAACCCGTACCCTAAGCCGTACCCTAACCCTAACCCTAACCCTAACCCATACGCTATGCCGCACCCTCACCCATACCCTAACCCGTATCCTAAGCCGTACACTAACCCTAACCCTAATCCTAACCGCTACCCTACGCCGTACCCTATCCCATACCCTAAGCGGTACCCTAAACCTAACACTAACCCTAAACCTAACCCTAACACCTACCCTACGCCGTACCCTCACCGTAACCTATCCCATACCCTAAGCCGTACCCTAACCCTAACCCTAACCCTAACCTATACACTACGCCGTACCCTCACCCGTACCCTAACCCGTACCCTAAGCCGTACCCTAACCCTAACCCTAACCCTAACCCTAACCCTAACCCATACCCTACGCCGTACCCTAAACCGTACCCTAACCCGTATTCTAAGCCGTACCCTAACCATAACCAATACCCTACACAGTACCCTCACCCGTACCCTCACCCGTACCCTAAGCCATACCCTAACCCTAACCCTAACCCTAACCTATACACTACGCCATACCCTCACCCGTACCCTAACCCGTACCCTAAGCCGTACCCTAACCCTAACCCTAACCCTAAACTATACCCTACGCCGTAACCTCACCCATACCCTAACCCGTACCCTAAGCCGTACCCTAACCCTAACCCTAACCCTAACCCTAACCCTAACCCATAGCGTACGCCATACCCTAACAGGTACCCTAACCCGTATCCTAAGCCATACCCTAACCCTAACCAATACCCTACGCAGTATCCTCACCCATACCCTCACCCGTACCCTAAGCCGTACCCTAACCCTAACCCTAACCCTAAACCTAACCCTAACCCCTACCCTATGCCATACCCTCACCTGTACCCTATCCCATAACCTAAGCCGTACCCTAACCCTAACCCTAACCCTAACCCTAACCCATAACCTACGCCGTACCCTCACCCGTACCCTAACACGTACCCTAAGACGTACCGTAACCCTAACCCTAACACTAACCCTAACCCTAACCCACACACTACGCCATACCCTAACCCGTACCCTAACACGTATCCTAAGCCGTACCCTAACCCTAACCAATACCCTACGCAGTACCCTCACCCGTACCCTCACCCGTACCCTAAGCCATACCCTAACCCTAACACTAACCCTAACCCTAACCCTAACCCTAAACTACCCTTGATTGCTTTTGCCTCTATTAGATTTCCTAAGCACTAGTGTTTTAAGGAATAGGTTAAAAAGAAAATCCTAATGTTATTTTTTTATAATGTGTTTATTCTTTATCTTATCCTAGTGACTAAAATCTTCTCCATGGCTGGATCCCTAATAATATTCCTTTACGTGCTAAGTGGTATCTAGAGAGTGGGATAGGTTTAATAAATACCCTAATCCTAACGTTTACCCTAACCCTACCCCATACCCTAATCCTAACGCGTACCCTAACCCTAACCCATACCCTAACCCTAACGCGTACCCTAACCCTAACCCAAACCCTAACCCTAACACGTACGCTAATCCTAACCCGTACCCTAAACCAATCCCTAACCCTAAAACTAACCCTAACCCTAACCCTAACCCTAACCCATACGCTACGCCGTACCCTCACCCATACCCTAACCCGTATCATAAGCCGTACCCTAACCCTAAACCTAACCCTAACCCCTACCCTACGCCGTACCCTCACCCGTACCCTAACCCGTACCCAAAGCCTTACCCTAACCCTAACCCTAACCCTCACCCATACCCAACGCCGTAACCTAACCCATATCCTAACCCGTATCCTAAGCCGTACCCTAACCCTAACCAATAACCTACGCAGTACCCTCACCAGTAACCTCACCCGTATCCTAAGCCTTACCCTAACCCTAACCCTAACCCTAACCCTAAACTACCCTTTACTGCTTTTGCCTCCATTAGATTTCCTAAACACTAGTGTTTTAAGGAACAGGTTAAAAAGAAAACCTTATGTGATTTTTTTATAATGTGTTTATTCTTTATCTTATCCTAGTGACTAAAATTTTCTCCATGGCTGAACCCCAAATAATATTCCTTTACGTGCTAAGTGGTATCTAGAGAGTGGGATAGGTTTAATAAATACCCTAATCCTAACGTGTACCCTAAACCTAACCCATACCCTAACCCTAACGCGTACCCTAACCCTAACCAAAACCCTAACCCGAACAAGTATGCTAATCCTAACCCGTACCCTAAACCAATCCCTAACCCTAAAACTAACCCTAACCCTAACCCTAACCCTAACCCTAACCCATAACCTACGCCGTACTCTCACCCGTACCCTAAACCGTATCCTAAGCCGTACCCTAACCCTAACCCTAAACCTAACCCTAACCGCTACCCTACGCCGTACCCTATCCCATACCCTAAGCGGTACCCTAAACCTAACACTAACCCTAAACCTAACCCTAACCCCTACCCTACGCCGTACCCTCACCCGTAACCTATCCCATACCCTAAGCCGTACCCTAACCCTAACACTAACCCTAAACCTAACCCCTACCCTACGCCGTACCCTCACCCGTACCCTATCCCATACCCTAAGCCGTACCCTAACCCTAACCCTAACCCTAACCTATACACTACGCCATACCCTGACCCGTACCCTAACCCTTACCCTAAGCCGTACCCTAACCCTAACCCTAACCTATACACTACGCCGTACCCTCACCCGTACCCTAACCCGTATCCTAAGCCGTACCCTAACCCTAACCCTAACCCTAAACTATACCCTACGCCGTACCCTAACCCGTACCCTAACCCGTTTTCTAAGCCGTACCCTAACCATAACCAATACCCTACACAGTACCCTCACCCGTACCCTCACCCGTACCCTAAGCCATACCCTAACCCTAACCCTAACCCTAACCTATACACTACAGCATACCCTCACCCGTACCCTAACCCGTACCCTAAGCCGTACCCTAACCCTAACCCTAACCCTAAACCATACGCTACGCCGTACCCTCACCCGTACCCTAACCCGTATCCTAAGCCGTACCCTAACCCTAACCCTAACCCTAAACTATACCCTACGCCGTAACCTCACCCGTACCCTAACCCGTACCCTAAGCCGTACCCTAACCCTAACCCTAACCCTAACCCTAACCCTAACCCTAACCCTAACCCATACCGTACGCCATACGCTAACACGTACCCTAACCCGTATCCTAAGCCGTACCCTAACCCTAACCAATACCCTACGCAGTATCCTCACCCATACCCTCACCCGTACCCTAAGCCGTACCCTAACCCTAACCCTAACCCTAACCCGAACCCTAACCCCTACCCTATGCCATACCCTCACCTGTACCCTATCCCATAACCTAAGCCGTACCATAACCCTAACACTAATCCTAACCCTAATCCGTAACCTACGCCGTACCCTCACCCGTACCCTAACCCGTATCCTAAGCCGTACCCTAACCCTAACCCTAACCCTAACCCTAACCCATAACCTACGCCGTACCCTCACCCGTACCCTAACACGTACCCTAAGACGTACCGTAACCCTAACCCTAACACCAACCCTAACCCTAACCCACACTCTACGCCGTAACCTAACCCGTACCCTAACACGTATCCTAAGCTATACCCTAACCCTAACCAATACCCTACGCAGTACCCTCACCCGTACCCTCACCCGTACCCTAAGCCATACCCTAACCCTAACCCTAACCCTAACCCTAACCCCTACCCTACGCTGTACCCTCACCCGTACCCTATCCCATACGCTAAGCCGTACCCTAACCCTAACAGTAACACTAACCCTAACCCTAACCCATAACCTACGCCATACCCTCACCCGTACCCTAACCCGTATCCTAAGACGTACCGTAACCCTAACCAATACCCTATGCAGTATCCTTACCCATACCCTCACCCGTACCCTAAGCCGTACCCTAACCCTAACCCTAACCCTAACCCTAACCCATACCCTATGCCATACCCTCACCTGTACCCTATTCCATAACCTAAGCCGTACCCTAACCCTAACCCTAACCCTAACCGTAACCCATACGCTACGCCGTACCTTCACCCGTAGCCTAACCCGTATCCTAAGCCGTACCCTAACCCTAACCCTAACCCTAACACTAACCCTAACCCTAACCCTAACCCATACCCTACGCCATAACCTAACCCGTACCCTAACCCGTATCCTAAGCCGTATCCTAAACCTAACCAATACCCTACGCAGTACCCTCACCCGTACCCTCACCCGTACCCTAAGCCGTACCCTAAGCCCAACCCTAACCCTAACTCTAACCCTAACCCCTACCCTACGCCGTACCCTCACCCGTACCCTATCCCATACGCTAAGCCGTACCCTAACCCTAACACTAACACTAACCCTAACCCTAACCCTAACCCTAAACCATACCCTATGCCGTACACTCACCCATAACCTAACCCGTACCCTAAGCCGTACCCTAACCCTAACCCTAACCTATACACTATGCGGTACCCTCACCCGTACCCTAACCCGTACCCTATGCCGTACCCTAACTCTAACCCTAACCCTAACCCTAACCCTTACCCATACCCTGCGCCGTACCCTAACCCATACAATAACCTGTATCCTAAGCCTTAACCTAACCCTAACCAATGACCTACACAGTACCCTCACCCGTACCCTAAGCCATACTCTAACCCTAACCCTAACACTAACCCTAATCCTAAACCCTACCCTATGCCGTACCCTCACCCATACCCTATCCCATACCCTAAGCCGTACCCTAACCCTAACACTAACCCTAACCCTAACCCTAACCCTAAACTACCCTTGACTGCTTTTGCCTCCATTAGAATTCCTAAGCACGAGTGTTTTAAGGAACAGGTTAAAAAGAAAATCCTAATGTGATTTTTTTATAATGTGTTTATTCTTTATCTTATCCTAGTGACGAAAATCTTCTCCATGGCTGGACCCTAAATAATATTCCTTTACGTGCTAAGTGGTATCTAGAGAGTGGGATAGGTTTAATAAATACCCTAATCCTAACGTGTACCCTAAACCTAACCCATACCCTAACCCTAACGCGTACCCTAACCCTAACCAAAACCCTAACCCGAACAAGTATGCTAATCCTAAACCTTACCCTAAACCAATCCCTAACCCTAAAACTAACCCTAACCCTAACCCTAACCCTAACCCATAACCTACGCCGTACCCTCACCCGTACCCTAACCCGTACCCTAAGCCGTACCCTAACCCTAACCCTAACTCTAACCCTAACCCTAAACCATACCCTACGCCGTACCCTAAACCGTACCCTAACCCGTATTCTAAGCCGTACCCTAACCATAACCAATACCCTAAACAGTACCCTCACCCGTACCCTAAGCCGTACCCTAACCCTAACCCTAACCCTAACCCCTACCCTACGCCGTACCCTCACCCGTACCCTATCCCATACCCTAAGCCCTACCCTAAACCTAACACTAACCCTAACCCTAACCCTAACCCTAAACTACCCTTGATTGCTTTTGCCTCTGTTAGATTTCCTAAGCACTAGTGTTTTAAGGAACAGGTTAAAAAGAAAATACTAATGTGATTTTTTTATAATGTGTTTATTCTTTATCTTATCCTAGTGACTAAAATCTTCTCCATGGCTGTATCCCTAATAATATTCGTTACGTGCTAAGTGGTATCTAGAGAGTGGGATAGGTTTAATAAATACCATAATCCTAACGTGTACCCTAACCCTAACCCATACCGTAACCCTAACGCGTACCCTAACACTAACCCAAAAGCTAACCCTAACACGTACGCTAATCCTAACCCGTACCCTAAACCAAACCCTAACCCTAAAACTAACCCTAACCCTAACCCTAACCCTAACCCTTACCCTACACCGTACCCTCACCCGTACCCTAACCCGTACCCTAAGACGTACCCTAACACTAACCCTAACCCATACACTACGCCGTACCCTCACCCGTACCCTAACCCGTATCCTAAGCCGTACCCTAACCCTAACCCTAACCCTAACCCTAACCCTAACCCTAACCCATACCCTACGCCATACCCTAACCCGTACACTAACCCGTATCCTAAGCCATATCCTAACCCTAACCAATACCCTACGCAGTACCCTCACCCGTACCCTCACCCGTACCCTAAGCCGTACCCTAACCCCAACCCTAACCCTAACTCTAACCCTAACCCCTACCCTACGCCGTACCCTCACCCGTACCCTATCCCATACGCTAAGCCGTACCCTAACCCTAACACTAACATTAACCCTAACCCTAACCCTAACCCATACCTTACGCCGTACCCTCACCCGTAACCTAACCCGTACCCTAAGCCGTACCCTAACCCTAACCCTAACCTATACACTACGCCGTACCCTCACCCGTACCCTAACCCGTACCCTAAGCCGTACCCTAACTCTAACCCTAACCCTAACCCTAACCCTTACCCATACCCTGCGCCGTACCCTAACCCATACAATAACCTGTATCCTAAGCCTTAACCTAACCCTAACCAATGACCTACACAGTACCCTCACCCGTACCCTAAGCCATACCCTAACCCTAACCCTAACACTAACCCTAACCCTAAACCCTACCCTATGCCGTACCCTCACCCATACCCTATCCCATACCCTAAGCCGTAACCTAACCCTAACACTAACCCTAACCCTAACCCTAACCCTAACCCTAAACTACCCTTGACTGCTTTTGCCTCCATTAGATTTCCTAAGCACTAGTGTTTTAAGGAACAGGTTAAAAAGAAAATCCTAATGTGATTTTTTTATAATGTGTTTATTCTTTATCTTATCCTAGTGACGAAAATATTCTCCATGGCTGGACCCTAAATAATATTCCTTTACGTGCTAAGTGGTATCTAGAGAGTGGGATAGGTTTAATAAATACCCTAATCCTAACGTGTACCCTAACCCTAACCCATACCCTAACCCTAATGCATACCCTAACTCTAACCCAAACCCTAACCCTAACACGTACGCTAATCCTAACCAGTACCCTAAACCAATCCCTAACCCTAAAACTAACCCTAACCCTAACCCTAACCCTAACCCATACGCTACGCCGTACCCTCACCCATACCCTAACCCGTATCCTAAGCCGTACCCTAATCCTAAACCTAACCCTAACCTCTACCCTACGCCGTACCCTCCCCCGTACCCTAACCCGTACCCAAAGCCTTACCCTAACCCTACCCCTAACCCTCACCCATACCCAATGCCGTAACCTAACCCATATCCTAACCCGTATCCTAAGCCGTACCCTAACCCTAACCAATAACCTACGCAGTACCCTCACCAGTACCCTCACCCGTATCCTAAGCCCTACCCTAACCCTAACCCTAACCCTAACCCTAAAATACCCTTTACTGCTTTTGCCTCCATTAGATTTCCTAAACACTAGTGTTTTAACGAACAGGTTAAAAAGAAAACCTTATGTGATTTTTTTATAATGTGTTTATTATTTATCTTATCCTAGTGACTAAAATCTTCTCCATGGCTGAACCCCAAATAATATTCCTTTACGTGCTAAGTGGTATCTAGAGAGTGGGATAGGTTTAATAAATACCCTAATCCTAAAGTGTACCCTAAACCTAACCCATACCCTAACCCTAACGCGTACCATAACCCTAACCAAAACCCTAACCCGAACACGTATGCTAATCCTAACCCGTACCCTAAACCAATCCCTAACCCTAAAACTAACCCTAACCCTAACCCTAACCCATAACCTACACCGTACCCTCACCCGTACCCTAACCCGTACCCTAAGCCGTACCCTAACCCTAACCCTAACCCTAAACTATACCCTACGCCGTAACCTCACCCGTACCCTAACCCGTACCCTAAGCCGTACCCTAACCCTAACCCTAAACCTAACCCTGACCCTAACCCTAACCCATACCGTACGCCATACCCTAACACGTACCCTAACCCGTATCCTAAGCCGTACCCTAACCCTAACCAATATCCTACGCAGTATCCTCACCCATACCCTCACCCGTACCCTAAGCCATACCCTAACCCTAACCCTAACCCTAACCCCTACCCTATGCCATACCCTCACCTGTACCCTATCCCATAACCTAAGCCGTACCATAACCCTAACACTAACCCTAACCCTAACCCATAACCTATGCCGTACCCTCACCCGTACCCTAACCCGTATCCTAAGCCATACCCTAACCCTAACCCTAACCCTAACCCTAACCCATAACCTACGCCGTACCCTCACCCGTACCCTAACACGTACCCTAAGACGTACCGTAACCCTAACCCTAACACTAACCCTAACCCTAACCCACACTCTACGCCGTACCCTAACCCGTACCCTAACACGTATCCTAAGCCGTACCCTAACCCTAACCAATACCCTACGCAGTACCCTCACCCGTACCCTCACCCGTACCCTAAGCCATACCCTAACCATAACCCTAACCCTAACCCTAACCCCTACCCTACGCCGTACACTCACCCGTACCCTATCCCATACCCTAAGCCATACCCTAACCCTAACACTAACCCTAACCCTAACCCTAACCCTAAACTACCCTTGATGGCTTTTGCCTGTATTAGATTTCCTAAGCACTAGTGTTTTAAGGAACAGGTTAAAAAGAAAATCCTAATGTGATTTTTTTATAATGTGTTTATTCTTTATCTTATCCTAGTGACTAAAATCTTCTCCATGGCTGGATCCCTAATAATATTCCTTTACGTGCTAATTGGTATCTAGAGAGTGGGATAGGTTTAATAAATACCCTAATCCTAACGTGTACCCTAACCCTAACCCATACCCTAACCCTAACGCGTACCCTAACCCTAACCCAAAACCTAACCCTAACACGTACGCTAATCCTAACCCGTACCCTAAACCAAACCCTAACCCTAAAACTAACCCTAACCCTAACCCTAACCCTAAACCTTACCCTACGCCGTACCCTCACCCGTACCCTAACCCGTAGCCTAAGACGTACCCTAACCCTAAACCTTACCCTAACCTCTACCCTACGCCGTACCCTCACCCGTACCCTAACCCGTACCCTAAGCCGTACCCTAACCCTAACCCTAACCCTAACCCATACGCTATGCCGCACCCTCACCCATACCCTAACCCGTATCCTAAGCCGTACACTAACCCTAACCCTAATCCTAACCGCTACCCTACGCCGTACCCTATCCCATACCCTAAGCGGTACCCTAAACCTAACACTAACCCTAAACCTAACCCTAACACCTACCCTACGCCGTACCCTCACCGTAACCTATCCCATACCCTAAGCCGTACCCTAACCCTAACACTAACCCTAACCCTAAACCTAACCCCTACCCTACGCCATACCCTCACCCGTACCCTATCCCATACCCTAAGCCGTACCCTAACCCTAACCCTAACCCTAACCTATACACTACGCCGTACCCTCACCCGTACCCTAACCCGTACCCTAAGCCGTACCCTAACCCTAACCCTAACCCTAACCCTAACCCTAACCCATACCCTACGCCGTACCCTAAACCGTACCCTAACCCGTATTCTAAGCCGTACCCTAACCATAACCAATACCCTACACAGTACCCTCACCCGTACCCTCACCCGTACCCTAAGCCATACCCTAACCCTAACCCTAACCCTAACCTATACACTACGCCATACCCTCACCCGTACCCTAACCCGTACCCTAAGCCGTACCCTAACCCTAACCCTAACCCTAAACTATACCCTACGCCGTAACCTCACCCATACCCTAACCCGTACCCTAAGCCGTACCCTAACCCTAACCCTAACCCTAACCCTAACCCTAACCCATAGCGTACGCCATACCCTAACAGGTACCCTAACCCGTATCCTAAGCCATACCCTAACCCTAACCAATACCCTACGCAGTATCCTCACCCATACCCTCACCCGTACCCTAAGCCGTACCCTAACCCTAACCCTAACCCTAAACCTAACCCTAACCCCTACCCTATGCCATACCCTCACCTGTACCCTATCCCATAACCTAAGCCGTACCCTAACCCTAACCCTAACCCTAACCCTAACCCATAACCTACGCCGTACCCTCACCCGTACCCTAACACGTACCCTAAGACGTACCGTAACCCTAACCCTAACACTAACCCTAACCCTAACCCACACACTACGCCATACCCTAACCCGTACCCTAACACGTATCCTAAGCCGTACCCTAACCCTAACCAATACCCTACGCAGTACCCTCACCCGTACCCTCACCCGTACCCTAAGCCATACCCTAACCCTAACACTAACCCTAACCCTAACCCTAACCCTAAACTACCCTTGATTGCTTTTGCCTCTATTAGATTTCCTAAGCACTAGTGTTTTAAGGAATAGGTTAAAAAGAAAATCCTAATGTTATTTTTTTATAATGTGTTTATTCTTTATCTTATCCTAGTGACTAAAATCTTCTCCATGGCTGGATCCCTAATAATATTCCTTTACGTGCTAAGTGGTATCTAGAGAGTGGGATAGGTTTAATAAATACCCTAATCCTAACGTTTACCCTAACCCTACCCCATACCCTAATCCTAACGCGTACCCTAACCCTAACCCATACCCTAACCCTAACGCGTACCCTAACCCTAACCCAAACCCTAACCCTAACACGTACGCTAATCCTAACCCGTACCCTAAACCAATCCCTAACCCTAAAACTAACCCTAACCCTAACCCTAACCCTAACCCATACGCTACGCCGTACCCTCACCCATACCCTAACCCGTATCATAAGCCGTACCCTAACCCTAAACCTAACCCTAACCCCTACCCTACGCCGTACCCTCACCCGTACCCTAACCCGTACCCAAAGCCTTACCCTAACCCTAACCCTAACCCTCACCCATACCCAACGCCGTAACCTAACCCATATCCTAACCCGTATCCTAAGCCGTACCCTAACCCTAACCAATAACCTACGCAGTACCCTCACCAGTAACCTCACCCGTATCCTAAGCCTTACCCTAACCCTAACCCTAACCCTAACCCTAAACTACCCTTTACTGCTTTTGCCTCCATTAGATTTCCTAAACACTAGTGTTTTAAGGAACAGGTTAAAAAGAAAACCTTATGTGATTTTTTTATAATGTGTTTATTCTTTATCTTATCCTAGTGACTAAAATTTTCTCCATGGCTGAACCCCAAATAATATTCCTTTACGTGCTAAGTGGTATCTAGAGAGTGGGATAGGTTTAATAAATACCCTAATCCTAACGTGTACCCTAAACCTAACCCATACCGTAACCCTAACGCGTACCCTAACCCTAACCAAAACCCTAACCCGAACAAGTATGCTAATCCTAACCCGTACCCTAAACCAATCCCTAACCCTAAAACTAACCCTAACCCTAACCCTAACCCTAACCCTAACCCATAACCTACGCCGTACTCTCACCCGTACCCTAAACCGTATCCTAAGCCGTACCCTAACCCTAACCCTAAACCTAACCCTAACCGCTACCCTACGCCGTACCCTATCCCATACCCTAAGCGGTACCCTAAACCTAACACTAACCCTAAACCTAACCCTAACCCCTACCCTACGCCGTACCCTCACCCGTAACCTATCCCATACCCTAAGCCGTACCCTAACCCTAACACTAACCCTAAACCTAACCCCTACCCTACGCCGTACCCTCACCCGTACCCTATCCCATACCCTAAGCCGTACCCTAACCCTAACCCTAACCCTAACCTATACACTACGCCATACCCTGACCCGTACCCTAACCCTTACCCTAAGCCGTACCCTAACCCTAACCCTAACCTATACACTACGCCGTACCCTCACCCGTACCCTAACCCGTATCCTAAGCCGTACCCTAACCCTAACCCTAACCCTAAACTATACCCTACGCCGTACCCTAACCCGTACCCTAACCCGTATTCTAAGCCGTACCCTAACCATAACCAATACCCTACACAGTACCCTCACCCGTACCCTCACCCGTACCCTAAGCCATACCCTAACCCTAACCCTAACCCTAACCTATACACTACAGCATACCCTCACCCGTACCCTAACCCGTACCCTAAGCCGTACCCTAACCCTAACCCTAACCCTAAACCATACGCTACGCCGTACCCTCACCCGTACCCTAACCCGTATCCTAAGCCGTACCCTAACCCTAACCCTAACCCTAAACTATACCCTACGCCGTAACCTCACCCGTACCCTAACCCGTACCCTAAGCCGTACCCTAACCCTAACCCTAACCCTAACCCTAACCCTAACCCTAACCCTAACCCATACCGTACGCCATACGCTAACACGTACCCTAACCCGTATCCTAAGCCGTACCCTAACCCTAACCAATACCCTACGCAGTATCCTCACCCATACCCTCACCCGTACCCTAAGCCGTACCCTAACCCTAACCCTAACCCTAACCCGAACCCTAACCCCTACCCTATGCCATACCCTCACCTGTACCCTATCCCATAACCTAAGCCGTACCATAACCCTAACACTAATCCTAACCCTAATCCGTAACCTACGCCGTACCCTCACCCGTACCCTAACCCGTATCCTAAGCCGTACCCTAACCCTAACCCTAACCCTAACCCTAACCCATAACCTACGCCGTACCCTCACCCGTACCCTAACACGTACCCTAAGACGTACCGTAACCCTAACCCTAACACCAACCCTAACCCTAACCCACACTCTACGCCGTAACCTAACCCGTACCCTAACACGTATCCTAAGCTATACCCTAACCCTAACCAATACCCTACGCAGTACCCTCACCCGTACCCTCACCCGTACCCTAAGCCATACCCTAACCCTAACCCTAACCCTAACCCTAACCCCTACCCTACGCCGTACCCTCACCCGTACCCTATCCCATACGCTAAGCCGTACCCTAACCCTAACAGTAACACTAACCCTAACCCTAACCCATAACCTACGCCATACCCTCACCCGTACCCTAACCCGTATCCTAAGACGTACCGTAACCCTAACCAATACCCTATGCAGTATCCTTACCCATACCCTCACCCGTACCCTAAGCCGTACCCTAACCCTAACCCTAACCCATACCCTATGCCATACCCTCACCTGTACCCTATTCCATAACCTAAGCCGTACCCTAACCCTAACCCTAACCCTAACCGTAACCCATACGCTACGCCGTACCTTCACCCGTAGCCTAACCCGTATCCTAAGCCGTACCCTAACCCTAACCCTAACCCTAACACTAACCCTAACCCTAACCCTAACCCATACCCTACGCCATACCCTAACCCGTACCCTAACCCGTATCCTAAGCCGTATCCTAAACCTAACCAATACCCTACGCAGTACCCTCACACGTACCCTAAGCCGTACCCTAAGCCCAACCCTAACCCTAACTCTAACCCTAACCCCTACCCTACGCCGTACCCTCACCCGTACCCTATCCCATACGCTAAGCCGTACCCTAACCCTAACACTAACACTAACCCTAACCCTAACCCTAACCCTAAACCATACCCTATGCCGTACACTCACCCATAACCTAACCCGTACCCTAAGCCGTACCCTAACCCTAACCCTAACCTATACACTATGCGGTACCCTCACCCGTACCCTAACCCGTACCCTATGCCGTACCCTAACTCTAACCCTAACCCTAACCCTAACCCTTACCCATACCCTGCGCCGTACCCTAACCCATACAATAACCTGTATCCTAAGCCTTAACCTAACCCTAACCAATGACCTACACAGTACCCTCACCCGTACCCTAAGCCATACTCTAACCCTAACCCTAACACTAACCCTAATCCTAAACCCTACCCTATGCCGTACCCTCACCCATACCCTATCCCATACCCTAAGCCGTACCCTAACCCTAACACTAACCCTAACCCTAACCCTAACCCTAAACTACCCTTGACTGCTTTTGCCTCCATTAGAATTCCTAAGCACGAGTGTTTTAAGGAACAGGTTAAAAAGAAAATCCTAATGTGATTTTTTTATAATGTGTTTATTCTTTATCTTATCCTAGTGACGAAAATCTTCTCCATGGCTGGACCCTAAATAATATTCCTTTACGTGCTAAGTGGTATCTAGAGAGTGGGATAGGTTTAATAAATACCCTAATCCTAACGTGTACCCTAAACCTAACCCATACCCTAACCCTAACGCGTACCCTAACCCTAACCAAAACCCTAACCCGAACAAGTATGCTAATCCTAAACCTTACCCTAAACCAATCCCTAACCCTAAAACTAACCCTAACCCTAACCCTAACCCTAACCCATAACCTACGCCGTACCCTCACCCGTACCCTAACCCGTACCCTAAGCCGTACCCTAACCCTAACCCTAACTCTAACCCTAACCCTAAACCATACCCTACGCCGTACCCTAAACCGTACCCTAACCCGTATTCTAAGCCGTACCCTAACCATAACCAATACCCTAAACAGTACCCTCACCCGTACCCTAAGCCGTACACTAACCCTAACCCTAACCCTAACCCCTACCCTACGCCGTACCCTCACCCGTACCCTATCCCATACCCTAAGCCCTACCCTAAACCTAACACTAACCCTAACCCTAACCCTAACCCTAAACTACCCTTGATTGCTTTTGCCTCTGTTAGATTTCCTAAGCACTAGTGTTTTAAGGAACAGGTTAAAAAGAAAATACTAATGTGATTTTTTTATAATGTGTTTATTCTTTATCTTATCCTAGTGACTAAAATCTTCTCCATGGCTGTATCCCTAATAATATTCGTTACGTGCTAAGTGGTATCTAGAGAGTGGGATAGGTTTAATAAATACCATAATCCTAACGTGTACCCTAACCCTAACCCATACCGTAACCCTAACGCGTACCCTAACCCTAACCCAAAAGCTAACCCTAACACGTACGCTAATCCTAACCCGTACCCTAAACCAAACCCTAACCCTAAAACTAACCCTAACCCTAACCCTAACCCTAACCCTTACCCTACACCGTACCCTCACCCGTACCCTAACCCGTACCCTAAGACGTACCCTAACACTAACCCTAACCCATACACTACGCCGTACCCTCACCCGTACCCTAACCCGTATCCTAAGCCGTACCCTAACCCTAACCCTAACCCTAACCCTAACCCTAACCCTAACCCATACCCTACGCCATACCCTAACCCGTACACTAACCCGTATCCTAAGCCATATCCTAACCCTAACCAATACCCTACGCAGTACCCTCACCCGTACCCTCACCCGTACCCTAAGCCGTACCCTAACCCCAACCCTAACCCTAACTCTAACCCTAACCCCTACCCTACGCCGTACCCTCACCCGTACCCTATCCCATACGCTAAGCCGTACCCTAACCCTAACACTAACACTAACCCTAACCCTAACCCTAAACCATACCCTACGCCGTACCCTCACCCGTAACCTAACCCGTACCCTAAGCCGTACCCTAACCCTAACCCTAACCTATACACTACGCCGTACCCTCACCCGTACCCTAACCCGTACCCTAAGCCGTACCCTAACTCTAACCCTAACCCTAACCCTAACCCTTACCCATACCCTGCACCGTACCCTAACCCATACAATAACCTGTATCCTAAGCCTTAACCTAACCCTAACCAATGACCTACACAGTACCCTCACCCGTACCCTAAGCCATACCCTAACCCTAACCCTAAGACTAACCCTAACCCTAACCCCTACCCTACGCCGTACCCTCACCCGTACCCTATCCCATACCCTAAGCCGTACCCTAACCCTAACACTAACCCTAACCCTAACCCTAACCCTAAACTACCCTTGACTGCTTTTGCCTCCATTAGATTTCCTAAGCACTAGTGTTTTAAGGAACAGGTTAAAAAGAAAATCCTAATGTGATTTTTTTATAATGTGTTTATTCTTTATCTTATCCTAGTAACGAAAATCTTCTCCATGGCTGGACCCTAAATAATATTCCTTTACGTGCTAAATGGTATCTAGAGAGTGGGATAGGTTTAATAAATACCCTAATCCTAACGTGTACCCTAACCCTAACCCACACCCTAACCCTATTGCGTACCCTAACCCTAACCCAAACCCTAACCCTAACACGTACACTAATCCTAACCCGTACCCTAAACCAATCCCTAACCCTAAAACTAACCCTAACCCTAACCCTAACCCTAACCCATACGCTACGCCGTACCCTCACCCATACCCTAACCCGTATCCTAAGCCGTACCCTAACCCTAAACCTAACCCTAACCTCTACCCTACGCCGTACCCTCACCCGTACCCTAACCCGTACCCAAAGCCTTACCCTAACCCTAACCCTAACCCTCACCCATACCCAACGCCGTAACCTAACCCATATCCTAACCCGTATCCTAAGCCGTACCCTAACCCTAACCAATAACCTACGCAGTACCCTCACCAGTACCCTCACCCGTATCCTAAGCCCTACCCTAACCCTAACCCTAACCCTAACCCTAAACTACCCTTTACTGCTTTTGCCTCCTTTAGATTTCCTAAACACTAGTGTTTTAAAGAACAGGTTAAAAAGAAAATCCTAATGTGATTTTTTTATACTGTGTTTATTCTTTATCTTATCCTAGTGACTAAAATCTTCTCCATGGCTGGACCCCAAATAATATTCCTTTACGTGCTAAGTGGTATCTAGAGAGTGGGATAGGTTTAATAAATACCCTAATCATAACGTGTACCCTAACCCTAACCCATACCCTAACCCTAACACGTACCCTAACCCTAACCCAAACCCTAACCCTAACACGTACGCTAATCCTAACCCGTACCCTAAACCAATCCCTAACCCTAAAACTAACCCTAACCCTAACCCTAACCCTAACCCATACACTATGCCGTACCCTCACCCGTACCCTAACCCGTACCCTAAGCCGTACCCTAACCCTAACCCTAACCCTAACCTATACACTACGCCGTACCCTCACCCGTACCCTAACCCGTACCCTAAGCCGTACCCTAACCCTAACCCTAACCCTAACCCATACCCTACGCCGTACCCTAAACCGTACCCTAACCCGTATTCTAAGCCGTACCCTAACCATAACCAACACCCTACACAGTACCCTCACCCGTACCCTCACCCGTACCCTAAGCCATACCCTAACCCTAACCCTAACCTATACACTACGCCATACCCTCACCCGTACCCTAACCCGTACCCTAAGCCGTACCCTAACCCTAACCCTAACCCTAAACTATACCCTACGCCGTAACCTCACCCGTACCCTAACCCGTACCCTAAGCCGTACCCTAACCCTAACCCTAACCCTAACCCTAACCCTAACCCATAGCGTACGCCATACCCTAACACGTACCCTAACACGTATCCTAAGCCGTACCCTAACCCTAACCAATACCCTACGCAGTATCCTCACCCATACCCTCACCCGTACCCTAAGGCGTACCCTAACCCTAACCCTAACCCTAAACCTAACCCTATCCCCTACCCTATGCCATACCCTCACCTGTACCCTATCCCATAACCTAAGCCGTACCATAACCCTAACACTAACCATAACCCTAACCCATAACCTACGCCGTACCCTCACCCATACCCTAACCCGTATCCTAAGACGTACCCTAACCCTAACCCTAACCCTAACCCTATCCCATAACCTACGCCGTACCCTCACCTGTACCCTAACACGTACCCTAAGACGTACGGTAACCCTAACCCTAACACTAACCCTAACCCTAACCCACACTCTACGCCGTACCCTAACCCGTACCCTAACACGTATCCTAAGACGTACCCTAACCCTAACCAATACCCTACCCAGTACCCTCACCCGTACCCTCACCCGTACCCTAAGCCATACCCTAAACCTAACACTAACCCTAACCCTAACCCTAACCCTAAACTACCCTTGATTGCTTTTGCCTCTATTAGATTTCCTAAGCACTAGTGTTTTAAGGAACAGGTTAAAAAGAAAATCCTAATGTGATTTTTTTATAATGTGTTTATTCTTTATCTTATCCTAGTGACTAAAATCTTCTCCATGGCTGGATCCCTAATAATATTCCTTTACGTGCTAAGTGGTATCTAGAGAGTGGGATAGGTTTAATAAATACCCTAATCCTAACGTGTACCCTAACCCTACCCCATACCCTAACCCTAACGCGTACCCTAACCCTAACCCAAAACCTAACCCTAACACGTACGCTAATCCTAACCCGTACCCTAAACCAATCGCTAACCCTAAAACTAACCCTAACCCTAACCCTAACCTTAACCCTTACCCTACGCCGTACCCTCACCCGTACCCTAACCCGTACTGTAAGACGTACCCTAACCCTAACCCTAACCCATACGCTACGCCGTACCCTCACCCGTACTCTAACCCGTATCCTAAGCCGTACCCTAACCCTAACCCTAACCCTAACCCTAACCCTAACCCTAACCCATACCCTACGCCATACCCTAACCCGTACCCTAACCCGTATCCTAAGCCATATCCTAACCCTAAACAATACCCTACGCAGTACCCTCACCCGTACCCTCACCCGTACCCTAAGCCGTACCCTAACCCCAACCCTAACCCTGACTCTAACCCTAACCCCTACCCTACGCCGTACCCTCACCCGTACCCTATCCCATACGCTAAGCCGTACCCTAACCCTAACACTAACACTAACCCTAACCCTAACCCTAACCCATACCCTACGCCGTACCCTCACCCGTAACCTAACCCGTACCCTAAGCCGTACCCTAACCCTAACCCTAACCTATACACTACGCCGTACCCTCACCCGTACCCTAACCCGTACCCTAAGCCGTACCCTAACTCTAACCCTAACCCTAACCCTAACCCTTACCCATACCCTGCGCCGTACCCTAACCCATACAATAACCTGTATCCTAAGCCTTAACCTAACCCTAACCAATGACCTACACAGTACCCTCACCCGTACCCTAAGCCATACCCTGACCCTAACCCTAACACTAACCCTAACCCTAAACCCTACCCTATGCCGTACCCTCACCCATACCCTATCCCATACCCTAAGCCGTACCCTAACCCTAACACTAACCCTAACCCTAACCCTAACCCTAAACTACCCTTGACTGCTTTTGCCTCCATTAGAATTCCTAAGCACGAGTGTTTTAAGGAACAGGTTAAAAAGAAAATCCTAATGTGATTTTTTTATAATGTGTTTATTCTTTATCTTATCCTAGTGACGAAAATCTTCTCCATGGCTGGACCCTAAATAATATTCCTTTACGTGCTAAGTGGTATCTAGAGAGTGGGATAGGTTTAATAAATACCCTAATCCTAACGTGTACCCTAAACCTAACCCATACCCTAACCCTAACGCGTACCCTAACCGTAACCAAAACCCTAACCCGAACAAGTATGCTAATCCTAAACCTTACCCTAAACCAATCCCTAACCCTAAAACTAACCCTAACCCTAACCCTAACCCTAACCCATAACCTACGCCGTACCCTCACCCGTACCCTAACCCGTACCCTAAGCCGTACCCTAACCCTAACCCTAACCCTAACCCTAACCCATACCCTACGCCGTACCCTAAACCGTACCCTAACCCGTATTCTAAGCCGTACCCTAACCATAACCAAAACCCTAAACAGTACCCTCACCCGTACCCTCACCCGTACCCTAAGCCGTACCCTAACCCTAACCCTAACCCTAACCCCTACCCTACGCCGTACCCTCACCCGTACCCTATCCCATACCCTAAGCCGTACCCTAAACCTAACACTAACCCTAACCCTAACCCTAACACTAAACTACCCTTGATTGCTTTTGCCTCTATTAGATTTCCTAAGCACTAGTGTTTTAAGGAACAGGTTAAAAAGAAAATACTAATGTGATTTTTTTATAATGTGTTTATTCTTTATCTTATCCTAGTGACTAAAATCTTCTCCATGGCTGTATCCCTAATAATATTCGTTACGTGCTAAGTGGTATCTAGAGAGTGGGATAGGTTTAATAAATACCCTAATCCTAACGTGTACCCTAACCCTAACCCATACCCTAACCCTATTGCGTACCCTAACCCTAACCCAAACCCTAACCCTAACACGTACACTAATCCTAACCCGTACCATAAACCAATCCCTAACCCTAAAACTAACCCTAACCCTAACCCTAACCCTAACCCATACGCTACGCCGTACCCTCACCCATACCCTAACCCGTATCCTAAGCCGTACCCTAACCCTAAACCTAACCCTAACCTCTACCCTACGCCGTACACTCACCCGTACCCTAACCCGTACCCAAAGCCTTACCCTAACCCTAACCCTAACCCTCACCCATACCCAACGCCGTAACCTAACCCATATCCTAACCCGTATCCTAAGCCGTACCCTAACCCTAACCAATAACCTACGCAGTACCCTCACCAGTACCCTCACCCGTATCCTAAGCCCTACCCTAACCCTAACCCTAACCCTAACCCTAAACTACCCTTTACTGCTTTTGCCTCCTTTAGATTTCCTAAACACTAGTGTTTTAAAGAACAGGTTAAAAAGAAAATCCTAATGTGATTTTTTTATAATGTGTTTATTCTTTATCTTATCCTATTGACTAAAATCTTCTCCATGGCTGGACCCCAAATAATATTCCTTTACGTGCTAAGTGGTATCTAGAGAGTGGGATAGGTTTAATAAATACCCTAATCATAACGTGTACCCTAACCCTAACCCATACCCTAACCCTAACACGTACCCTAACCCTAACCCAAACCCTAACCCTAACACGTACGCTAATCCTAACCCGTACCCTAAACCAATCCCTAACCCTAAAACTAACCCTAACCCTAACCCTAACCCTAACCCATACACTACGCCGTACCCTCACCCGTACCCT
The DNA here is from genome assembly GCF_028564815.1 of Eubalaena glacialis. Taxonomy (NCBI): domain Eukaryota; kingdom Metazoa; phylum Chordata; class Mammalia; order Artiodactyla; family Balaenidae; genus Eubalaena; species Eubalaena glacialis. The sequence continues at coordinate 2,412,479 of NW_026871495.1, forward strand.
AACCCGTACCCTAAGACGTACCCTAACCCTAACCCTAACCCTAACCTATACACTACGCCGTACCCTCACCCGTACCCTAACCCGTACCCTAAGCCGTACCCTAACCCTAACCCTAACCCTAACCCATACCCTACGCCGTACCCTAAACCGTACCCTAACCCGTATTCTAAGCCGTACCCTAACCATAACCAACACCCTACACAGTACCCTCACCCGTACCCTCACCCGTACCCTAAGCCATACCCTAACCCTAACCCTAACCTATACACTACGCCATACCCTCACCCGTACCCTAACCCGTACCCTAAGCCGTACCCTAACCCTAACCCTAACCCTAAACTATACCCTACGCCGTAACCTCACCCGTACCCTAACCCGTACCCTAAGCCGTACCCTAACCCTAACCCTAACCCTAACCCTAACCCTAACCCATAGCGTACGCCATACCCTAACACGTACCCTAACCCGTATCCTAAGCCGTACCCTAACCCTAACCAATACCCTACGCAGTATCCTCACCCATACCCTCACCCGTACCCTAAGGCGTACCCTAACCCTAACCCTAACCCTAAACCTAACCCTAACCCCTACCCTATGCCATACCCTCACCTGTACCCTATCCCATAACCTAAGCCGTACCATAACCCTAACACTAACCATAACCCTAACCCATAACCTACGCCGTACCCTCACCCATACCCTAACCCGTATCCTAAGACGTACCCTAACCCTAACCCTAACCCTATCCCTAACCCATAACCTACGCCCTACCCTCACCCGTACCCTAACACGTACCCTAAGACGTACGGTAACCCTAACCCTAACACTAACCCTAACCCTAACCCACACTCTACGCCGTACCCTAACCCGTACCCTAACACGTATCCTAAGCCGTACCCTAACCCTAACCAATACCCTACCCAGTACCCTCACCCGTACCCTCACCCGTACCCTAAGCCATACCCTAACCCTAACACTAACCCTAACCCTAACCCTAACCCTAAACTACCCTTGATTGCTTTTGCCTCTATTAGATTTCCTAAGCACTAGTGTTTTAAGGAACAGGTTAAAAAGAAAATCCTAATGTGATTTTTTTATAATGTGTTTATTCTTTATCTTATCCTAGTGACTAAAATCTTCTCCATGGCTGGATCCCTAATAATATTCCTTTACGTGCTAAGTGGTATCTAGAGAGTGGGATAGGTTTAATAAATACCCTAATCCTAACGTGTACCCTAACCCTACCCCATACCCTAACCCTAACGCGTACCCTAACCCTAACCCAAAACCTAACCCTAACACGTACGCTAATCCTAACCCGTACCCTAAACCAATCGCTAAACCTAAAACTAACCCTAACCCTAACCCTAACCTTAACCCTTACCCTACGCCGTACCCTCACCCGTACCCTAACCCGTACTGTAAGACGTACCCTAACCCTAACCCTAACCCATACGCTACGCCGTACCCTCACCCGTACTCTAACCCGTATCCTAAGCCGTACCCTAACCCTAACCCTAACCCTAACCCTAACCCTAACCCATACCCTACGCCATACCCTAACCCGTACCCTAACCCGTATCCTAAGCCATATCCTAACCCTAACCAATACCCTACGCAGTACCCTCACCCGTACCCTCACCCGTACCCTAAGCCGTACCCTAACCCCAACCCTAACCCTGACTCTAACCCTAACCCCTACCCTACGCCGTACCCTCACCCGTACCCTATCCCATACACTAAGCCGTACCCTAACCCTAACACTAACACTAACCCTAACCCTAACCCTAACCCATACCCTACGCCGTACCCTCACCCGTAACCTAACCCGTACCCTAAGCCGTACCCTAACCCTAACCCTAACCTATACACTACGCCGTACCCTCACCCGTACCCTAACCCGTACCCTAAGCCGTACCCTAACTCTAACCCTAACCCTAACCCTAACCCTTACCCATACCCTGCGCCGTACCCTAACCCATACAATAACCTGTATCCTAAGCCTTAACCTAACCCTAACCAATGACCTACACAGTACCCTCACCCGTACCCTAAGCCATACCCTGACCCTAACCCTAACACTAACCCTAACCCTAAACCCTACCCTATGCCGTACCCTCACCCATACCCTATCCCATACCCTAAGCCGTACCCTAACCCTAACACTAACCCTAACCCTAACCCTAACCCTAAACTACCCTTGACTGCTTTTGCCTCCATTAGAATTCCTAAGCACGAGTGTTTTAAGGAACAGGTTAAAAAGAAAATCCTAATGTGATTTTTTTATAATGTGTTTATTCTTTATCTTATCCTAGTGACGAAAATCTTCTCCATGGCTGGACCCTAAATAATATTCCTTTACGTGCTAAGTGGTATCTAGAGAGTGGGATAGGTTTAATAAATACCCTAATCCTAACGTGTACCCTAAACCTAACCCATACCCTAACCCTAACGCGTACCCTAACCGTAACCAAAACCCTAACCCGAACAAGTATGCTAATCCTAAACCTTACCCTAAACCAATCCCTAACCCTAAAACTAACCCTAACCCTAACCCTAACCCTAACCCATAACCTACGCCGTACCCTCACCCGTACCCTAACCCGTACCCTAAGCCGTACCCTAACCCTAACCCTAACCCTAACCCTAACCCTAACCCTAACCCATACCCTACGCCGTACCCTAAACCGTACCCTAACCCGTATTCTAAGCCGTACCCTAACCATAACCAAAACCCTAAACAGTACCCTCACCCGTACCCTCACCCGTACCCTAAGCCGTACCCTAACCCTAACCCTAACCCTAACCCCTACCCTACGCCGTACCCTCACCCGTACCCTATCCCATACCCTAAGCCGTACCCTAAACCTAACACTAACCCTAACCCTAACCCTAACCCTAAACTACCCTTGATTGCTTTTGCCTCTATTAGATTTCCGAAGCACTAGTGTTTTAAGGAACAGGTTAAAAAGAAAATACTAATGTGATTTTTTTATAATGTGTTTATTCTTTATCTTATCCTAGTGACTAAAATCTTCTCCATGGCTGTATCCCTAATAATATTCGTTACGTGCTAAGTGGTATCTAGAGAGTGGGATAGGTTTAATAAATACCCTAATCCTAACGTGTACCCTAACCCTAACCCATACCCTAACCCTATTGCGTACCCTAACCCTAACCCAAACCCTAACCCTAACACGTACACTAATCCTAACCCGTACCCTAAACCAATCCCTAACCCTAAAACTAACCCTAACCCTAACCCTAACCCTAACCCATACGCTACGCCGTACCCTCACCCATACCCTAACCCGTATCCTAAGCCGTACCCTAACCCTAAACCTAACCCTAACCTCTACCCTACGCCGTACCCTCACCCGTACCCTAACCCGTACCCAAAGCCTTACCCTAACCCTAACCCTAACCCTCACCCATACCCAACGCCGTAACCTAACCCATATCCTAACCCGTATCCTAAGCCGTACCCTAACCCTAACCAATAACCTACGCAGTACCCTCACCAGTACCCTCACCCGTATCCTAAGCCCTACCCTAACCCTAACCCTAACCCTAACCCTAAACTACCCTTTACTGCTTTTGCCTCCTTTAGATTTCCTAAACACTAGTGTTTTAAAGAACAGGTTAAAAAGAAAATCCTAATGTGATTTTTTTATAATGTGTTTATTCTTTATCTTATCCTATTGACTAAAATCTTCTCCATGGCTGGACCCCAAATAATATTCCTTTACGTGCTAAGTGGTATCTAGAGAGTGGGATAGGTTTAATAAATACCCTAATCATAACGTGTACCCTAACCCTAACCCATACCCTAACCCTAACACGTACCCTAACCCTAACCCAAACCCTAACCCTAACACGTACGCTAATCCTAACCCGTACCCTAAACCAATCCCTAACCCTAAAACTAACCCTAACCCTAACCCTAACCCTAACCCATACACTACGCCGTACCCTCACCCGTACCCTAACCCGTACCCTAAGACGTACCCTAACCCTAACCCTAACCCTAACCTATACACTACGCCGTACCCTCACCCGTACCCTAACCCGTACCCTAAGCCGTACCCTAACCCTAACCCTAACCCTAACCCATACCCTACGCCGTACCCTAAACCGTACCCTAACCCGTATTCTAAGCCGTACCCTAACCATAACCAACACCCTACACAGTACCCTCACCCGTACCCTCACCCGTACCCTAAGCCATACCCTAACCCTAACCCTAACCTATACACTACGCCATACCCTCACCCGTACCCTAACCCGTACCCTAAGCCGTACCCTAACCCTAACCCTAACCCTAAACTATACCCTACGCCGTAACCTCACCCGTACCCTAACCCGTACCCTAAGCCGTACCCTAACCCTAACCCTAACCCTAACCCTAACCCTAACCCATAGCGTACGCCATACCCTAACACGTACCCTAACCCGTATCCTAAGCCGTACCCTAACCCTAACCAATACCCTACGCAGTATCCTCACCCATACCCTCACCCGTACCCTAAGGCGTACCCTAACCCTAACCCTAACCCTAAACCTAACCCTAACCCCTACCCTATGCCATACCCTCACCTGTACCCTATCCCATAACCTAAGCCGTACCATAACCCTAACACTAACCATAACCCTAACCCATAACCTACGCCGTACCCTCACCCATACCCTAACCCGTATCCTAAGACGTACCCTAACCCTAACCCTAACCCTATCCCTAACCCATAACCTACGCCCTACCCTCACCCGTACCCTAACACGTACCCTAAGACGTACGGTAACCCTAACCCTAACACTAACCCTAACCCTAACCCACACTCTACGCCGTACCCTAACCCGTACCCTAACACGTATCCTAAGCCGTACCCTAACCCTAACCAATACCCTACCCAGTACCCTCACCCGTACCCTCACCCGTACCCTAAGCCATACCCTAACCCTAACACTAACCCTAACCCTAACCCTAACCCTAAACTACCCTTGATTGCTTTTGCCTCTATTAGATTTCCTAAGCACTAGTGTTTTAAGGAACAGGTTAAAAAGAAAATCCTAATGTGATTTTTTTATAATGTGTTTATTCTTTATCTTATCCTAGTGACTAAAATCTTCTCCATGGCTGGATCCCTAATAATATTCCTTTACGTGCTAAGTGGTATCTAGAGAGTGGGATAGGTTTAATAAATACCCTAATCCTAACGTGTACCCTAACCCTACCCCATACCCTAACCCTAACGCGTACCCTAACCCTAACCCAAAACCTAACCCTAACACGTACGCTAATCCTAACCCGTACCCTAAACCAATCGCTAAACCTAAAACTAACCCTAACCCTAACCCTAACCTTAACCCTTACCCTACGCCGTACCCTCACCCGTACCCTAACCCGTACTGTAAGACGTACCCTAACCCTAACCCTAACCCATACGCTACGCCGTAACCTCACCCGTACTCTAACCCGTATCCTAAGCCGTACCCTAACCCTAACCCTAACCCTAACCCTAACCCTAACCCATACCCTACGCCATACCCTAACCCCTACCCTAACCCGTATCCTAAGCCATATCCTAACCCTAACCAATACCCTACGCAGTACCCTCACCCGTACCCTCACCCGTACCCTAAGCCGTACCCTAACCCCAACCCTAACCCTGACTCTAACCCTAACCCCTACCCTACGCCGTACCCTCACCCGTACCCTATCCCATACACTAAGCCGTACCCTAACCCTAACACTAACACTAACCCTAACCCTAACCCTAACCCATACCCTACGCCGTACCCTCACCCGTAACCTAACCCGTACCCTAAGCCGTACCCTAACCCTAACCCTAACCTATACACTACGCCGTACCCTCACCCGTACCCTAACCCGTACCCTAAGCCGTACCCTAACTCTAACCCTAACCCTAACCCTAACCCTTACCCATACCCTGCGCCGTACCCTAACCCATACAATAACCTGTATCCTAAGCCTTAACCTAACCCTAACCAATGACCTACACAGTACCCTCACCCGTACCCTAAGCCATACCCTGACCCTAACCCTAACACTAACCCTAACCCTAAACCCTACCCTATGCCGTACCCTCACCCATACCCTATCCCATACCCTAAGCCGTACCCTAACCCTAACACTAACCCTAACCCTAACCCTAACCCTAAACTACCCTTGACTGCTTTTGCCTCCATTAGAATTCCTAAGCACGAGTGTTTTAAGGAACAGGTTAAAAAGAAAATCCTAATGTGATTTTTTTATAATGTGTTTATTCTTTATCTTATCCTAGTGACGAAAATCTTCTCCATGGCTGGACCCTAAATAATATTCCTTTACGTGCTAAGTGGTATCTAGAGAGTGGGATAGGTTTAATAAATACCCTAATCCTAACGTGTACCCTAAACCTAACCCATACCCTAACCCTAACGCGTACCCTAACCGTAACCAAAACCCTAACCCGAACAAGTATGCTAATCCTAAACCTTACCCTACACCAATCCCTAACCCTAAAACTAACCCTAACCCTAACCCTAACCCTAACCCATAACCTACGCCGTACCCTCACCCGTACCCTAACCCGTACCCTAAGCCGTACCCTAACCCTAACCCTAACCCTAACCCTAACCCTAACCCATACCCTACGCCGTACCCTAAACCGTACCCTAACCCGTATTCTAAGCCGTACCCTAACCATAACCAAAACCCTAAACAGTACCCTCACCCGTACCCTCACCCGTACCCTAAGCCGTACCCTAACCCTAACCCTAACCCTAACCCCTACCCTACGCCGTACCCTCACCCGTACCCTATCCCATACCCTAAGCCGTACCCTAAACCTAACACTAACCCTAACCCTAACCCTAACCCTAAACTACCCTTGATTGCTTTTGCCTCTATTAGATTTCCGAAGCACTAGTGTTTTAAGGAACAGGTTAAAAAGAAAATACTAATGTGATTTTTTTATAATGTGTTTATTCTTTATCTTATCCTAGTGACTAAAATCTTCTCCATGGCTGTATCCCTAATAATATTCGTTACGTGCTAAGTGGTATCTAGAGAGTGGGATAGGTTTAATAAATACCCTAATCCTAACGTGTACCCTAACCCTAACCCATACCCTAACCCTATTGCGTACCCTAACCCTAACCCAAACCCTAACCCTAACACGTACACTAATCCTAACCCGTACCCTAAACCAATCCCTAACCCTAAAACTAACCCTAACCCTAACCCTAACCCTAACCCATACGCTACGCCGTACCCTCACCCATACCCTAACCCGTATCCTAAGCCGTACCCTAACCCTAAACCTAACCCTAACCTCTACCCTACGCCGTACCCTCACCCGTACCCTAACCCGTACCCAAAGCCTTACCCTAACCCTAACCCTAACCCTCACCCATACCCAACGCCGTAACCTAACCCATATCCTAACCCGTATCCTAAGCCGTACCCTAACCCTAACCAATAACCTACGCAGTACCCTCACCAGTACCCTCACCCGTATCCTAAGCCCTACCCTAACCCTAACCCTAACCCTAACCCTAAACTACCCTTTACTGCTTTTGCCTCCTTTAGATTTCCTAAACACTAGTGTTTTAAAGAACAGGTTAAAAAGAAAATCCTAATGTGATTTTTTTATAATGTGTTTATTCTTTATCTTATCCTATTGACTAAAATCTTCTCCATGGCTGGACCCCAAATAATATTCCTTTACGTGCTAAGTGGTATCTAGAGAGTGGGATAGGTTTAATAAATACCCTAATCATAACGTGTACCCTAACCCTAACCCATACCCTAACCCTAACACGTACCCTAACCCTAACCCAAACCCAAACCCTAACACGTACGCTAATCCTAACCCGTACCCTAAACCAATCCCTAACCCTAAAACTAACCCTAACCCTAACCCTAACCCTAACCCATACACTACGCCGTACCCTCACCCGTACCCTAACCCGTACCCTAAGACGTACCCTAACCCTAACCCTAACCCTAACCTATACACTACGCCGTACCCTCACCCGTACCCTAAACCGTACCCTAACCCGTATTCTAAGCCGTACCCTAACCATAACCAACACCCTACACAGTACCCTCACCCGTACCCTCACCCGTACCCTAAGCCATACCCTAACCCTAACCCTAACCTATACACTACGCCATACCCTCACCCGTACCCTAACCCGTACCCTAAGCCGTACCCTAACCCTAACCCTAACCCTAAACTATACCCTACGCCGTAACCTCACCCGTACCCTAACCCGTACCCTAAGCCGTACCCTAACCCTAACCCTAACCCTAACCCTAACCCTAACCCATAGCGTACGCCATACCCTAACACGTACCCTAACCCGTATCCTAAGCCGTACCCTAACCCTAACCAATACCCTACGCAGTATCCTCACCCATACCCTCACCCGTACCCTAAGGCGTACCCTAACCCTAACCCTAACCCTAAACCTAACCCTAACCCCTACCCTATGCCATACCCTCACCTGTACCCTATCCCATAACCTAAGCCGTACCATAACCCTAACACTAACCATAACCCTAACCCATAACCTACGCCGTACCCTCACCCATACCCTAACCCGTATCCTAAGACGTACCCTAACCCTAACCCTAACCCTAACCCTAACCCATAACCTACGCCCTACACTCACCCGTACCCTAACACGTACCCTAAGACGTACGGTAACCCTAACCCTAACACTAACCCTAACCCTAACCCACACTCTACGCCGTACCCTAACCCGTACCCTAACCCTAACCAATACCCTACCCAGTACCCTCACCCGTACCCTCACCCGTACCCTAAGCCATACCCTAACCCTAACACTAACCCTAACCCTAACCCTAACCCTAAACTACCCTTGATTGCTTTTGCCTCTATTAGATTTCCTAAGCACTAGTGTTTTAAGGAACAGGTTAAAAAGAAAATCCTAATGTGATTTTTTTATAATGTGTTTATTCTTTATCTTATCCTAGTGACTAAAATCTTCTCCATGGCTGGATCCCTAATAATATTCCTTTACGTGCTAAGTGGTATCTAGAGAGTGGGATAGGTTTAATAAATACCCTAATCCTAACGTGTACCCTAACCCTACCCCATACCCTAACCCTAACGCGTACCCTAACCCTAACCCAAAACCTAACCCTAACACGTACGCTAATCCTAACCCGTACCCTAAACCAATCGCTAACCCTAAAACTAACCCTAACCCTAACCCTAACCTTAACCCTTACCCTACGCCGTACCCTCACCCGTACCCTAACCCGTACTGTAAGACGTACCCTAACCCTAACCCTAACCCATACGCTACGCCGTACCCTCACCCGTACTCTAACCCGTATCCTAAGCCGTACCCTAACCCTAACCCTAACCCTAAACCTAACCCTAACCCATACCCTACGCCATACCCTAACCCGTACCCTAACCCGTATCCTAAGCCATATCCTAACCCTAAACAATACCCTACGCAGTACCCTCACCCGTACCCTCACCCGTACCCTAAGCCGTACCCTAACCCCAACCCTAACCCTGACTCTAACCCTAACCCCTACCCTACGCCGTACCCTCACCCGTACCCTATCCCATACACTAAGCCGTACCCTAACCCTAACACTAACACTAACCCTAACCCTAACCCTAACCCATACCCTACGCCGTACCCTCACCCGTAACCTAACCCGTACCCTAAGCCGTACCCTAACCCTAACCCTAACCTATACACTACGCCGTACCCTCACCCGTACCCTAACCCGTACCCTAAGCCGTACCCTAACTCTAACCCTAACCCTAACCCTAACCCTTACCCATACCCTGCGCCGTACCCTAACCCATACAATAACCTGTATCCTAAGCCTTAACCTAACCCTAACCAATGACCTACACAGTACCCTCACCCGTACCCTAAGCCATACCCTGACCCTAACCCTAACACTAACCCTAACCCTAAACCCTACCCTATGCCGTACCCTCACCCATACCCTATCCCATACCCTAAGCCGTACCCTAACACTAACACTAACCCTAACCCTAACCCTAACCCTAAACTACCCTTGACTGCTTTTGCCTCCATTAGAATTCCTAAGCACGAGTGTTTTAAGGAACAGGTTAAAAAGAAAATCCTAATGTGATTTTTTTATAATGTGTTTATTCTTTATCTTATCCTAGTGACGAAAATCTTCTCCATGGCTGGACCCTAAATAATATTCCTTTACGTGCTAAGTGGTATCTAGAGAGTGGGATAGGTTTAATAAATACCCTAATCCTAACGTGTACCCTAAACCTAACCCATACCCTAACCCTAACGCGTACCCTAACCGTAAACAAAACCCTAACCCGAACAAGTATGCTAATCCTAAACCTTACCCTAAACCAATCCCTAACCCTAAAACTAACCCTAACCCTAACCCTAACCCTAACCCATAACCTACGCCGTACCCTCACCCGTACCCTAACCCGTACCCTAAGCCGTACCCTAACCCTAACCCTAACCCTAACCCTAACCCTAACCCATACCCTACGCCGTACCCTAAACCGTACCCTAACCCGTATTCTAAGCCGTACCCTAACCATAACCAAAACCCTAAACAGTACCCTCACCCGTACCCTCACCCGTACCCTAAGCCGTACCCTAACCCTAACCCTAACCCTAACCCCTACCCTATGCCGTACCCTCACCCGTACCCTATCCCATACCCTAAGCCGTACCCTAAACCTAACACTAACCCTAACCCTAACCCTAACCCTAAACTACCCTTGATTGCTTTTGCCTCTATTAGATTTCCTAAGCACTAGTGTTTTAAGGAACAGGTTAAAAAGAAAATACTAATGTGATTTTTTTATAATGTGTTTATTCTTTATCTTATCCTAGTGACTAAAATCTTCTCCATGGCTGTATCCCTAATAATATTCGTTACGTGCTAAGTGGTATCTAGAGAGTGGGATAGGTTTAATAAATACCCTAATCCTAACGTGTACCCTAACCCTAACCCATACCCTAACCCTAACGCGTACCCTAACCCTAACCCAAAAGCTAACCCTAACACGTACGCTAATCCTAACCCGTACCCTAAACCAAACCCTAACCCTAAAACTAACCCTAACCCTAACCCTAACCCTAACCCTTACCCTACACCGTACCCTCACCCGTACCCTAACCCGTACCCTAAGACGTACCCTAACACTAACCCTAACCCATACACTACGCCGTACCCTCACCCGTACCCTAACCCGTATCCTAAGCCGTACCCTAACCCTAACCCTAACCCTAACCCTAACCCTAACCCATACCCTACGCCATACCCTAACCCGTACACTAACCCGTATCCTAAGCCATATCCTAACCCTAACCAATACCCTACGCAGTACCCTCACCCGTACCCTCACCCGTACCCTAAGCCGTACCCTAACCCCAACCCTAACCCTAACTCTAACCCTAACCCCTACCCTACGCCGTACCCTCACCCGTACCCTATCCCATACGCTAAGCCGTACCCTAACCCTAACACTAACACTAACCCTAACCCTAACCCTAAACCATACCCTACGCCGTACCCTCACCCGTAACCTAACCCGTACCCTAAGCCGTACCCTAACCCTAACCCTAACCTATACACTACGCCGTACCCTCACCCGTACCCTAACCCGTACCCTAAGCCGTACCCTAACTCTAACCCTAACCCTAACCCTTACCCATACCCTGCACCGTACCCTAACCCATACAATAACCTGTATCCTAAGCCTTAACCTAACCCTAACCAATGACCTACACAGTACCCTCACCCGTACCCTAAGCCATACCCTAACCCTAACCCTAACACTAACCCTAACCCTAACCCCTACCCTACGCCGTACCCTCACCCGTACCCTATCCCATACCCTAAGCCGTACCCTAACCCTAACACTAACCCTAACCCTAACCCTAACCCTAAACTACCCTTGACTGCTTTTGCCTCCATTAGATTTCCTAAGCACTAGTGTTTTAAGGAACAGGTTAAAAAGAAAATCCTAATGTGATTTTTTTATAATGTGTTTATTCTTTATCTTATCCTAGTAACGAAAATCTTCTCCATGGCTGGACCCTAAATAATATTCCTTTACGTGCTAAATGGTATCTAGAGAGTGGGATAGGTTTAATAAATACCCTAATCCTAACGTGTACCCTAACCCTAACCCACACCCTAACCCTATTGCGTACCCTAACCCTAACCCAAACCCTAACCCTAACACGTACACTAATCCTAACCCGTACCCTAAACCAATCCCTAACCCTAAAACTAACCCTAACCCTAACCCTAACCCTAACCCATACGCTACGCCGTACCCTCACCCATACCCTAACCCGTATCCTAAGCCGTACCCTAACCCTAAACCTAACCCTAACCTCTACCCTACGCCGTACCCTCACCCGTACCCTAACCTGTACCCAAAGCCTTACCCTAACCCTAACCCTAACCTTCACCCATACCCAACGCCGTAACCTAACCCATATCCTAACCCGTATCCTAAGCCGTACCCTAACCCTAACCAATAACCTACGCAGTACCCTCACCAGTACCCTCACCCGTATCCTAAGCCCTACCCTAACCCTAACCCTAACCCTAACCCTAAACTACCCTTTACTGCTTTTGCCTCCTTTAGATTTCCTAAACACTAGTGTTTTAAAGAACAGGTTAAAAAGAAAATCCTAATGTGATTTTTTTATAATGTGTTTATTCTTTATCTGATCCTAGTGACTAAAATCTTCTCCATGGCTCGACCCCAAATAATATTCCTTTACGTGCTAAGTGGTATCTAGAGAGTGGGATAGGTTTAATAAATACCCTAATCATAACGTGTACCCTAACCCTAACCCATACCCTAACCCTAACACGTACCCTAACCCTAACCCAAACCCTAACCCTAACACGTACGCTAATCCTAACCCGTACCCTAAACCAATCCCTAACCCTAAAACTAACCCTAACCCTAACCCTAACCCTAACCCATACACTACGCCGTACCCTCACCCGTACCCTAACCCGTACCCTAAGCCGTACCCTAACCCTAACCCTAACCCTAACCTATACACTACGCCGTACCCTCACCCGTACCCTAACCCGTACCCTAAGCCGTACCCTAACCCTAACCCTAACCCTAACCCTAACCCTAACCCATACCCTACGCCGTACCCTAAACCGTACCCTAACCCGTATTCTAAGCCGTACCCTAACCATAACCAACACCCTACACAGTACCCTCACCCGTACCCTCACCCGTACCCTAAGCCATACCCTAACCCTAACACTAACCTATACACTACGCCATACCCTCACCCGTACCCTAACCCGTACCCTAAGCCGTACCCTAACCCTAACCCTAACCCTAAACTATACCCTACGCCGTAACCTCACCCGTACCCTAACCCGTACCCTAAGCCGTACCCTAACCCTAACCCTAACCCTAACCCTAACCCTAACCCATAGCGTACGACATACCCTAACACGTACCCTAACCCGTATCCTAAGCCGTACCCTAACCCTAACCAATACCCTACGCAGTATCCTCACCCATACCCTCACCCGTACCCTAAGGCGTACCCTAACCCTAAACCTAACCCTAACCCCTACCCTATGCCATACCCTCACCTGTACCCTATCCCATAACCTAAGCCGTACCATAACCCTAACACTAACCATAACCCTAACCCATAACCTACGCCGTACCCTCACCCATACCCTAACCCGTATCCTAAGACGTACCCTAACCCTAACCCTAACCCATAACCTACGCCGTACCCTCACCCGTACCCTAACACGTACCCTAAGACGTACGGTAACCCTAACCCTAACACTAACCCTAACCCTAACCCACACTCTACGCCGTACCCTAACCCGTACCCTAACACGTATCCTAAGCCGTACCCTAACCCTAACCAATACCCTACCCAGTACCCTCACCCGTACCCTCACCCGTACCCTAAGCCATACCCTAACCCTAACACTAACCCTAACCCTAACCCTAACCCTAAACTACCCTTGATTGCTTTTGCCTCTATTAGATTTCCTAAGCACTAGTGTTTTAAGGAACAGGTTAAAAAGAAAATCCTAATGTGATTTTTTTATAATGTGTTTATTCTTTATCTTATCCTAGTGACTAAAATCTTCTCCATGGCTGGATCCCTAATAATATTCCTTTACGTGCTAAGTGGTATCTAGAGAGTGGGATAGGATTAATAAATACCCTAATCCTAACGTGTACCCTAACCCTACCCCATACCCTAACCCTAACGCGTACCCTAACCCTAACCCAAAACCTAACCCTAACACGTACGCTAATCCTAACCCGTACCCTAAACCAATCGCTAACCCTAAAACTAACCCTAACCCTAACCCTAACCTTAACCCTTACCCTACGCCGTACCCTCACCCGTACCCTAACCCGTACTCTAAGACGTACCCTAACCCTAACCCTAACCCATACCCTACGCCATACCCTAACCCGTACCCTAACCCGTATCCTAAGCCATATCCTAACCCTAACCAATACCCTACGCAGTACCCTCACCCGTACCCTAAGCCGTACCCTAACCCCAACCCTAACCCTGACTCTAACCCTAACCCCTACCCTACGCCGTACCCTAACCCGTACCCTATCCCATACGCTAAGCCGTACCCTAACCCTAACACTAACACTAACCCTAACCCTAACCCTAACCCATACCCTACGCCGTACCCTCACCCGTAACCTAACCCGTACCCTAAGCCGTACCCTAACCCTAACCCTAACCTATACACTACGCCGTACCCTCACCCGTACCCTAACCCGTACCCTAAGCCGTACCCTAACTCTAACCCTAACCCTAACCCTAACCCTTACCCATACCCTGCGCCGTACCCTAACCCATACAATAACCTGTATCCTAAGCCTTAACCTAACCCTAACCAATGACCTACACAGTACCCTCACCCGTACCCTAAGCCATACCCTAACCCTAACCCTAACACTAACCCTAACCCTAAACCCTACCCTATGCCGTACCCTCACCCATACCCTATCCCATACCCTAAGCCGTACCCTAACCCTAACACTAACCCTAACCCTAACCCTAACCCTAAACTACCCTTGACTGCTTTTGCCTCCATTAGATTTCCTAAGCACTAGTGTTTTAAGGAACAGGTTAAAAAGAAAATCCTAATGTGATTTTTTTATAATGTGTTTATTCTTTATCTTATCCTAGTGACTAAAATCTTCTCCATGGCTGGACCCTAAATAATATTCCTTTACGTGCTAAGTGGTATCTAGAGAGTGGGATAGGTTTAATAAATACCCTAATCCTAACGCGTACCCTAACCCTAACCCATACCCTAACCCTAACGCGTACCCTAACCCTAACCTAAACCCTAACCCTAACACGTACGCTAATCCTAACCCGTACCCTAAACCAATCCCTAACCCTAAAACTAACCCTAACCCTAACCCTAACCCTAACCCATACGCTACGCCGTACCCTCACCCATACCCTAACCCGTATCCTAAGCCGTACCCTAACCCTAAACCTAACCCTAACCCCTACCCTACGCCGTACCCTCACCCGTACCCTAACCCGTACCAAAAGCCTTACCCTAACCCTAACCCTAACCCTCACCCATACCCAACGCCGTAACCTAACCCATATCCTAACCCGTATCCTAAGCCGTACCCTAACCCTAACCAATAACCTACGCAGTACCCTCACCAGTAACCTCACCCGTATCCTAAGCCCTACCCTAACCCTAACCCTAACCCTAACCCTAAACTACCCTTTACTGCTTTTGCCTCCATTAGATTTCCTAAACACTAGTGTTTTAAGGAACAGGTTAAAAAGAAAACCTTATGTGATTTTTTTATAATATGTTTATTCCTTATCTTATCCTAGTGACTAAAATTTTCTCCATGGCTGAATTCCAAATAATATTCCTTTACGTGCTAAGTGGTATCTAGAGAGTGGGATAGGTTTAATAAATACCCTAATCCTAACGTGTACCCTAAACCTAACCCATACCCTAACCCTAACGCGTACCCTAACCCTAACCAAAACCCTAACCCGAACAAGTATGCTAATCCTAACCCGTACCCTAAACCAATCCCTAACCCTAAAACTAACCCTAACCCTAACCCTAACCCTAACCCTAACCCTAACCCATAACCTACGCCGTACCCTCACCCGTACCCTAAACCGTATCCTAAGCCGTACCCTAACCCTAACCCTAACCCTAACCCTAACCGCTACCCTACGCCGTACCCTATCCCATACCCTAAGCGGTACCCTAAACCTAACACTAACCCTAAACCTAACCCTAACCCCTACCCTACGCCGTAAACTCACCCGTAACCTATCCCATACCCTAAGCCGTACCCTAACCCTAACACTAACCCTAACCCTAAACCTAACCCCTACCCTACGCCGTACCCTCACCCGTACCCTATCCCATACCCTAAGCCGTACCCTAACCCTAACCCTAACCCTAACCTATACACTACGCCATACCCTCACCCGTACCCTAACCCTTACCCTAAGCCGTACCCTAACCATAACCAACACCCTACACAGTACCCTCACCCGTACCCTCACCCGTACCCTAAGCCATACCCTAACCCTAACCCTAACCTATACACTACGCCATACCCTCACCCGTACCCTAACCCGTACCCTAAGCCGTACCCTAACCCTAACCCTAACCCTAAACTATACCCTACGCCGTAACCTCACCCGTACCCTAACCCGTACCCTAAGCCGTACCCTAACCCTAACCCTAACCCTAACCCTAACCCTAACCCATAGCGTACGCCATACCCTAACACGTACCCTAACCCGTATCCTAAGCCGTACCCTAACCCTAACCAATACCCTACGCAGTATCCTCACCCATACCCTCACCCGTACCCTAAGGCGTACCCTAACCCTAACCCTAACCCTAAACCTAACCCTAACCCCTACCCTATGCCATACCCTCACCTGTACCCTATCCCATAACCTAAGCCGTACCATAACCCTAACACTAACCATAACCCTAACCCATAACCTACGCCGTACCCTCACCCATACCCTAACCCGTATCCTAAGACGTACCCTAACCCTAACCCTAACCCATAACCTACGCCGTACCCTCACCCGTACCCTAACACGTACCCTAAGACGTACGGTAACCCTAACCCTAACACTAACCCTAACCCTAACCCACACTCTACGCCGTACCCTAACCCGTACCCTAACACGTATCCTAAGCCGTACCCTAACCCTAACCAATACCCTACCCAGTACCCTCACCCGTACCCTCACCCGTACCCTAAGCCATACCCTAACCCTAACACTAACCCTAACCCTAACCCTAACCCTAAACTACCCTTGATTGCTTTTGCCTCTATTAGATTTCCTAAGCACTAGTGTTTTAAGGAACAGGTTAAAAAGAAAATCCTAATGTGATTTTTTTATAATGTGTTTATTCTTTATCTTATCCTAGTGACTAAAATACTCTCCATGGCTGGATCCCTAATAATATTCCTTTACGTGCTAAGTGGTATCTAGAGAGTGGGATAGGATTAATAAATACCCTAATCCTAACGTGTACCCTAACCCTACCCCATACCCTAACCCTAACCCTAACCCTAACCCTAACCCTAACCCTAACCCTAACCCGTACCCTAAACCAATCGCTAACCCTAAAACTAACCCTAACCCTAACCCTAACCTTAACCCTTACCCTACGCCGTACCCTCACCCGTACCCTAACCCGTACTCTAAGACGTACCCTAACCCTAACCCTAACCCATACCCTACGCCATACCCTAACCCGTACCCTAACCCGTATCCTAAGCCATATCCTAACCCTAACCAATACCCTACGCAGTACCCTCACCCGTACCCTCACCCGTACCCTCACCCGTACCCTATCCCATACGCTAAGCCGTACCCTAACCCTAACACTAACACTAACCCTAACCCTAACCCTAACCCATACCCTACGCCGTACCCTCACCCGTAACCTAACCCGTACCCTAAGCCGTACCCTAACCCTAACCCTAACGTATACACTACGCCGTACCCTCACCCGTACCCTAACCCGTACCCTAAGCCGTACCCTAACTCTAACCCTAACCCTAACCCTAACCCTTACCTATACCCTGCGCCGTACCCTAACCCATACAATAACCTGTATCCTAAGCCTTAACCTAACCCTAACCAATGACCTACACAGTACCCTCACCCGTACCCTAAGCCATACCCTAACCCTAACCCTAACACTAACCCTAACCCTAAACCCTACCCTATGCCGTACCCTCACCCATACCCTATCCCATACCCTAAGCCGTACCCTAACCCTAACACTAACCCTAACCCTAACCCTAACCCTAAACTACCCTTGACTGCTTTTGCCTCCATTAGATTTCCTAAGCACTAGTGTTTTAAGGAACAGGTTAAAAAGAAAATCCTAATGTGATTTTTTTATAATGTGTTTATTCTTTATCTTATCCTAGTGACTAAAATCTTCTCCATGGCTGGACCCTAAATAATATTCCTTTACGTGCTAAGTGGTATCTAGAGAGTGGGATAGGTTTAATAAATACCCTAATCCTAACGCGTACCCTAACCCTAACCCATACCCTAACCCTAACGCGTACCCTAACCCTAACCCAAACCCTAACCCTAACACGTACGCTAATCCTAACCCGTACCCTAAACCAATCCCTAACCCTAAAACTAACCCTAACCCTAACCCTAACCCTAACCCATACGCTACGCCGTACCCTCACCCATACCCTAACCCGTATCCTAAGCCGTACCCTAACCCTAAACCTAACCCTAACCCCTACCCTACGCCGTACCCTCACCCGTACCCTAACCCGTACCCAAAGCCTTACCCTAACCCTAACCCTAACCCTCACCCATACCCAACGCCGTAACCTAACCCATATCCTAACCCGTATCCTAAGCCGTACCCTAACCCTAACCAATAACCTACGCAGTACCCTCACCAGTAACCTCACCCGTATCCTAAGCCCTACCCTAACCCTAACCCTAACCCTAACCCTAAACTACCCTTTACTGCTTTTGCCTCCATTAGATTTCCTAAACACTAGTGTTTTAAGGAACAGGTTAAAAAGAAAACCTTATGTGATTTTTTTATAATGTGTTTATTCTTTATCTTATCCTAGTGACTAAAATTTTCTCCATGGCTGAACCCCAAATAATATTCCTTTACGTGCTAAGTGGTATCTAGAGAGTGGGATAGGTTTAATAAATACCCTAAGCCTAACGTGTACCCTAAACCTAACCCATACCCTAACCCTAACGCGTACCCTAACCCTAACCAAAACCCTAACCCGAACAAGTATGCTAATCCTAACCCGTACCCTAAACCAATCCCTAACCCTAAAACTAACCCTAACCCTAACCCTAACCCTAACCCTAACCCATAACCTACGCCGTACTCTCACCCGTACCCTAAACCGTATCCTAAGCCGTACCCTAACCCTAACCCTAACCCTAACCCTAACCGCTACCCTACGCCGTACCCTATCCCATACCCTAAGCGGTACCCTAAACCTAACACTAACCCTAAACCTAACCCTAACCCCTACCCTACGCCGTACCCTCACCCTTAACCTATCCCATACCCTAAGCCGTACCCTAACCCTAACACTAACCCTAACCCTAAACCTAACCCCTACCCTACGCCGTACCCTCACCCGTACCCTATCCCTTACCCTAAGCCGTACCCTAACCCTAACCCTAACCCTAACCTATACACTACGCCGTACCCTCACCCGTACCCTAACCCGTATCCTAAGCCGTACCCTAACCCTAACCCTAACCCTAAACTATACCCTACGCCGTACCCTAACCCGTACCCTAACCCGTATTCTAAGCCGTACCCTAACCATAACCAATACCCTACACAGTACCCTCACCCGTACCCTCACCCGTACCCTAAGCCATACCCTAACCCTAACCCTAACCCTAACCTATACACTACACCATACCCTCACCCGTACCCTAACCCGTACCCTAAGCCGTACCCTAACCCTAACCCTAACCCTAAACCATACGCTACGCCGTACCCTCACCCGTACCCTAACCCGTATCCTAAGCCGTACCCTAACCCTAACCCTAACCCTAACCCTAACCCATAACCTACGCCGTACCCTCACCCGTACCCTAACACGTACCCTAAGACGTACCGTAACCCTAACCCTAACACTAACCCTAACCCTAACCCACACTCTACGCCGTAACCTAACCCGTACCCTAACACGTATCCTAAGCTGTACCCTAACCCTAACCAATACCCTACGCAGTACCCTCACCCGTACCCTCACCCTAACCCTAAGCCATACCCTAACCCTAACCCTAACCCTAACCCTAACCCCTACCCTACGCCGTACCCTCACCCGTACCCTATCCCATACGCTAAGCCGTACCCTAACCCTAACAGTAACACTAACCCTAACCCTAACCCATAACCTACGCCATACCCTCACCCGTACCCTAACCCGTATCCTAAGACGTACCGTAACCCTAACCAATACCCTACGCAGTATCCTTACCCATACCCTCACCCGTACCCTAAGCCGTACCCTAACCCTCACCCTAACCCTAACCCTAACCCATACCCTATGCCATACCCTCACCTGTACCCTATTCCATAACCTAAGCCGTACCCTAACCCTAACCCTAACCCTAACCGTAAACCATACGCTACGCCGTACCTTCACCCGTACCCTAACCCGTATCCTAAGCCGTACCCTAACCCTAACCCTAACCCTAACACTAACCCTAACCCTAACCCTAACCCATACCCTACGCCATACCTTAACCCGTACCCTAACCCGTATCCTAAGCCGTATCCTAAACCTAACCAATACCCTACGCAGTACCCTCACCCGTACCCTCACCCGTACCCTAAGCCGTACCCTAACCCCAACCCTAACCCTAACTCTAACCCTAACCCCTACCCTACGCCGTACCCTCACCCGTACCCTATCCCATACGCTAAGCCGTACCCTAACCCTAACACTAACACTAACCCTAACCCTAACCCTAACCCTAAACCATACCCTATGCCGTACACTCACCCATAACCTAACCCGTACCCTAAGCCGTACCCTAACCCTAACCCTAACCTATACACTATGCCGTACCCTCACCCGTACCCTAACCCGTACCCTAAGCCGTACCCTAACTCTAACCCTAACCCTAACCCTAACCCTTACCCATACCCTGCGCCGTACCCTAACCCATACAATAACCTGTATCCTAAGCCTTAACCTAACCCTAACCAATGACCTACACAGTACCCTCACCCGTACCCTAAGCCATACTCTAACCCTAACCCTAACACTAACCCTAATCCTAAACCCTACCCTATGCCGTACCCTCACCCATACCCTATCCCATACCCTAAGCCGTACCCTAACCCTAACACTAACCCTAACCCTAACCCTAACCCTAAACTACCCTTGACTGCTTTTGCCTCCATTAGAATTCCTAAGCACGAGTGTTTTAAGGAACAGGTTAAAAAGAAAACCTTATGTGATTTTTTTATAATGTGTTTATTCTTTATCTTATCCTAGTGACGAAAATCTTCTCCATGGCTGGACCCTAAATAATATTCCTTTACGTGCTAAGTGGTATCTAGAGAGTGGGATAGGTTTAATAAATACCCTAATCCTAACGTGTACCCTAAACCTAACCCATACCCTAACCCTAACGCGTACCCTAACCCTAACCAAAACCCTAACCCGAACAAGTATGCTAATCCTAAACCTTACCCTAAACCAATCCCTAACCCTAAAACTAACCCTAACCCTAACCCTAACCCTAACCCATAACCTACGCCGTACCCTCACCCGTACCCTAACCCGTACCCTAAGCCGTACCCTAACCCTAACCCTAACCCTAACCCTAACCCTAACCCATACCCTACGCCGTACCCTAAACCGTACCCTAACCCGTATTCTAAGCCGTACCCTAACCATAACGAATACCCTAAACAGTACCCTCACCCGTACCCTAAGCCGTACCCTAACCCTAACCCTAACCCTAACCCCTACCCTACGCCGTACCCTCACCCGTACCCTATCCCATACCCTAAGCCGTACCCTAAACCTAACACTAACCCTAACCCTAACCCTAACCCTAAACTACCCTTGATTGCTTTTGCCTCTATAAGATTTCCTAAGCACTAGTGTTTTAAGGAACAGGTTAAAAAGAAAATACTAATGCGATTTTTTTATAATGTGTTTATTCTTTATCTTATCCTAGTGACTAAAATCTTCTCCATGGCTGTATCCCTAATAATATTCGTTACGTGCTAAGTGGTATCTAGAGAGTGGGATAGGTTTAATAAATACCCTAATCCTAACGTGTACCCTAACCCTAACCCATACCCTAACCCTAACGCGTACCCTAACCCTAACCCAAAAGCTAACCCTAACACGTACGCTAATCCTAACCCGTACCCTAAACCAAACCCTAACCCTAAAACTAACCCTAACCCTAACCCTAACCCTAACCCTTACCCTACACCGTACCCTCACCCGTACCCTAACCCGTACCCTAAGACGTACCCTAACACTAACCCTAACCCATACACTACGCAGTACCCTCACCCGTACCCTCACCCGTACCCTAAGCCGTACCCTAACCCCAACCCTAACCCTAACTCTAATCCTAACCCCTACCCTACGCCGTACCCTCACCCGTACCCTATCCCATACGCTAAGCCGTACCCTAACCCTAACACTAACACTAACCCTAACCCTAACCCTAACCCATACCCTACGCCGTACCCTCACCCGTAACCTAACCCGTACCCTAAGCCGTACCCTAACCCTAACCCTAACCTATACACTACGCCGTACCCTCACCCGTACCCTAACCCGTACCCTAAGCCGTACCCTAACTCTAACCCTAACCCTAACCCTAACCCTTACCCATACCCTGCACCGTACCCTAACCCATACAATAACCTGTATCCTAAGCCTTAACCTAACCCTAACCAATGACCTACACAGTACCCTCACCCGTACCCTAAGCCATACCCTAACCCTAACCCTAACACTAACCCTAACCCTAACCCCTACCCTACGCCGTACCCTCACCCGTACCCTATCCCATACCCTAAGCCGTACCCTAACCCTAACACTAACCCTAACCCTAACCCTAACCCTAAACTACCCTTGACTGCTTTTGCCTCCATTAGATTTCCTAAGCACTAGTGTTTTAAGGAACAGGTTAAAAAGAAAATCCTAATGTGATTTTTTTATAATGTGTTTATTCTTTATCTTATCCTAGTAACGAAAATCTTCTCCATGGCTGGACCCTAAATAATATTCCTTTACGTGCTAAATGGTATCTAGAGAGTGGGATAGGTTTAATAAATACCCTAATCCTAACGTGTACCCTAACCCTAACCCACACCCTAACCCTATTGCGTACCCTAACCCTAACCCAAACCCTAACCCTAACACTTACACTAATCCTAACCCGTACCCTAAACCAATCCCTAACCCTAAAACTAACCCTAACCCTAACCCTAACCCTAACCCATACGCTACGCCGTACCCTCACCCATACCCTAACCCGTATCCTAAGCCGTACCCTAACCCTAAACCTAACCCTAACCTCTACCCTACGCCGTACCCTCACCCGTACCCTAACCCGTACCCAAAGCCTTACCCTAACCCTAACCCTAACCCTCACCCATACCCAACGCCGTAACCTAACCCATATCCTAACCCGTATCCTAAGCCGTACCCTAACCCTAACCAATAACCTACGCAGTACCCTCACCAGTACCCTCACCCGTATCCTAAGCCCTACCCTAACCCTAACCCTAACCCTAACCCTAAACTACCCTTTACTGCTTTTGCCTCCTTTAGATTTCCTAAACACTAGTGTTTTAAAGAACAGGTTAAAAAGAAAATCCTAATGTGATTTTTTTATAATGTGTTTATTCTTTATCTTATCCTAGTGACTAAAATCTTCTCCATGGCTGGACCCCAAATAATATTCCTTTACGTGCTAAGTGGTATCCAGAGAGTGGGATAGGTTTAATAAATACCCTAATCATAACGTGTACCCTAACCCTAACCCATACCCTAACCCTAACACGTACCCTAACCCTAACCCAAACCCTAACCCTAACACGTACGCTAATCCTAACCCGTACCCTAAACCAATCCCTAACCCTAAAACTAACCCTAACCCTAACCCTAACCCTAACCCATACGCTACGCCGTACCCTCAACCATACCCTAACCCGTATCCTAAGCCGTACCCTAACCCTAAACCTAACCCTAACCCCTACCCTACGCTGTACCCTCACCCGTACCCTAACCCGTACCCAAAGCCTTACCCTAACCCTAACCCTAACCCTAACCCTAAACTACCCTTTACTGCTTTTGCCTCCATTAGATTTCCTAAACACTAGTGTTTTAAGGAACAGGTTAAAAAGAAAACCTTATGTGATTTTTTTATAATGTGTTTATTCTTTATCTTATCCTAGTGACTAAAATTTTCTCCATGGCTGAACTCCAAATAATATTCCTTTACGTGCTAAGTGGTATCTAGAGAGCGGGATAGGTTTAATAAATACCCTAATCCTAACGTGTACCCTAAACCTAACCCATACCCTAACCCTAACGCGTACCCTAACCCTAACCAAAACCCTAACCCGAACAAGTATGCTAATCCTAACCCGTACCCTAAACCAATCCCTAACCCTAAAACTAACCCTAACCCTAACCCTAACCCTAACCCTAACCCTAACCCATAACCTACGCCGTACCCTCACCCGTACCCTAAACCGTATCCTAAGCCGTACCCTAACCCTAACCCTAACCGCTACCCTACGCCGTACCCTATCCCATACCCTAAGCGGTACCCTAAACCTAACACTAACCCTAAACCTAACCCTAACCCCTACCCTACGCCGTACCCTCACCCGTAACCTATCCCATGCCCTAAGCCGTACCCTAACCCTAACACTAACCCTAACCCTAAACCTAACCCCTACCCTACGCCGTACCCTCACCCGTACCCTATCCCATACCCTAAGCCGTACCCTAACCCTAACCCTAACCCTAACCTATACACTACGCCATACCCTCACCCGTACCCTAACCCTTACCCTAAGCCGTACCCTAACCCTAACCCTAACCCTAACCTATACACTACGCCGTACCCTCACCCGTACCCTAACCCGTATCCTAAGCCGTACGCTAACCCTAACCCTAACCCTAAACTATACCATACGCCGTACCCTAACCCGTACCCTAACCCGTATTCTAAGCCGTACCCTAACCATAACCAATACCCTACACAGTACCCTCACCCGTACCCTCACACGTACCCTAAGCCATACCCTAACCCTAACCCTAACCCTAACCTATACACTACACCATACCCTCACCCGTACCCTAACCCGTACCCTAAGCCGTACCCTAACCCTAACCCTAACCCTAAACCATACGCTACGCCATACCCTCACCCGTACCCTAACCCGTATCCTAAGCCGTACCCTAACCCTAACCCTAACCCTAAACTATACCCTACGCCGTAACCTCACCCGTACCCTAACCCGTACCCTAAGCCGTACCCTAACCCTAACCCTAACCCTAACCCTAACCCTAACCCTAACCCTAACACATACCGTACGCCATACCCTAACACGTACCCTAACCCGTATCCTAAGACGTACCCTAACCCTAACCAATACCCTACGCAGTATCCTCACCCATACCCTCACCCGTACCCTAAGCCGTACCCTAACCCTAACCCTAACCCTAACCCTAACCCTAACCCCTACCCTATGCCATACCCTCACCTGTACCCTATCCCATAACCTAAGCCGTACCATAACCCTAACACTAACCCTAACCCTAACCCATAACCTACGCCGTACCCTCACCCGTACCCTAACACGTACCCTAAGACGTACCGTAACCCTAACCCTAACACTAACCCTAACCCTAACCCACACTCTACGCCGTACCCTAACCCGTACCCTAACACGTATCCTAAGCCGTACCCTAACCCTAACCAATACCCTACGCAGTACCCTCACCCGTACCCTCACCCGTACCCTAAGCCATACCCTAACCCTAACCCTAACCCCTACCCTATGCCGTACCCTCACCCGTACCCTATCCCATACGCTAAGCCGTACCCTAACCCTAACAGTAACACTAACCCTAACCCTAACCCATAACCTACGCCGTACACTCACCCGTACCCTAACCCGTATCCTAAGACGTACCGTAACCCTAACCAATACCCTACGCAGTATCCTCACCCATACCCTCACCCGTACCCTAAGCCGTACCCTAACCCTAACCCTAACCCTAACCCTAACCCATACCCTATGCCATACCCTCACCTGTACACTATCCCGTAACCTAAGCCGTACCCTAACCCTAACCCTAACCCTAACCCATACGCTACGCCGCACCCTCACCCGTACCCTAACCCGTATCCTAAGCCGTACCCTAACCCTAACCCTAACCCTAACCACTACCCTACGCCGTACCCTATCCCATACCCTAAGCGGTACCCTAAACCTAACACTAACCCTAAACCTAACCCTAACCCCTACCCTACGCCGTACCCTCACCCGTACCCTATCCCATAACCTAAGCCGTACCCTAACCCTAACCCTAACCCTAACCTATACACTACGCCGAACCCTCACCCATACCCTAACCCGTACCCTAAGCCGTACCCTAACCCTAACCCTAACCCGAACCCTAACCCTAACCCATACCCTACGCCGTAACCTAAACCGTACCCTAACCCGTATTCTAAGCCGTACCCTAACCATAACCAATACCCTACACAGTATCCTCAACCGTACCCTAACCCGTACCCTAAGCCGTACCCTAACCCTAACCCTAACCCTAAACTATACCCTACGCCATAACCTCACCCGTACCCTAACCCGTACCCTAAGCCGTACCCTAACCCTAACCCTAACCCTAACCCCTACACTACGCCGTACCGTCACCCGTACCCTATCCCATACCCTAAGCCGTACCCTAAACCTAACACTAACCCTAACCCTAACCCTAACCCTAAACTACCCTTGATTGCTTTTGCCTCTATTAGATTTCCTAAGCACTAGTGTTTTAAGGAACAGGTTAAAAAGAAAATACTAATGTGATTTTTTTATAATGTGTTTATTCTTTATCTTATCCTAGTGACTAAAATCTTCTCCATGGCTGTATCCCTAATAATATTCCTTTACGTGCTAAGTGGTATCTAGAGAGTGGGATAGGTTTAATAAATACCCTAATCCTAACGTGTACCCTAACCCTAACCCATATCCTAACCCTAACGCGTACCCTAACCCTAACCCAAAACCTAACCCTAACACGTACGCTAATCCTAACCCGTACCCTAAACCAAACCCTAACCCTAAAACTAACCCTAACCCGTACCCTAACCCTAACCCTTACCCTACACCGTACCCTCACCCGTACCCTAACCCGTACCCTAAGACGTACCCTAACCCTAACCCTAAACCATACACTACGCCGTACCCTCACACGTACCCTAACCCGTATCCTAAGCCGTACCCTAAGCCTAACCCTAACCCTAACCCTAACCCTAACCCATACCCTACGCCATACCCTAACCCGTACCCTAACCCGTATCCTAAGCCATATCCTAACCCTAACCAATACCCTACGCAGTACCCTCACCCGTACCCTAAGCCTTACCCTAACCCCAACCCTAACCCTAACTCTAACCCTAACCCCTACCCTACGCCGTACCCTCACCCGTACCCTATCCCATACGCTAAGCCGTACCCTAACCCTAACACTAACACTAACCCTAACCCTAACCCACACTCTACGCCGTACCCTAACCCGTACCCTAACACGTATCCTAAGCCGTACCCTAACCCTAACCAATACCCTACGCAGTACCCTCACCCGTACCCTCACCCGTACCCTCACCCGTACCCTAAGCCATACCCTAACCATAACCCTAACCCTAACCCTAACCCCTACCCTACGCCGTACTCTCACCCGTACCCTATCCCATACCCTAAGCCGTACCCTAACCCTAACACTAACCCTAACCCTAACCCTAACCCTAAACTACCCTTGATTGCTTTTGCCTCTATTAGATTTCCTAAGCACTAGTGTTTTAAGGAACAGGTTAAAAAGAAAATCCTAATGTGATTTTTTTATAATGTGTTTATTCTTTATCTTATCCTAGTGACTAAAATCTTCTCCATGGCTGGATCCCTAATAATATTCCTTTACGTGCTAAGTGGTATCTAGAGAGTGGGATAGGTTTAATAAATACCCTAATCCTAACGTGTACCCTAACCCTAACCCATACCCTAACCCTAACGCGTACCCTAACCCTAACCCAAAACCTAACCCTAACACGTACGCTAATCCTAAGCCGTACCCTAAACCAATCCCTAACCCTAAAACTAACCCTAACCCTAACACTAACCCTAACCCTTACCCTACGCCGTACCCTCACCCGTACCCTAACCCGTAGCCTAAGACGTACCCTAACCCTAACCCTAACCCATACGCTACGCCGTACCCTCACCCGTACCCTAACCGGTATCCTAAGCCGTACCCTAACCCTAACCCTAACCCTAACCCTAACCCTAACCCATACCCTACGCCATACCCTAACCCGTACCCTAACCCGTATCCTAAGCCATATCCTAACCCTAAACAATACCCTACGCAGTACCCTCACCCGTACCCTCACCCGTACCCTAAGCCGTACCCTAACCCCAACCCTAACCCTGACTCTAACCCTAACCCCTACCCTACGCCGTACCCTCACCCGTACCCTATCCCATACACTAAGCCGTACCCTAACCCTAACACTAACACTAACCCTAACCCTAACCCTAACCCATACCCTACGCCGTACCCTCACCCGTAACCTAACCCGTACCCTAAGCCGTACCCTAACCCTAACCCTAACCTATACACTACGCCGTACCCTCACCCGTACCCTAACCCGTACCCTAAGCCGTACCCTAACTCTAACCCTAACCCTAACCCTAACCCTTACCCATACCCTGCGCCGTACCCTAACCCATACAATAACCTGTATCCTAAGCCTTAACCTAACCCTAACCAATGACCTACACAGTACCCTCACCCGTACCCTAAGCCATACCCTGACCCTAACCCTAACACTAACCCTAACCCTAAACCCTACCCTATGCCGTACCCTCACCCATACCCTATCCCATACCCTAAGCCGTACCCTAACACTAACACTAACCCTAACCCTAACCCTAACCCTAAACTACCCTTGACTGCTTTTGCCTCCATTAGAATTCCTAAGCACGAGTGTTTTAAGGAACAGGTTAAAAAGAAAATCCTAATGTGATTTTTTTATAATGTGTTTATTCTTTATCTTATCCTAGTGACGAAAATCTTCTCCATGGCTGGACCCTAAATAATATTCCTTTACGTGCTAAGTGGTATCTAGAGAGTGGGATAGGTTTAATAAATACCCTAATCCTAACGTGTACCCTAAACCTAACCCATACCCTAACCCTAACGCGTACCCTAACCGTAAACAAAACCCTAACCCGAACAAGTATGCTAATCCTAAACCTTACCCTAAACCAATCCCTAACCCTAAAACTAACCCTAACCCTAACCCTAACCCTAACCCATAACCTACGCCGTACCCTCACCCGTACCCTAACCCGTACCCTAAGCCGTACCCTAACCCTAACCCTAACCCTAACCCTAACCCTAACCCATACCCTACGCCGTACCCTAAACCGTACCCTAACCCGTATTCTAAGCCGTACCCTAACCATAACCAAAACCCTAAACAGTACCCTCACCCGTACCCTCACCCGTACCCTAAGCCGTACCCTAACCCTAACCCTAACCCTAACCCCTACCCTATGCCGTACCCTCACCCGTACCCTATCCCATACCCTAAGCCGTACCCTAAACCTAACACTAACCCTAACCCTAACCCTAACCCTAAACTACCCTTGATTGCTTTTGCCTCTATTAGATTTCCTAAGCACTAGTGTTTTAAGGAACAGGTTAAAAAGAAAATACTAATGTGATTTTTTTATAATGTGTTTATTCTTTATCTTATCCTAGTGACTAAAATCTTCTCCATGGCTGTATCCCTAATAATATTCGTTACGTGCTAAGTGGTATCTAGAGAGTGGGATAGGTTTAATAAATACCCTAATCCTAACGTGTACCCTAACCCTAACCCATACCCTAACCCTAACGCGTACCCTAACCCTAACCCAAAAGCTAACCCTAACACGTACGCTAATCCTAACCCGTACCCTAAACCAAACCCTAACCCTAAAACTAACCCTAACCCTAACCCTAACCCTAACCCTTACCCTACACCGTACCCTCACCCGTACCCTAACCCGTACCCTAAGACGTACCCTAACACTAACCCTAACCCATACACTACGCCGTACCCTCACCCGTACCCTAACCCGTATCCTAAGCCGTACCCTAACCCTAACCCTAACCCTAACCCTAACCCTAACCCATACCCTACGCCATACCCTAACCCGTACACTAACCCGTATCCTAAGCCATATCCTAACCCTAACCAATACCCTACGCAGTACCCTCACCCGTACCCTCACCCGTACCCTAAGCCGTACCCTAACCCCAACCCTAACCCTAACTCTAACCCTAACCCCTACCCTACGCCGTACCCTCACCCGTACCCTATCCCATACGCTAAGCCGTACCCTAACCCTAACACTAACACTAACCCTAACCCTAACCCTAAACCATACCCTACGCCGTACCCTCACCCGTAACCTAACCCGTACCCTAAGCCGTACCCTAACCCTAACCCTAACCTATACACTACGCCGTACCCTCACCCGTACCCTAACCCGTACCCTAAGCCGTACCCTAACTCTAACCCTAACCCTAACCCTTACCCATACCCTGCACCGTACCCTAACCCATACAATAACCTGTATCCTAAGCCTTAACCTAACCCTAACCAATGACCTACACAGTACCCTCACCCGTACCCTAAGCCATACCCTAACCCTAACCCTAACACTAACCCTAACCCTAACCCCTACCCTATGCCGTACCCTCACCCGTACCCTATCCCATACCCTAAGCCGTACCCTAACCCTAACACTAACCCTAACCCTAACCCTAACCCTAAACTACCCTTGACTGCTTTTGCCTCCATTAGATTTCCTAAGCACTAGTGTTTTAAGGAACAGGTTAAAAAGAAAATCCTAATGTGATTTTTTTATAATGTGTTTATTCTTTATCTTATCCTAGTAACGAAAATCTTCTCCATGGCTGGACCCTAAATAATATTCCTTTACGTGCTAAATGGTATCTAGAGAGTGGGATAGGTTTAATAAATACCCTAATCCTAACGTGTACCCTAACCCTAACCCACACCCTAACCCTATTGCGTACCCTAACCCTAACCCAAACCCTAACCCTAACACGTACACTAATCCTAACCCGTACCCTAAACCAATCCCTAACCCTAAAACTAACCCTAACCCTAACCCTAACCCTAACCCATACGCTACGCCGTACCCTCACCCATACCCTAACCCGTATCCTAAGCCGTACCCTAACCCTAAACCTAACCCTAACCTCTACCCTACGCCGTACCCTCACCCGTACCCTAACCTGTACCCAAAGCCTTACCCTAACCCTAACCCTAACCTTCACCCATACCCAACGCCGTAACCTAACCCATATCCTAACCCGTATCCTAAGCCGTACCCTAACCCTAACCAATAACCTACGCAGTACCCTCACCAGTACCCTCACCCGTATCCTAAGCCCTACCCTAACCCT
Source organism: Eubalaena glacialis (assembly GCF_028564815.1). Lineage (NCBI taxonomy): Eukaryota > Metazoa > Chordata > Mammalia > Artiodactyla > Balaenidae > Eubalaena > Eubalaena glacialis. The sequence goes on from NW_026871495.1 coordinate 2,444,359, forward strand.
AACCCTAACCCTAACCCTAAACTACCCTTTACTGCTTTTGCCTCCTTTAGATTTCCTAAACACTAGTGTTTTAAAGAACAGGTTAAAAAGAAAATCCTAATGTGATTTTTTTATAATGTGTTTATTCTTTATCTGATCCTAGTGACTAAAATCTTCTCCATGGCTCGACCCCAAATAATATTCCTTTACGTGCTAAGTGGTATCTAGAGAGTGGGATAGGTTTAATAAATACCCTAATCATAACGTGTACCCTAACCCTAACCCATACCCTAACCCTAACACGTACCCTAACCCTAACCCAAACCCTAACCCTAACACGTACGCTAATCCTAACCCGTACCCTAAACCAATCCCTAACCCTAAAACTAACCCTAACCCTAACCCTAACCCTAACCCATACACTACGCCGTACCCTCACCCGTACCCTAACCCGTACCCTAAGCCGTACCCTAACCCTAACCCTAACCCTAACCTATACACTACGCCGTACCCTCACCCGTACCCTAACCCGTACCCTAAGCCGTACCCTAACCCTAACCCTAACCCTAACCCTAACCCTAACCCATACCCTACGCCGTACCCTAAACCGTACCCTAACCCGTATTCTAAGCCGTACCCTAACCATAACCAACACCCTACACAGTACCCTCACCCGTACCCTCACCCGTACCCTAAGCCATACCCTAACCCTAACACTAACCTATACACTACGCCATACCCTCACCCGTACCCTAACCCGTACCCTAAGCCGTACCCTAACCCTAACCCTAACCCTAAACTATACCCTACGCCGTAACCTCACCCGTACCCTAACCCGTACCCTAAGCCGTACCCTAACCCTAACCCTAACCCTAACCCTAACCCTAACCCATAGCGTACGACATACCCTAACACGTACCCTAACCCGTATCCTAAGCCGTACCCTAACCCTAACCAATACCCTACGCAGTATCCTCACCCATACTCTCACCCGTACCCTAAGGCGTACCCTAACCCTAAACCTAACCCTAACCCCTACCCTATGCCATACCCTCACCTGTACCCTATCCCATAACCTAAGCCGTACCATAACCCTAACACTAACCATAACCCTAACCCATAACCTACGCCGTACCCTCACCCATACCCTAACCCGTATCCTAAGACGTACCCTAACCCTAACCCTAACCCATAACCTACGCCGTACCCTCACCCGTACCCTAACACGTACCCTAAGACGTACGGTAACCCTAACCCTAACACTAACCCTAACCCTAACCCACACTCTACGCCGTACCCTAACCCGTACCCTAACACGTATCCTAAGCCGTACCCTAACCCTAACCAATACCCTACCCAGTACCCTCACCCGTACCCTCACCCGTACCCTAAGCCATACCCTAACCCTAACACTAACCCTAACCCTAACCCTAACCCTAAACTACCCTTGATTGCTTTTGCCTCTATTAGATTTCCTAAGCACTAGTGTTTTAAGGAACAGGTTAAAAAGAAAATCCTAATGTGATTTTTTTATAATGTGTTTATTCTTTATCTTATCCTAGTGACTAAAATCTTCTCCATGGCTGGATCCCTAATAATATTCCTTTACGTGCTAAGTGGTATCTAGAGAGTGGGATAGGATTAATAAATACCCTAATCCTAACGTGTACCCTAACCCTACCCCATACCCTAACCCTAACGCGTACCCTAACCCTAACCCAAAACCTAACCCTAACACGTACGCTAATCCTAACCCGTACCCTAAACCAATCGCTAACCCTAAAACTAACCCTAACCCTAACCCTAACCTTAACCCTTACCCTACGCCGTACCCTCACCCGTACCCTAACCCGTACTCTAAGACGTACCCTAACCCTAACCCTAACCCATACCCTACGCCATACCCTAACCCGTACCCTAACCCGTATCCTAAGCCATATCCTAACCCTAACCAATACCCTACGCAGTACCCTCACCCGTACCCTAAGCCGTACCCTAACCCCAACCCTAACCCTGACTCTAACCCTAACCCCTACCCTACGCCGTACCCTAACCCGTACCCTATCCCATACGCTAAGCCGTACCCTAACCCTAACACTAACACTAACCCTAACCCTAACCCTAACCCATACCCTACGCCGTACCCTCACCCGTAACCTAACCCGTACCCTAAGCCGTACCCTAACCCTAACCCTAACCTATACACTACGCCGTACCCTCACCCGTACCCTAACCCGTACCCTAAGCCGTACCCTAACTCTAACCCTAACCCTAACCCTAACCCTTACCCATACCCTGCGCCGTACCCTAACCCATACAATAACCTGTATCCTAAGCCTTAACCTAACCCTAACCAATGACCTACACAGTACCCTCACCCGTACCCTAAGCCATACCCTAACCCTAACCCTAACACTAACCCTAACCCTAAACCCTACCCTATGCAGTACCCTCACCCATACCCTATCCCATACCCTAAGCCGTACCCTAACCCTAACACTAACCCTAACCCTAACCCTAACCCTAAACTACCCTTGACTGCTTTTGCCTCCATTAGATTTCCTAAGCACTAGTGTTTTAAGGAACAGGTTAAAAAGAAAATCCTAATGTGATTTTTTTATAATGTGTTTATTCTTTATCTTATCCTAGTGACTAAAATCTTCTCCATGGCTGGACCCTAAATAATATTCCTTTACGTGCTAAGTGGTATCTAGAGAGTGGGATAGGTTTAATAAATACCCTAATCCTAACGCGTACCCTAACCCTAACCCATACCCTAACCCTAACGCGTACCCTAACCCTAACCTAAACCCTAACCCTAACACGTACGCTAATCCTAACCCGTACCCTAAACCAATCCCTAACCCTAAAACTAACCCTAACCCTAACCCTAACCCTAACCCATACGCTACGCCGTACCCTCACCCATACCCTAACCCGTATCCTAAGCCGTACCCTAACCCTAAACCTAACCCTAACCCCTACCCTACGCCGTACCCTCACCCGTACCCTAACCCGTACCAAAAGCCTTACCCTAACCCTAACCCTAACCCTCACCCATACCCAACGCCGTAACCTAACCCATATCCTAACCCGTATCCTAAGCCGTACCCTAACCCTAACCAATAACCTACGCAGTACCCTCACCAGTAACCTCACCCGTATCCTAAGCCCTACCCTAACCCTAACCCTAACCCTAACCCTAAACTCCCCTTTACTGCTTTTGCCTCCATTAGATTTCCTAAACACTAGTGTTTTAAGGAACAGGTTAAAAAGAAAACCTTATGTGATTTTTTTATAATATGTTTATTCCTTATCTTATCCTAGTGACTAAAATTTTCTCCATGGCTGAATTCCAAATAATATTCCTTTATGTGCTAAGTGGTATCTAGAGAGTGGGATAGGTTTAATAAATACCCTAATCCTAACGTGTACCCTAAACCTAACCCATACCCTAACCCTAACGCGTACCCTAACCCTAACCAAAACCCTAACCCGAACAAGTATGCTAATCCTAACCCGTACCCTAAACCAATCCCTAACCCTAAAACTAACCCTAACCCTAACCCTAACCCTAACCCTAACCCTAACCCATAACCTACGCCGTACCCTCACCCGTACCCTAAACCGTATCCTAAGCCGTACCCTAACCCTAACCCTAACCCTAACCCTAACCGCTACCCTACGCCGTACCCTATCCCATACCCTAAGCAGTACCCTAAACCTAACACTAACCCTAAACCTAACCCTAACCCCTACCCTACGCCGTAAACTCACCCGTAACCTATCCCATACCCTAAGCCGTACCCTAACCCTAACACTAACCCTAACCCTAAACCTAACCCCTACCCTACGCCGTACCCTCACCCGTACCCTATCCCATACCCTAAGCCGTACCCTAACCCTAACCCTAACCCTAACCTATACACTACGCCATACCCTCACCCGTACCCTAACCCTTACCCTAAGCCGTACCCTAACCATAACCAACACCCTACACAGTACCCTCACCCGTACCCTCACCCGTACCCTAAGCCATACCCTAACCCTAACCCTAACCTATACACTACGCCATACCCTCACCCGTACCCTAACCCGTACCCTAAGCCGTACCCTAACCCTAACCCTAACCCTAAACTATACCCTACGCCGTAACCTCACCCGTACCCTAACCCGTACCCTAAGCCGTACCCTAACCCTAACCCTAACCCTAACCCTAACCCTAACCCATAGCGTACGCCATACCCTAACACGTACCCTAACCCGTATCCTAAGCCGTACCCTAACCCTAACCAATACCCTACGCAGTATCCTCACCCATACCCTCACCCGTACCCTAAGGCGTACCCTAACCCTAACCCTAACCCTAAACCTAACCCTAACCCCTACCCTATGCCATACCCTCACCTGTACCCTATCCCATAACCTAAGCCGTACCATAACCCTAACACTAACCATAACCCTAACCCATAACCTACGCCGTACCCTCACCCATACCCTAACCCGTATCCTAAGACGTACCCTAACCCTAACCCTAACCCATAACCTACGCCGTACCCTCACCCGTACCCTAACACGTACCCTAAGACGTACGGTAACCCTAACCCTAACACTAACCCTAACCCTAACCCACACTCTACGCCGTACCCTAACCCGTACCCTAACACGTATCCTAAGCCGTACCCTAACCCTAACCAATACCCTACCCAGTACCCTCACCCGTACCCTCACCCGTACCCTAAGCCATACCCTAACCCTAACACTAACCCTAACCCTAACCCTAACCCTAAACTACCCTTGATTGCTTTTGCCTCTATTAGATTTCCTAAGCACTAGTGTTTTAAGGAACAGGTTAAAAAGAAAATCCTAATGTGATTTTTTTATAATGTGTTTATTCTTTATCTTATCCTAGTGACTAAAATACTCTCCATGGCTGGATCCCTAATAATATTCCTTTACGTGCTAAGTGGTATCTAGAGAGTGGGATAGGATTAATAAATACCCTAATCCTAACGTGTACCCTAACCCTACCCCATACCCTAACCCTAACCCTAACCCTAACCCTAACCCTAACCCTAACCCTAACCCTAACCCTAACCCGTACCCTAAACCAATCGCTAACCCTAAAACTAACCCTAACCCTAACCCTAACCTTAACCCTTACCCTACGCCGTACCCTCACCCGTACCCTAACCCGTACTCTAAGACGTACCCTAACCCTAACCCTAACCCATACCCTACGCCATACCCTAACCCGTACCCTAACCCGTATCCTAAGCCATATCCTAACCCTAACCAATACCCTACGCCGTACCCTCACCCGTACCCTATCCCATACGCTAAGCCGTACCCTAAGCCTAACACTAACACTAACCCTAACCCTAACCCTAACCCATACCCTACGCCGTACCCTCACCCGTAACCTAACCCGTACCCTAAGCCGTACCCTAACCCTAACCCTAACGTATACACTACGCCGTACCCTCACCCGTACCCTAACCCGTACCCTAAGCCGTACCCTAACTCTAACCCTAACCCTAACCCTAACCCTTACCTATACCCTGCGCCGTACCCTAACCCATACAATAACCTGTATCCTAAGCCTTAACCTAACCCTAACCAATGACCTACACAGTACCCTCACCCGAACCCTAAGCCATACCCTAACCCTAACCCTAACACTAACCCTAACCCTAAACCCTACCCTATGCCGTACCCTCACCCATACCCTATCCCATACCCTAAGCCGTACCCTAACCCTAACACTAACCCTAACCCTAACCCTAACCCTAAACTACCCTTGACTGCTTTTGCCTCCATTAGATTTCCTAAGCACTAGTGTTTTAAGGAACAGGTTAAAAAGAAAATCCTAATGTTATTTTTTTATAATGTGTTTATTCTTTATCTTATCCTAGTGACTAAAATCTTCTCCATGGCTGGACCCTAAATAATATTCCTTTACGTGCTAAGTGGTATCTAGAGAGTGGGATAGGTTTAATAAATACCCTAATCCTAACGCGTACCCTAACCCTAACCCATACCCTAACCCTAACGCGTACCCTAACCCTAACCCAAACCCTAACCCTAACACGTACGCTAATCCTAACCCGTACCCTAAACCAATCCCTAACCCTAAAACTAACCCTAACCCTAACCCTAACCCTAACCCATACGCTACGCCGTACCCTCACCCATACCCTAACCCGTATCCTAAGCCGTACCCTAACCCTAAACCTAACCCTAACCCCTACCCTACGCCGTACCCTCACCCGTACCCTAACCCGTACCCAAAGCCTTACCCTAACCCTAACCCTAACCCTCACCCATACCCAACGCCGTAACCTAACCCATATCCTAACCCGTATCCTAAGCCGTACCCTAACCCTAACCAATAACCTACGCAGTACCCTCACCAGTAACCTCACCCGTATCCTAAGCCCTACCCTAACCCTAACCCTAACCCTAACCCTAAACTACCCTTTACTGCTTTTGCCTCCATTAGATTTCCTAAACACTAGTGTTTTAAGGAACAGGTTAAAAAGAAAACCTTATGTGATTTTTTTATAATGTGTTTATTCTTTATCTTATCCTAGTGACTAAAATTTTCTCCATGGCTGAACCCCAAATAATATTCCTTTACGTGCTAAGTGTTATCTAGAGAGTGGGATAGGTTTAATAAATACCCTAAGCCTAACGTGTACCCTAAACCTAACCCATACCCTAACCCTAACGCGTACCCTAACCCTAACCAAAACCCTAACCCGAACAAGTATGCTAATCCTAACCCGTACCCTAAACCAATCCCTAACCCTAAAACTAACCCTAACCCTAACCCTAACCCTAACCCTAACCCTAACCCATAACCTACGCCGTACCCTCACCCGTACCCTAAACCGTATCCTAAGCCGTACCCTAACCCTAACCCTAACCCTAACCCTAACCGCTACCCTACGCCGTACCCTATCCCATACCCTAAGCGGTACCCTAAACCTAACACTAACCCTAAACCTAACCCTAACCCCTACCCTACGCCGTAAACTCACCCGTAACCTATCCCATACCCTAAGCCGTACCCTAACCCTAACACTAACCCTAACCCTAAACCTAACCCCTACCCTACGCCGTACCCTCACCCGTACCCTATCCCATACCCTAAGCCGTACCCTAACCCTAACCCTAACCCTAACCTATACACTACGCCATACCCTCACCCGTACCCTAACCCTTACCCTAAGCCGTACCCTAACCATAACCAACACCCTACACAGTACCCTCACCCGTACCCTCACCCGTACCCTAAGCCATACCCTAACCCTAACCCTAACCTATACACTACGCCATACCCTCACCCGTACCCTAACCCGTACCCTAAGCCGTACCCTAACCCTAACCCTAACCCTAAACTATACCCTACGCCGTAACCTCACCCGTACCCTAACCCGTACCCTAAGCCGTACCCTAACCCTAACCCTAACCCTAACCCTAACCCTAACCCATAGCGTACGCCATACCCTAACACGTACCCTAACCCGTATCCTAAGCCGTACCCTAACCCTAACCAATACCCTACGCAGTATCCTCACCCATACCCCCACCCGTACCCTAAGGCGTACCCTAACCCTAACCCTAACCCTAAACCTAACCCTAACCCCTACCCTATGCCATACCCTCACCTGTACCCTATCCCATAACCTAAGCCGTACCATAACCCTAACACTAACCATAACCGTAACCCATAACCTACGCCGTACCCTCACCCATACCCTAACCCGTATCCTAAGACGTACCCTAACCCTAACCCTAACCCATAACCTACGCCGTACCCTCACCCGTACCCTAACACGTACCCTAAGACGTACGGTAACTCTAACCCTAACACTAACCCTAACCCTAACCCACACTCTACGCCGTACCCTAACCCGTACCCTAACACGTATCCTAAGCCGTACCCTAACCCTAACCAATACCCTACCCAGTACCCTCACCCGTACCCTCACCCGTACCCTAAGCCATACCCTAACCCTAACACTAACCCTAACCCTAACCCTAACCCTAAACTACCCTTGATTGCTTTTGCCTCTATTAGATTTCCTAAGCACTAGTGTTTTAAGGAACAGGTTAAAAAGAAAATCCTAATGTGATTTTTTTATAATGTGTTTATTCTTTATCTTATCCTAGTGACTAAAATCTTCTCCATGGCTGGATCCCTAATAATATTCCTTTACGTGCTAAGTGGTATCTAGAGAGTGGGATAGGATTAATAAATACCCTAATCCTAACGTGTACCCTAACCCTACCCCATACCCTAACCCTAACCCTAACCCTAACCCTAACCCTAACCCTAACCCTAACCCGTACCCTAAACCAATCGCTAACCCTAAAACTAACCCTAACCCTAACCCTAACCTTAACCCTTACCCTACGCCGTACCCTCACCCGTACCCTAACCCGTACTCTAAGACGTACCCTAACCCTAACCCTAACCCATACCCTACGCCATACCCTAACCCGTACCCTAACCCGTATCCTAAGCCATATCCTAACCCTAACCAATACCCTACGCAGTACCCTCACCCGTACCCTCACCCGTACCCTCACCCGTACCCTATCCCATACGCTAAGCCGTACCCTAACCCTAACACTAACACTAACCCTAACCCTAACCCTAACCCATACCCTACGCCGTACCCTCACCCGTAACCTAACCCGTACCCTAAGCCGTACCCTAACCCTAACCCTAACGTATACACTACGCCGTACCCTCACCCGTACCCTAACCCGTACCCTAAGCCGTACCCTAACTCTAACCCTAACCCTAACCCTAACCCTTACCTATACCCTGCGCCGTACCCTAACCCATACAATAACCTGTATCCTAAGCCTTAACCTAACCCTAACCAATGACCTACACAGTACCCTCACCCGTACCCTAAGCCATACCCTAACCCTAACCCTAACACTAACCCTAACCCTAAACCCTACCCTATGCCGTACCCTCAACCATACCCTATCCCATACCCTAAGCCGTACCCTAACCCTAACACTAACCCTAACCCTAACCCTAACCCTAAACTACCCTTGACTGCTTTTGCCTCCATTAGATTTCCTAAGCACTAGTGTTTTAAGGAACAGGTTAAAAAGAAAATCCTAATGTGATTTTTTTATAATGTGTTTATTCTTTATCTTATCCTAGTGACTAAAATCTTCTCCATGGCTGAACCCCAAATAATATTCCTTTACGTGCTAAGTGGTATCTAGAGAGTGGGATAGGTTTAATAAATACCCTAATCCTAACGCGTACCCTAACCCTAACCCATACCCTAACCCTAACGCGTACCCTAACCCTAACCCAAACCCTAACCCTAACACGTACGCTAATCCTAACCCGTACCCTAAACCAATCCCTAACCCTAAAACTAACCCTAACCCTAAACCTAACCCTAACCCCTACCCTACGCCGTACCCTCACCCGTACCCTAACCCGTACCCAAAGCCTTACCCTAACCCTAACCCTAACCCTCACCCATACCCAACGCCGTAACCTAACCCATATCCTAACCCGTATCCTAAGCCGTACCCTAACCCTAACCAATAACCTACGCAGTACCCTCACCAGTAACCTCACCCGTATCCTAAGCCCTACCCTAACCCTAACCCTAACCCTAACCCTAAACTACCCTTTACTGCTTTTGCCTCCATTAGATTTCCTAAACACTAGTGTTTTAAGGAACAGGTTAAAAAGAAAACCTTATGTGATTTTTTTATAATGTGTTTATTCTTTATCTTAACCTAGTGACTAAAATTTTCTCCATGGCTGAACCCCAAATAATATTCCTTTACGTGCTAAGTGGTATCTAGAGAGTGGGATAGGTTTAATAAATACCCTAAGCCTAACGTGTACCCTAAACCTAACCCATACCCTAACCCTAACGCGTACCCTAACCCTAACCAAAACCCTAACCCGAACAAGTATGCTAATCCTAACCCGTACCCTAAACCAATCCCTAACCCTAAAACTAACCCTAACCCTAACCCTAACCCTAACCCTAACCCATAACCTACGCCGTACTCTCACCCGTACCCTAAACCGTATCCTAAGCCGTACCCTAACCCTAACCCTAAACCTAACCCTAACCGCTACCCTACGCCGTACCCTATCCCATACCCTAAGCGGTACCCTAAACCTAACACTAACCCTAAACCTAACCCTAACCCCTACCCTACGCCGTACCCTCACCCTTAACCTATCCCATACCCTAAGCCGTACCCTAACCCTAACACTAACCCTAACCCTAAACCTAACCCCTACCCTACGCCGTACCCTCACCCGTACCCTATCCCTTACCCTAAGCCGTACCCTAACCCTAACCCTAACCCTAACCTATACACTACGCCGTACCCTCACCCGTACCCTAACCCGTATCCTAAGCCGTACCCTAACCCTAACCCTAACCCTAAACTACACCCTACGCCGTACCCTAACCCGTACCCTAACCCGTATTCTAAGCCGTACCCTAACCATAACCAATACCCTACACAGTACCCTCACCCGTACCCTCACCCGTACCCTAAGCCATACCCTAACCCTAACCCTAACCCTAACCTATACACTACACCATACCCTCACCCGTACCCTTACCCGTACCCTAAGCCGTACCCTAACCCTAACCCTAACCCTAAACCATACGCTACGCCGTACCCTCACCCGTACCCTAACCCGTATCCTAAGCCGTACCCTAACCCTAACCCTAACCCTAACCCTAACCCATAACCTACGCCGTACCCTCACCCGTACCCTAACACGTACCCTAAGACGTACCGTAACCCTAACCCTAACACTAACCCTAACCCTAACCCACACTCTACGCCGTAACCTAACCCGTACCCTAACACGTATCCTAAGCTGTACCCTAACCCTAACCAATACCCTACGCAGTACCCTCACCCGTACCCTCACCCTAACCCTAAGCCATACCCTAACCCTAACCCTAACCCTAACCCATACCCTACGCCATACCTTAACCCGTACCCTAACCCGTATCCTAAGCCGTATCCTAAACCTAACCAATACCCTACGCAGTACCCTCACCCGTACCCTCACCCGTACCCTAAGCCGTACCCTAACCCCAACCCTAACCCTAACTCTAACCCTAACCCCTACCCTACGCCGTACCCTCACCCGTACCCTATCCCATACGCTAAGCCGTACCCTAACCCTAACACTAACACTAACCCTAACCCTAACCCTAACCCTAAACCATACCCTATGCCGTACACTCACCCATAACCTAACCCGTACCCTAAGCCGTACCCTAACCCTAACCCTAACCTATACACTATGCCGTACCCTCACCCGTACCCTAACCCGTACCCTAAGCCGTACCCTAACTCTAACCCTAACCCTAACCCTAACCCTTACCCATACCCTGCGCCGTACCCTAACCCATACAATAACCTGTATCCTAAGCCTTAACCTAACCCTAACCAATGACCTACACAGTACCCTCACCCGTACCCTAAGCCATACTCTAACCCTAACCCTAACACTAACCCTAATCCTAAACCCTACCCTATGCCGTACCCTCACCCATACCCTATCCCATACCCTAAGCCGTACCCTAACCCTAACACTAACCCTAACCCTAACCCTAACCCTAAACTACCCTTGACTGCTTTTGCCTCCATTAGAATTCCTAAGCACGAGTGTTTTAAGGAACAGGTTAAAAAGAAAACCTTATGTGATTTTTTTATAATGTGTTTATTCTTTATCTTATCCTAGTGACGAAAATCTTCTCCATGGCTGGACCCTAAATAATATTCCTTTACGTGCTAAGTGGTATCTAGAGAGTGGGATAGGTTTAATAAATACCCTAATCCTAACGTGTACCCTAAACCTAACCCATACCCTAACCCTAACGCATACCCTAACCCTAACCAAAACCCTAACCCGAACAAGTATGCTAATCCTAAACCTTACCCTAAACCAATCCCTAACCCTAAAACTAACCCTAACCCTAACCCTAACCCTAACCCATAACCTACGCCGTACCCTCACCCGTACCCTAACCCGTACCCTAAGCCGTACCCTAACCCTAACCCTAACCCTAACCCTAACCCTAACACATACCCTACGCCGTACCCTAAACCGTACCCTAACCCGTATTCTAAGCCGTACCCTAACCATAACGAATACCCTAAACAGTACCCTCACCCGTACCCTAAGCCGTACCCTAACCCTAACCCTAACCCTAACCCCTACCCTACGCCGTACCCTCACCCGTACCCTATCCCATACCCTAAGCCGTACCCTAAACCTAACACTAACCCTAACCCTAACCCTAACCCTAAACTACCCTTGATTGCTTTTGCCTCTATAAGATTTCCTAAGCACTAGTGTTTTAAGGAACAGGTTAAAAAGAAAATACTAATGTGATTTTTTTATAATGTGTTTATTCTTTATCTTATCCTAGTGACTAAAATCTTCTCCATGGCTGTATCCCTAATAATATTCGTTACGTGCTAAGTGGTATCTAGAGAGTGGGATAGGTTTAATAAATACCCTAATCCTAACGTGTACCCTAACCCTAACCCATACCCTAACCCTAACGCGTACCCTAACACTAACCCAAAAGCTAACCCTAACACGTACGCTAATCCTAACCCGTACCCTAAACCAAACCCTAACCCTAAAACTAACCCTAACCCTAACCCTAACCCTAACCCTTACCCTACACCGTACCCTCACCCGTACCCTAACCCGTACCCTAAGACGTACCCTAACACTAACCCTAACCCATACACTACGCAGTACCCTCACCCGTACCCTCACCCGTACCCTAAGCCGTACCCTAACCCCAACCCTAACCCTAACTCTAATCCTAACCCCTACCCTACGCCGTACCCTCACCCGTACCCTATCCCATACGCTAAGCCGTACCCTAACCCTAACACTAACACTAACCCTAACCCTAACCCTAACCCATACCCTACGCCGTACCCTCACCCGTAACCTAACCCGTACCCTAAGCCGTACCCTAACCCTAACCCTAACCTATACACTACGCCGTACCCTCACCCGTACCCTAACCCGTACCCTAAGCCGTACCCTAACTCTAACCCTAACCCTAACCCTAACCCTTACCCATACCCTGCACCGTACCCTAACCCATACAATAACCTGTATCCTAAGCCTTAACCTAACCCTAACCAATGACCTACACAGTACCCTCACCCGTACCCTAAGCCATACCCTAACCCTAACCCTAACACTAACCCTAACCCTAACCCCTACCCTACGCCGTACCCTCACCCGTACCCTATCCCATACCCTAAGCCGTACCCTAACCCTAACACTAACCCTAACCCTAACCCTAACCCTAAACTACCCTTGACTGCTTTTGCCTCCATTAGATTTCCTAAGCACTAGTGTTTTAAGGAACAGGTTAAAAAGAAATCCTAATGTGATTTTTTTATAATGTGTTTATTCTTTATCTTATCCTAGTAACGAAAATCTTCTCCATGGCTGGACCCTAAATAATATTCCTTTACGTGCTAAATGGTATCTAGAGAGTGGGATAGGTTTAATAAATACCCTAATCCTTACGTGTACCCTAACCCTAACCCACACCCTAACCCTATTGCGTACCCTAACCCTAACCCAAACCCTAACCCTAACACTTACACTAATCCTAACCCGTACCCTAAACCAATCCCTAACCCTAAAACTAACCCTAACCCTAACCCTAACCCTAACCCATACGCTACGCCGTACCCTCACCCATACCCTAACCCGTATCCTAAGCCGTACCCTAACCCTAAACCTAACCCTAACCTCTACCCTACGCCGTACCCTCACCCGTACCCTAACCCGTACCCAAAGCCTTACCCTAACCCTAACCCTAACCCTCACCCATACCCAACGCCGTAACCTAACCCATATCCTAACCCGTATCCTAAGCCGTACCCTAACCCTAACCAATAACCTACGCAGTACCCTCACCAGTACCCTCACCCGTATCCTAAGCCCTACCCTAACCCTAACCCTAACCCTAACCCTAAACTACCCTTTACTGCTTTTGCCTCCTTTAGATTTCCTAAACACTAGTGTTTTAAAGAACAGGTTAAAAAGAAAATCCTAATGTGATTTTTTTATAATGTGTTTATTCTTTATCTTATCCTAGTGACTAAAATCTTCTCCATGGCTGGACCCCAAATAATATTCCTTTACGTGCTAAGTGGTATCCAGAGAGTGGGATAGGTTTAATAAATACCCTAATCATAACGTGTACCCTAACCCTAACCCATACCCTAACCCTAACACGTACCCTAACCCTAACCCAAACCCTAACCCTAACACGTACGCTAATCCTAACCCGTACCCTAAACCAATCCCTAACCCTAAAACTAACCCTAACCCTAACCCTAACCCTAACCCATACGCTACGCCGTACCCTCAACCATACCCTAACCCGTATCCTAAGCCGTACCCTAACCCTAAACCTAACCCTAACCCCTACCCTACGCTGTACCCTCACCCGTACCCTAACCCGTACCCAAAGCCTTACCCTAACCCTAACCCTAACCCTAACCCTAAACTACCCTTTACTGCTTTTGCATCCATTAGATTTCCTAAACACTAGTGTTTTAAGGAACAGGTTAAAAAGAAAACCTTATGTGATTTTTTTATAATGTGTTTATTCTTTATCTTATCCTAGTGACTAAAATTTTCTCCATGGCTGAACTCCAAATAATATTCCTTTACGTGCTAAGTGGTATCTAGAGAGCGGGATAGGTTTAATAAATACCCTAATCCTAACGTGTACCCTAAACCTAACCCATACCCTAACCCTAACGCGTACCCTAACCCTAACCAAAACCCTAACCCGAACAAGTATGCTAATCCTAACCCGTACCCTAAACCAATCCCTAACCCTAAAACTAACCCTAACCCTAACCCTAACCCTAACCCTAACCCTAACCCATAACCTACGCCGTACCCTCACCCGTACCCTAAACCGTATCCTAAGCCGTACCCTAACCCTAACCCTAACCGCTACCCTACGCCGTAACCTATCCCATACCCTAAGCGGTACCCTAAACCTAACACTAACCCTAAACCTAACCCTAACCCCTACCCTACGCCGTACCCTCACCCGTAACCTATCCCATGCCCTAAGCCGTACCCTAACCCTAACACTAACCCTAACCCTAAACCTAACCCCTACCCTACGCCGTACCCTCACCCGTACCCTATCCCATACCCTAAGCCGTACCCTAACCCTAACCCTAACCCTAACCTATACACTACGCCATACCCTCACCCGTACCCTAACCCTTACCCTAAGCCGTACCCTAACCCTAACCCTAACCCTAACCTATACACTACGCCGTACCCTCACCCGTACCCTAACCCGTATCCTAAGCCGTACGCTAACCCTAACCCTAACCCTAAACTATACCCTACGCCGTACCCTAACCCGTACCCTAACCCGTATTCTAAGCCGTACCCTAACCATAACCAATACCCTACACAGTACCCTCACCCGTACCCTCACACGTACCCTAAGCCATACCCTAACCCTAACCCTAACCCTAACCTATACACTACACCATACCCTCACCCGTACCCTAACCCGTACCCTAAGCCGTACCCTAACCCTAACCCTAACCCTAAACCATACGCTACGCCATACCCTCACCCGTACCCTAACCCGTATCCTAAGCCGTACCCTAACCCTAACCCTAACCCTAAACTATACCCTACGCCGTAACCTCACCCGTACCCTAACCCGTACCCTAAGCCGTACCCTAACCCTAACCCTAACCCTAACCCTAACCCTAACCCTAACCCTAACACATACCGTACGCCATACCCTAACACGTACCCTAACCCGTATCCTAAGACGTACCCTAACCCTAACCAATACCCTACGCAGTATCCTCACCCATACCCTCACCCGTACCCTAAGCCGTACCCTAACCCTAACCCTAACCCTAACCCTAACCCTAACCCCTACCCTATGCCATACCCTCACCTGTACCCTATCCCATAACCTAAGCCGTACCATAACCCTAACACTAACCCTAACCCTAACCCATAACCTACGCCGTACCCTCACCCGTACCCTAACACGTACCCTAAGACGTACCGTAACCCTAACCCTAACACTAACCCTAACCCTAACCCACACTCTACGCCGTACCCTAACCCGTACCCTAACACGTATCCTAAGCCGTACCCTAACCCTAACCAATACCCTACGCAGTACCCTCACCCGTACCCTCACCCGTACCCTAAGCCATACCCTAACCCTAACCCTAACCCCTACCCTATGCCGTACCCTCACCCGTACCCTATCCCATACGCTAAGCCGTACCCTAACCCTAACAGTAACACTAACCCTAACCCTAACCCATAACCTACGCCGTACACTCACCCGTACCCTAACCCGTATCCTAAGACGTACCGTAACCCTAACCAATACCCTACGCAGTATCCTCACCCATACCCTCACCCGTACCCTAAGCCGTACCCTAACCCTAACCCTAACCCTAACCCTAACCCATACCCTATGCCATACCCTCACCTGTACACTATCCCATAACCTAAGCCGTACCCTAACCCTAACCCTAACCCTAACCCATACGCTACGCCGCACCCTCACCCGTACCCTAACCCGTATCCTAAGCCGTACCCTAACCCTAACCCTAACCCTAACCACTACCCTACGCCGTACCCTATCCCATACCCTAAGCGGTACCCTAAACCTAACACTAACCCTAAACCTAACCCTAACCCCTACCCTACGCCGTACCCTCACCCGTACCCTATCCCATAACCTAAGCCGTACCCTAACCCTAACCCTAACCCTAACCTATACACTACGCCGAACCCTCACCCATACCCTAACCCGTACCCTAAGCCGTACCCTAACCCTAACCCTAACCCGAACCCTAACCCTAACCCATACCCTACGCCGTAACCTAAACCGTACCCTAACCCGTATTCTAAGCCGTACCCTAACCATAACCAATACCCTACACAGTATCCTCAACCGTACCCTAACCCGTACCCTAAGCCGTACCCTAACCCTAACCCTAACCCTAAACTATACCCTACGCCATAACCTCACCCGGACCCTAACCCGTACCCTAAGCCGTACCCTAACCCTAACCCTAACCCTAACCCCTACACTACGCCGTACCGTCACCCGTACCCTATCCCATACCCTAAGCCGTACCCTAAACCTAACACTAACCCTAACCCTAACCCTAACCCTAAACTACCCTTGATTGCTTTTGCCTCTATTAGATTTCCTAAGCACTAGTGTTTTAAGGAACAGGTTAAAAAGAAAATACTAATGTGATTTTTTTATAATGTGTTTATTCTTTATCTTATCCTAGTGACTAAAATCTTCTCCATGGCTGTATCCCTAATAATATTCCTTTACGTGCTAAGTGGTATCTAGAGAGTGGGATAGGTTTAATAAATACCCTAATCCTAACGTGTACCCTAACCCTAACCCATATCCTAACCCTAACGCGTACCCTAACCCTAACCCAAAACCTAACCCTAACACGTACGCTAATCCTAACCCGTACCCTAAACCAAACCCTAACCCTAAAACTAACCCTAACCCGTACCCTAACCCTAACCCTTACACTACACCGTACCCTCACCCGTACCCTAACCCGTACCCTAAGACGTACCCTAACCCTAACCCTAAACCATACACTACGCCGTACCCTCACACGTACCCTAACCCGTATCCTAAGCCGTACCCTAAGCCTAACCCTAACCCTAACCCTAACCCTAACCCATACCCTACGCCATACCCTAACCCGTACCCTAACCCGTATCCTAAGCCATATCCTAACCCTAACCAATACCCTACGCAGTACCCTCACCCGTACCCTAAGCCTTACCCTAACCCCAACCCTAACCCTAACTCTAACCCTAACCCCTACCCTACGCCGTACCCTCACCCGTACCCTATCCCATACGCTAAGCCGTACCCTAACCCTAACACTAACACTAACCCTAACCCTAACCCACACTCTACGCCGTACCCTAACCCGTACCCTAACACGTATTCTAAGCCGTACCCTAACCCTAACCAATACCCTACGCAGTACCCTCACCCGTACCCTCACCCGTACCCTCACCCGTACCCTAAGCCATACCCTAACCATAACCCTAACCCTAACCCTAACCCCTACCCTACGCCGTACTCTCACCCGTACCCTATCCCATACCCTAAGCCGTACCCTAACCCTAACACTAACCCTAACCCTAACCCTAACCCTAAACTACCCTTGATTGCTTTTGCCTCTATTAGATTTCCTAAGCACTAGTGTTTTAAGGAACAGGTTAAAAAGAAAATCCTAATGTGATTTTTTTATAATGTGTTTATTCTTTATCTTATCCTAGTGACTAAAATCTTCTCCATGGCTGGATCCCTAATAATATTCCTTTACGTGCTAAGTGGTATCTAGAGAGTGGGATAGGTTTAATAAATACCCTAATCCTAACGTGTACCCTAACCCTAACCCATACCCTAACCCTAACGCGTACCCTAACCCTAACCCAAAACCTAACCCTAACACGTACGCTAATCCTAAGCCGTACCCTAAACCAATCCCTAACCCTAAAACTAACCCTAACCCTAACACTAACCCTAACCCTTACCCTACGCCGTACCCTCACCCGTACCCTAACCCGTAGCCTAAGACGTACCCTAACCCTAACCCTAACCCATACGCTACGCCGTACCCTCACCCGTACCCTAACCGGTATCCTAAGCCGTACCCTAACCCTAACCCTAACCCTAACCCTAACCCTAACCCATACCCTACGCCATACCCTAACCCGTATCCTAACCCGTATCCTAAGCCGTATCCTAACCCTAACCAATACCCTACGCAGTACCCTCACCCGTACCCCCACCCGTACCCTAAGCCGTACCCTAACCCCAACCCTAACCCTAACTCTAACCCTAACCCCTACCCTACGCCGTACCCTCACCCGTACCCTATCCCATACGCTAAGCCGTACCCTAACCCTAACACTAACACTAAACCTAACCCTAACCCTAACCCATACGCTACGCCGTACCCTCACCCGTAACTTAACCCGTACCCTAAGCCGTACCCTAACCCTAACCCTAACCTATACACTACGCCATACCCTCACCCGTACCCTAACCCGTACCCTAAGCCGTACCCTAACTCTAACCCTAACCCTAACCCTAACCCTTACCCATACCCTGCGCCGTACCCTAACCCATACAATAACCTGTATCCTAAGCCTTAACCTAACCCTAACCAATGACCTACACAGTACCCTCACCCGTACCCTAAGCCATACCCTAACCCTAACCCTAACACTAACCCTAACCCTAAACCCTACCCTATGCCGTACCCTCACCCATACCCTGTCCCATGCCCTAAGCCGTACCCTAACCCTAACACTAACCCTAACCCTAACCCTAACCCTAAACTACCCTTGACTGCTTTTGCCTCCATTAGATTTCCTAAGCAGTAGTGTTTTAAGGAACAGGTTAAAAAGAAAATCCTAATGTGATTTTTTTATAATGTGATTATTCTTTATCTTATCCTAGTGACGAAAATATTCTCCATGGCTGGACCCTAAATAATATTCCTTTACGTGCTAAGTGGTATCTAGAGAGTGGGATAGGTTTAATAAATAACCTAATCCTAACGCGTACCCTAACCCTAACCCATACCCTAACCCTAACGCGTACCCTAACCCTAACCCAAACCCTAACCCTAACACGTACGCTAATCCTAACCCGTACCCTAAACCAATCCCTAACCCTAAAACTAACCCTAACCCTAACCCTAACCCTAACCCATACGCTAAGCCGTACCCTCACCCATACCCTAACCCGTATCCTAAGCCGTACCCTAACCCTAAACCTAACCCTAACCTCTACCCTACGCCGTACCCTCACCCGTACCCTAACCCGTACCCAAAGCCTTACCCTAACCCTAACCCTCACCCATACCCAACGCCGTAACCTAACCCATATCCTAACCCGTATCCTAAGCCGCACCCTAACCCTAACCAATAACCTACGCAGTACCCTCACCAGTAACCTCACCCGTATCCTAAGCCCTACCCTAACCCTAACCCTAACCCTAACCGCTACCCTATGCCGTACCCTATCCCATACCCTAAGCGGTACCCTAAACCTAACACTAACCCTAAACCTAACCCTAACCCTAACCCTAACCCATACCCTACGCCGTACCCTAAACCGTACCCTAACCCGTATTCTAAGCCGTACCCTAACCATAACCAATACCCTACACAGTACCCTCACCCGTACCCTCACCCGTACCCTAAGCCATACCCTAACCCTAACCCTAACCCTAACCTATACACTACGCCATACCCTCACCCGTACCCTAACCCGTACCCTAAGCCGTACCCTAACCCTAACCCTAACCCTAAACTATACCCTACGCCGTAACCTCACCCGTACCCTAACCCGTACCCTAAGCCGTACCCTAACCCTAACCCTAACCCTAACCCTAACCCTAACCCTAACCCATATCGTACGCCATACCCTAACACGTACCCTAACCCGTATCCTAAGCCGTACCCTAACCCTAACCAATACACTACGCAGTATCCTCACCCATACCCTCACCCGTACCCTAAGGCGTACCCTAACCCTAACCCTAACCCTAAACCTAACCCTAACCCCTACCCTATGCCATACCCTCACCTGTACCCTATCCCATAACCTAAGCCGTACCATTACCCTAACACTAACCCTAACCCTAATCCATAACCTACGCCGTACCCTCACCCATACCCTAACCCGTATCCTAAGCCGTACCCTAACCCTAACCCTAACCCTAACCCATAACCTACGCCGTACCCTCACCCGTACCCTAACACGTACCCTAAGACGTACCGTAACCCTAACCCTAACACTAACCCTAACCCTAACCCACACTCTACGCCGTACCCTAACCCGTACCCTAACACGTATCCTAAGCCGTACCCTAACCCTAACCAATACCCTACGCAGTACCCTCACCCGTACCCTCACCCGTACCCTAAGCCATACCCTAACCATAACCCTAACCCTAACCCTAACCCCTACCCTACGCCGTACCCTCACCCGTACCCTATCCCATACCCTAAGCCGTACCCTAACCCTAACACTAACCCTAACCCTAACCCTAACCCTAAACTACCCTTGATTGCTTTTGCCTCTATTAGATTTCCTAAGCACTAGTGTTTTAAGGAACAGGTTAAAAAGAAAATCCTAATGTGATTTTTTTATAATGTGTTTATTCTTTATCTTATCCTAGTGACTAAAATCTTCTCCATGGCTGGATCCCTAATAATATTCCTTTACGTGCTAAGTGGTATCTAGAGAGTGGGATAGGTTTAATAAATACCCTAATCCTAACGTGTACCCTAACCCTAACGCGTACCTTAACCCTATCCCAAAACCTAACCCTAACACGTACGCTAATCCTAACCCGTACCCTAAACCAATCCCTAACCCTAAAACTAACCCTAACCCTAAACCTAACCCTAAACCTTACCCTACGCCGTACCCTCACCCGTACCCTAACCCGTAGCCTAAGACGTACCCTAAACCTAACCCTAACCCATACGCTACGCCGTACCCTCACCCGTACCCTAACCCGTATCCTAAGCCGTACCCTAACCCTAACCCTAACCCTAACCCTAACCCATACCCTAAGCCATACCCTAACCCGTACCCTAACCCGTATCCTAAGCCATATCCTAACCCTAACCAATACCCTACGCAGTACCCTCACCCGTACCCTCACCCGTACCCTAAGCCGTACCCTAACCCCAACCCTAACCCTAACTCTAACCCTAACCCCTACCCTACGCCGTACCCTCACCCGTACCCTATCCCATACGCTAAGCCGTACCCTAACGCTAACTCTAACACTAACCCTAACCCTAACCCTAACCCATACCCTACGCCGTACCCTCACCCGTAACCTAACCCGTACCCTAAGCCGTACCCTAATCCTAACCCTAACCTATACACTACGCCGTACCCTCACCCGTACCCTAACCCGTACCCTAAGCCGTACCCTAACTCTAACCCTAACCCTAACCCTAACCCTTAGCCATACCCTGCGCCGTACCCTAACCCATACAATAAACTATATCCTAAGCCTTAACCTAACCCTAACCAATGACCTACACAGTACCCTCACCCGTACCCTAAGCCATACCCTAACCCTAACCCTAACACTAACCCTAACCCTAAACCCTACCCTATGCAGTACCCTCACCCATACCCTATCCCATACCCTAAGCCGTACCCTAACCCTAACACTAACCCTAACCCTAACCCTAACCCTAAACTACCCTTGACTGCTTTTGCCTCCATTAGATTTCCTAAGCACTAGTGTTTTAAGGAACAGGTTAAAAAGAAAATCCTAATGTGATTTTTTTATAATGTGTTTATTCTTTATCTTATCCTAGTGACGAAAATATTCTCAATGGCTGTACCCTAAATAATATTCCTTTACGTGCTAAGTGGTATCTACAGAGTGGGATAGGTTTAATAAATACCCTAATCCTAACGCGTACCCTAACCCTAACCCATACCCTAACCCTAACGCGTACCCTAACCCTAACCCAAACCCTAACCCTAACACGTACGCTAATCCTAACCCATACCCTATACCAATCCCTAACCCTAAAACTAACCCTAACCCTAACCCTAACCCATACGCTACGCCGTACCCTCACCCATACCCTAACCTGTATCCTAAGCCGTACCCTAACCCTAAACCTAACCCTAACCTCTACCCTACGCCGTACCCTCACCCGTACCCTAACCCGTACCCAAAGCCTTACCCTAACCCTAACCCTAACCCTCACCCATATCCAACGCCGTAACCTAACCCATATCCTAACCCGTATCCTAAGCCGTACCCTAACCCTAACCAATAACCTACGCAGTACCCTCACCAGTAACCTCACCCGTATCCTAAGCCCTACCCTAACCCTAACCCTAACCCTAACCCTAAACTACCCTTGACTGCTTTTGCCTCCATTAGATTTCCTAAACACTAGTGTTTTAAGGAACAGGTTAAAAAGAAAACCTTATGTGATTTTTTTATAATGTGTTTATTCTTTATCTTATCCTAGTGACGAAAATCTTCTCCATGGCTGAACCCCAAATAATATTCCTTTACGTGCTAAGTGGTATCTAGAGAGTGGGATAGGTTTAATAAATACCCTAATCCTAACGTGTACCCTTAACCTAACCCATACCCTAACCCTAACGCGTACCCTAACCCTAACCAAAACCCTAACCCGAACAAGTATGCTAATCCTAACCCCTACCCTAAACCAATCCCTAACCCTAAAACTAACCCTAACCCTAACCCTAACCCTAACCCATAACCTACGCCGTACCCTCACCCGTACCCTAACCCGTATCCTAAGCCGTACCCTAACCCTAACCCTAACCCTAACCCTAACCGCTACCCTACGCCGTACCCTATCCCATACCCTAAGCGGTACCCTAAACCTAACACTAACCCTAAACCTAACCCTAACCCCTACCCTACGCCGTACCCTCACCCGTAACCTATCCCATACCCTAAGCCGTACCCTAACCCTAACACTAACCCTAACCCTAAACCTAACTCCTATCCTACGTCGTACCCTCACCCGTACCCTATCCCATACCCTAAGCCGTACCCTAACCCTAACCCTAACCCTAACCTATACACTACGCCATACCCTCACCCGTACCCTAACCCGTACCCTAAGCCGTACCCTAACCCTAACCCTAACCCTAACCCTAACCCTAACACATACCCTACGCTGTACCCTAACCCGTACCCTAACCCGTATTCTAAGCCGTACCCTAACCATAACCAATACCCTACACAGTACCCTCACCCGTACCCACACCCGTACCCTAAGCCATACCGTAACCCTAACCCTAACCCTAACCTATACACTACACCATACCCTCACCCGTACCCTAACCCGTACCCTAAGCCGTACCCTAACCCTAACCCTAACCCTAAACCATACGCTACGCCGTACCCTCACCCGTACCCTAACCCGTATCCTAAGCCGTACCCTAACCCTAACCCTAACCCTAAACTATACCCTACGCCGTAACCTCACCCGTACCCTAACCCGAACCCTAAGCCGTACCCTAACCCTAACCGTAACCCTAACCCTAACCCTAACCCTAACCCATACCGTACGCCATACCCTAACACGTACCCTAACCCATATCCTAAGCCGTACCCTAACCCTAACCAATACCCTACGCAGTATCCTCACCCATACCCTCACCCGTACCCTAAGCCGTACCCTAAACCTAACCCTAACCCTAACCCTAACCCTAACCCCTACCCTATGCCATACCCTCACCTGTACCCTATCCCATAACCTAAGCCGTACCATAACCCTAACACTAACCCTAACCCTAACCCATAACCTACGCCGTACCCTCACCCGTACCCTAACCCGTATCCTAAGCCGTACCCTAACCCTAACCCTAACCCTAACCCTAACCCATAACCTACGCCGTACCCTCACCCGTACCCTAACACGTACCCTAAGACGTACCGTAACCCTAACCCTAACACTAACCCTAACCCTAACCCACACTCTACGCCGTACCCTAACCCGTACCCTAACACGTATCCTAAGCCGTACCCTAACCCTAACCAATACCCTACGCAGTACCCTCACCCGTACCCTCACCCGTACCCTAAGCCATACCCTAACCCTAACCCTAACCCTAACCCTAACCCCTACCCTACGCCGTACCCTCACCCGTACCCTATCCCATACGCTAAGCCGTACCCTAACCGTAACAGTAACACTAACCCTAACCCTAACTCTAACCCATACCCTACGCCGTACCCTCGCCCATAACCT
Source organism: Eubalaena glacialis (assembly GCF_028564815.1). NCBI lineage: Eukaryota > Metazoa > Chordata > Mammalia > Artiodactyla > Balaenidae > Eubalaena > Eubalaena glacialis. The sequence continues at coordinate 2,469,284 of NW_026871495.1, forward strand.
AATCCGTACCCTAAGCCGTACCCTAACCCTAACCCTAACCTATACACTACGCCGTACCCTCACCCGTTCCCTAACTCGTACCCTAAGCCGTACCCTAACTCTAACCCTAACCCTAACCCTAACCCTTACCCATACCCTGCGTACCCTAATCAATACAATAACCTGTATCCTAAGCCTTAACCTAACCCTAACCAATGACCTACACAGTACCCTCACCCGTACCCTAAGCCATACCCTAACCCTAACCCTAACCCTAAACCCTACCCTATGCCGTACCCTCACCCATACCCTATCCCATACCCTAAGCCGTACCCTAACCCTAACACTAACCCTAACCCTAACCCTAACCCTAAACTTCCCTTGACTGCTCTTGCCTCCATTAGATTTCCTAAGCACTAGTGTTTTAAGGAACAGGTTAAAAAGAAAATCCTAATGTGATTTTTTTATAATGTGTTTATTCTTTATCTTATCCTAGTGACGAAAATCTTCTCCATGGCTGGACCCTAAATAATATTCCTTTACGTGCTAAGTGGTATCTAGAGAGTGGGATAGGTTTAATAAATACCCTAATCCTAACGTGTACCCTAACCCTAACCCATACCCTAACCCTAATGCGTACCCTAACCCTAACCCAAACCCTAACCCTAACACGTACGCTAATCCTAACCCGTACCCTAAACCAATCCCTAACCCTAAAACTAACCCTAAACCTAACCCTAACCCTAACCCATACGCTACGCCGTACCCTCACCCATACCCTAACCCGTATCCTAAGCCGTACCCTAATCCTAAACCTAACCCTAACCTCTACCCTACGCCGTACCCTCACCCGTACCCTCACCCGTACCCAAAGCCTTACCCTAACCCTAACCCTAACCCCCACCCATACCCAACGCCGTAACCTAACCCATATCCTAACCCGTATCCTAAGCCGTACCCTAACCCTAACCAATAACCTACGCAGTACCCTCACCAGTACCCTCACCCGTATCCTAAGCCCTACCCTAACCCTAACCCTAACCCTAACCCTAAACTACCCTTTACTGCTTTTGCCTCCATTAGATTTCCTAAACACTAGTGTTTTAAGGAACAGGTTAAAAAGAAAACCTTATGTGATTTTTTTATAATGTGTTTATTCTTTATCTTATCCTAGTGACTAAAATCTTCTCCATGGCTGAACCCCAAATAATATTCCTTTACGTGCTAAGTGGTATCTAGAGAGTGGGATAGGTTTAATAAATACCCTAATCCTAAAGTGTACCCTAAACCTAACCCATACCCTAACCCTAACGCGTACCCTAACCCTAACCAAAACCCTAACCCGAACACGTATGCTAATCCTAACCCGTACCCTAAACCAATCCCTAACCCTAAAACTAACCCTAACCCTAACCCTAACCCTAACCCATAACCTACACCGTACCCTCACCCGTACCCTAACCCGTACCCTAAGCCGTACACTAACCCTAACCCTAACCCTAAACCATACGCTACGCCGTACCCTCACCCGTACCCTAACCCATATCCTAAGCCGTACCCTAACCCTAACCCTAACCCTAAACTATACCCTACTCCGTAACCTCACCCGTACCCTAACCCGTACCCTAAGCCGTACCCTAACCCTAACCCTAACCCTAACCTATACACTATGCCATACCCTCACTCGTACCGTAACCCGTACCCTAAGTCGTACCCTAAACCTAACCCTAACCCTAACCCTAACCCATACCGTACGCCATACCCTAACATGTACCCTAACCCATATCCTAAGCCGTACCCTAACCCTAACCAATACCCTATGCAGTATCCTCACCCATACCCTCACCCGTACCTAAGCCGTACCCTAACCCTAAACCTAACCCTAACCCTAACCCTAAACCCTACCCTATGCCATACCCTCACCTGTACCCTATCCCATAACCTAAGCCGTACCATAACCCTAACACTAACCCTAACCCTAACCCATAACCTACGCCGTACCCTCACCCGTACCCTAGCCCGTATCCTAAGACGTACCGTAACCCTAACCAATACCCTACGCAATATCCTCACCCATACCCTCACCCGTACCCTAAGCCGTACACTAACCCTAACCCTAACCCTAACCCTAACCCTAAACTATACCCTACGCCGTAACCTCACCCGTACCCTAACACGTACCCTCAGCCGTACCCTAACCCTAACCCTAACCCTAACCCTAACCCTAACCCATACCGTACGCCATACCCTAACACGTACCCTAAACCGTAACCTAAGCCGTACCCTAACCCTAACCAATACCCTATGCTGTATCCTCACCCATACCCTCACCCGTTCCCTAAGCCATACCCTAACCCCAACCCTAACCCTAACTCTAACCCTAACCCCTACCCTACGCCGTACCCTCACCCGTACCCTATCCCATACGCTAAGCCGTACCCTAACCCTAACACTAACACTAACCCTAACCCTAACCCTAACCCTAACCCATACCCTACGCCGTACCCTCACCCGTACCCTAACCCGTACCCTAAGCCGTACCCTAACTCTAACCCTAACCCTAACCCTAACCGTTAGCCATACCCTGCGCCGTACCCTAACCCATACAATAACCTGTAGCCTAAGCCTTAACCTAACCCTAACCAATGACCTACACAGTACCCTCACCCGTACCCTAAGCCATACCCTAACCCTAACCCTAACACTAACCCTAACCCTAAACCCTACCCTATGCCGTACCCTCACCCATACCCTATCCCATACCCTAAGCCGTACCCTAACCCTAACACTAACCCTAACCCTAACCCTAACCCTAAACTACCCTTGACTGCTTTTGCCTCCATTAGATTTCCTAAGCACGAGTGTTTTAAGGAACAGGTTAAAAAGAAAATCCTAATGTGATTTTTTTATAATGTGTTTATTCTTTATCTTATCCTAGTAACGAAAATCTTCTCCATGGCTGGACCCTAAATAATATTCCTTTACGTGCTAAGTGGTATCTAGAGAGTGGGATAGGTTTAATAAATACCCTAATCCTAACGTGTACCCTAACCCTAACCCATACCCTAACCCTAATGCGTACCCTAACCCTAACCCAAACCCTAACCTTAACACGTACGCTAATCCTAAGCTGTACCATAAACCAAGCCCTAACCCTAAAACTAACCCTAACCCTAACCCTAACCCTAACCCATACGCTACGCCGTACCCTCACCCATACCCTAACCCGTATCCTAAGCCGTACCCTAACCCTAAACCTAACCATAACCTCTACCCTACGCCGTACCCTCACCCGTACCCTAACCCGTACCCAAAGCCTTACCCTAACCCTAACCCTAACCCTCACCCATACCCAACGCCGTAACCTAACCCATATCCTAACCCGTATCCTAAGCCGTACCCTAACCCTAACCAATAACCTACGCAGTACCCTCACCAGTACCCTCACCCGTATCCTAAGCCCTACCCTAACCCTAACCCTAACCCTAACCCTAAACTACCCTTTACTGTTTTTGCCTCCAGTAGATTTCCTAAACACTAGTGTTTAAAGGAACAGGTTAAAAAGAAAACCTTATGTGATTTTTTTATAATGTGTTTATACTTTATCTTATCCTAGTGACTAAAATCTTCTCCATGGCTGAACCCCAAATAATATTCCTTTACGTGCTAAGTGGTATCTAGAGAGTGGGATAGGTTTAATAAATACCCTAATCCTAAAGTGTACCCTAAACCTAACCCATACCCTAACCCTAACGCGTACCCTAACCCTAACCAAAACCCTAACCCGAACAAGTATGCTAATCCTAACCCGTACCCTAAACCAATCCCTAACCCTAAAACTAACCCTAAACCTAACCCTAACCCTAACCCTAACCCTAACCCATAACCTACGCCGTACCCTCACCCGTACCCTAAACCGTATCCTAAGCCGTACCCTAACCCTAACCCTAACTCTAAACTATACCCTACGCCGTAACCTCACCCGTACCCTAACCCGTACCCTAAGCCGTACCCTAACCCTAACCCTAACCCTAACCCTAACCCATACCGTACGCAATACCCTAACACGTACCCTAACCCGTATCCTAAGCCGTACCTTAACCCTAACCAATACCCTACGCAGTATCCTCACCCATACCCTCACCCGTACCCTAAGCCGTACCCTAACCCTAACCCTAACCCTAACCCTAACCCTAACCCCTACCCTATGCCATACCCTCACCTGTACCCTATCCCATAAACTAAGCCGTACCCTAACCCCAACCCTAACCCTAACTCTAACCCTAACCCCTACCCTACGCCGTACCCTCAACCGTACCCTATCCCATACGCTACGCCGTACCCTCACCCGTACCCTAAACCATACCCTACGCCGTACCCTCACCCGTAACCTAACCCGTACCCTAAGCCGTACCCTAACCCTAACCCTAACCTATACACTACGCCGTACCCTCACCCGTACCCTAACCCGTACCCTAAGCCGTACCCTAACCCTAACCCTAACCCTAACCCTAACCCATAACCTACGCTGTACCCTCACCCGTACCCTAACACGTAACCTTAGACGTACCGTAACCCTAACCCTAACCCTAACCCTAACCCTAACCCTAAACCATACGCTACGCCGTACCCTCACCCGTACCCTAACCCGTACCCAAAGCCTTACCCTAACCTTAACCCTAACCCTCACCCATACCCAACGCCGTAACCTAACCCATATCCTAACCCGTATCCTAAGCCGTACCCTAACCCTAACCAATAACCTACGCCGTACCCTCACCCGTACCCTAACACGTACCCTAAGACGTACCGTAACCCTAACCCTAACACTAACCCTAACCCTAACCCACACTCTACGCCGTACCCTAACCCGTACCCTAACACGCATCCTAAGCCGTACCCTAACCCTAACCAATACCCTACGCAGTACCCTCACCCGTACCCTCACCCGTACCCTAAGCCATACCCTAACCCTAACACTAACCCTAACCCTAACCCTAACCCTAAACTACCCTTGATTGCTTTTGCCTCTATTAGATTTCCTAAGCACTAGTGTTTTAAGGAACAGGTTAAAAAGAAAATCCTAATGTGATTTTTTTATAATGTGTTTATTCTTTATCTTATCCTAGTGACTAAAATCTTCTCCATGGCTGGATCCCTAATAATATTCCTTTACGTGCTAAGTGGTATCTAGAGAGTGGGATAGGTTTAATAAATACCCTAATCCTAACGTGTACCCTAACCCTAACCCATACCCTAACCCTAACGCGTACCCTAACCCTAACCCAAAACCTAACCCTAACACGTACGCTAATCCTAACCCGTACCCTAAACCAATCGCTAACTCTAAAACTAACCCTAACCCTAACCCTAACCTTAACCCTTACCCTACGCCGTACCCTCACCCGTACCCTAACCCGTACCCTAAGACGTACCCTAACCCTAACCCTAACCTATTGGCTACGCCGTACCCTCACCCGTACCCTAACCCGTATCCTAAGCCGTACCCTAACCCTAACCCTAACCCTAACCCTAACCCTAACCCATACCCTACGCCATACCCTAACCCGTACCCTAACCCGTATCCTAAGCCATATCCTAACCCTAACCAATACCCTACGCAGTACCCTCACCCGTACCCTCACCCGTACCCTAAGCCGTACCCTAACCCCAACCCTAACCCTAACTCTAACCCTAACCCCTACCCTACGCCGTACCCTCACCCGTACCCTATCCCATACGCTAAGCCGTACCCTAACCCTAACACTAACACTAACCCTAACCCTAACCCTAACCCATACCCTACGCCGTACCCTCACCCGTAACCTAACCCGTACCCTAAGCCGTACCCTAACGCTAACCCTAACCTATACACTACGCCGTACCCTCACCCGTACCCTAACCCGTACCCTTAGCCGTACCCTAACTCTAATCCTAACCCTAACCCTAACCCTTACCCATACCCTGCGCCGTACCCTAACCCATACAATAACCTGTATCCTAAGCCTTAACATAACCCTAAACAATGACCTACACAGTACCCTCACCCGTACCCTAAGCCATACCCTAACCCTAACCCTAACCCTAACCCTAACCCTAAACCCTACCCTATGCCGTACCCTCACCCATACCCTATCCCATACCCTAAGCCGTACCCTAACCCTAACCCTAACCCTAACCCTAACCCTAAACTACCCTTTACTGCTTTTGCCTCCATTAGATTTCCTAAACACTAGTGTTTTAAGGAACAGGTTAAAAAGAAAAACTTATGTGATTTTTTTATAATGTGTTTATTCTTTATCTTATCCTAGTGACTAAAATCTTCTCCATGGCTGAACCCCAAATAATATTCCTTTACGTGCTAAGTGGTATCTAGAGAGTGGGATAGGTTTAATAAATACCCTAATCCTAAAGTGTACCCTAAACCTAACCCATACCCTAACCCTAACGCGTACCCTAACCCTAACCAAAACCCTAACCCGAACACGTATGCTAATCCTAACCCGTACCCTAAACCAATCCCTAACCCTAAAACTAACCCTAACCCTAACCCTAACCCATAACCTACACCGTACCCTCACCCGTACCCTAACCCGTACCCTAAGCCGTACCCTAACCCTAACCCTAACCCTAAACTATACCCTACGCCGTAACCTCACCCGTACCCTAACCCGTACCCTAAGCCGTACCCTAACCCTAACCCTAATCCTAACCCTAACCCTAACCCATACCGTACGCCATACCCTAACCCGTACCCTAAACCAATCCCTAACCATAAAACTAACCCTAACCAATACCCTACGCAGTATCCTCACCCATACCCTCACCCGTACCCGAAGCCGTACCCTAACCCTAACCCTAACCCTAACCCTAACCCCTACCCTATGCCATACCCTCACCTGTACCCTATCCCATAACCTAAGCCGTACCATAACCCTAACACTAACCCTACCCCTAACCCATAACCTACGCCGTACCCTCACCCGTACCCTAACCCGTATCCTAAGCCGTACCCTAACCCTAACCCTAACCGTAACCCTAACCCATAACCTACGCCGTACCCTCACCCGTACCCTAACACGTACCCTAAGACGTACCGTAACCCTAACCCTAACACTAACCCTAACCCTAACCCACACTCTACGCCGTACCCTAACCCGTACCCTAACACGTAGTCTAAGCCGTACCCTAACCCTAACCAATACCCTACGCAGTACCCTCACCCGTACCCTCACCCGTACCCTAAGCCATACCCTAACCCTAACCCTAACCCTAACCCTTACCCTACGCCGTACCCTCAGCCGTACCCTAACCCATACCCTAAGACGTACCCTAACCCTAACTCTAACCCATACGCTACGCCGTACCCTCACCCGTACCCTAACCCGTATCCTAAGCCGTACCAATACCCTAACCCTAACCCTAACCCTAACCCTAACCCATACCCTACGCCATACCCTAACCCGTACCCTAACCCGTATCCTAAGCCGTATCCTAACCCTAACCAATACCCTACGCAGTACCCTCACCCGTACCCTAAGCCGTACCCTAACACCAACCCTAACCCTAACTCTAACCCTAACCCCTACCCTACGCCGTACCCTCACCCGTACCCTATCCCATACGCTAAGCCGTACCCTAACCCTAACACTAACACTAACCCTAACCCTAACCCTAACCCTTGCCCTACGCCGTACCCTCAGCCGTACCCTAACCCGTACCCTAAGCCGTAACCTAACCCTAACCCTAACCTATACACTACGCCGTACCCTCACCCGTACCCTAACCCGTACCCTAAGCCGTACCCTAACTCTAACCCTAACCCTAACCCTAACCCTTACCCATACCCTGCGCCGTACCCTAACCCATACAATAACCTGTATCCTAAGCCTTAACCTAACCCTAACCAATGACCTACAGAGTACCCTCACCCGTACCCTAAGCCATACCCTAACCCTAACCCTAACACTAACCCTAACCCTAAACCCTACCCTATGCCGTACCCTCACCCATACCCTATCCCATAGCCTAAGCCGTACCCTAACCCTAACACTAACCCTAACCCTAACCCATAACCTACGCCGTACCCTCACCCGTACCCTAACCCATACCCAAAGCCTTACCCTAACCCTAACCCTAACCCTCACCCATACCCAACGCCGTAACCTAACCCATATCCTAACCCGTATCCTAAGCCGTACCCTAACCCTAACCAGTAACCTACGCAGTACACTCACCAGTACCCTCACCCGTACCCTAAGCCGTACCCTAACCTTAACCCTAACCCTAACCCTAACCCATACGCTACGCCGTACCCTCACCCGTACCCTAAACCGTATCCTAAGCCGTACCCTAACCCTAACTCTAACCTATACCCTACGTCGTACCATCAACCGTACCCTAACCCGTACCCTACGCCGTACCCTAACCCTAACCCTAAACCTAACCCTAAACTGTACCCTACGCCGTACCCTAACCCGTAGCCTAACCCGTACCCTAAGCCGTACCCTAACACTAACCCTAACCCTAACCCTAACCCTAACCCATACCCTATGCCGTACCCTAACCCGTACCCTAACCGTATCCTAAGCCGTATCCTAACCCTAACCAATACCCTACGCAGTACCCTCACCCTTACCCTCACCCGTACCCTAAACCTAACCCTAACCCTAAACCTAACCCTAACCAATACCCTACGCGATACCCTAACCCGTACCCTACACTCGTATCCTAAGCCGTATCCTAACCCTAACCAATACCCTACGCAGTACCCTCACCCGTACCCTCACCCGTACCCTAAGCCATACCCTAACCCCAACCCTAACCCTAACTCTAACCCTAATCCCTACCGTACGCCGTACCCTCACCCGTACCCTATCCCATACGCTAAGCCGTACCCTAACCCTAACACTAACACTAACCCTAAGCCTAACCCATACCCTACGCCGTACCCTCACCCGTAACCTAACCCGTACCCTAAGCCGTACCCTAACCCTAACCCTAACCTATACACTACGCCGTACCCTCACCCGTACCCTAACCCGTACCCTAAGCCGTACCCTAACTCTAACCCTAAACCTAACCCTTACCCATACCCTGCGCCGTACCCTAACACATACAATAACCTGTATCCTAAGCCTTAACCTAACCCTAACCAATGACCTACACAGTACCCTCACCCGTACCCTAAGCCATACCCTAACCCTAACACTAACACTAACCCTAACCCTAAAACCTACCCTATGCCGTACCCTCACCCATACGCTATACCATACCCTAAGCTGTACCCTAACCCTAACACTAACCCTAACCCTAACCCTAACCCTAAACTACCCTTGACTGCTTTTGCCTCCATTAGATTTCCTAAGCACTAGTGTTTTAAGGAACAGGTTAAAAAGAAAATCCTAATGTGATTTTTTTATAATGTGTTTATTCTTTATCTTATCCTAGTGACGAAAATCTTCTCCATGGCTGGACCCTAAATAATATTCCTTTACGTGCTAAGTGGTATCTAGAGAGTGGGATAGGTTTAATAAATACCCTAATCCTAACGTGTACCCTAACCCTAAACCATACCCTAACCCTAATGCGTACCCTAACCCTAACCCAAACCCTAACCCTAACACGTACGCTAATCCTAACCCGTACCCTAAACCAATCCCTAACCCTAAAACTAAACCTAACCCTAACCCTAACCCTAACTCATACGCTACGCCGTACCCTCACCCATACCCTAACCCGTATCCTAAGCCGTACCCTAACCCTAACCAATAACCTACGCAGTACCCTCACCAGTACCCTCACCCGTATCCTAAGCCCTACCCTAACCCTAACCCTAACCCTAACCCTAAACTACCCTTTACTGCTTTTGCCTCCATTAGATTTCCTAAACACTAGTGTTTTAAAGAACAGGTTAAAAAGAAAACCTTATATGATTTTTTTATAATGTGTTTATTATTTATCTTATCCTAGTGACTAAAATCTTCTCCATGGCTGAACCCCAAATAATATTCCTTTACGTGCTAAGTGGTATCTAGAGAGTGGGATAGGTTTAATAAATACCCTAATCCTAAAGTGTACCCTAAACCTAACCCATACCCTAACCCTAACGCGTACCCTAACCCTAACCAAAACCCTAACCCGAACACGTATGCTAATCCTAACCCGTACCCTAAACCAATCCCTAACCCTAAAACTAACCCTAACCCTAACCCTAACCCTAACCCATAACCTACGCCGTACCCTCACCCGTACCCTAACCCGTACCCTAAGCCGTACCCTAACCCTAACCCTAACCCTAAACCATACGCTACGCCGTACCCTCACCCGTACCCTAACCCGTATCCTAAGCCGTACCCTAACCCTAACCCTAACACTAACCCTAACCCATAACCTACGCCGTACCCTCACCCATACCCTAAAACGTACCCTAAGACGTACCGTAAACCTAACCCTAACACTAACCCTAACCCACACTCTACGCCGTAGCCTAATCCGTACCCTAACACGTATCCTAAGCCGTACCCTAACCCTAACCAATACGCTACTCAGTACCCTCACCCGTACCCTCACCCGTACCCTAAGCCATACCCTAACCCTAACCCTAACCCCTACCCTACGCCGTACCCTCACACGTACCCTATCAAATACCCTAAGCCGTACCCTAACCCTAACACTAACCCTAAACCTAACCCTAACCCTAAAATACCCTTGATTGCTTTTGCCTCTATTAGATTTCCTAAGCACTAGTGTTTTAAGGAACAGGTTAAAAAGAAAATCCTAATGTGATTTTTTTATAATGTGTTTATTCTTTATCTTATCCTAGTGACTAAAATCTTCTCCATGGCTGGATCCCTAATAATATTCCTTTACGTGCTAAGTGGTACCTAGAGAGTGGGATAGGTTTAATAAATACCCTAATCCTAACGTGTACCCTAACCCTAACCCATACCCTAACCCTAACGCGTACCCTAACCCTAACCCAAAACCTAACCCTAACACGTACGCTAATACTAACCCGTACACTAAACCAATCCCTAACCCTAAAACTAACCCTAACCCTAACCCTAACCCTAACCCTTACCCTACGCCATACCCTCACCCGTACCCTAACCCGTACCCTAAGACGTACCCTAACCCTAACCCTAACTCATACGCTACGCCGTACCCTCACCCGTACCCTAACCCGTATCCTAAGCCGTACCCTAACCCTAACCCTAACCCTAACCCTAACCCTAACCCATATCCTACGCCATACCCCAACCCGTACCCTAACCCGTATCCTAAGCCATATCCTAACCCTAACCAATACCCTACGCAGTACCCTCACCCGTACCCTCACCCGTACCCTAAGCCGTACCCTAACCCCAACCCTAACCTTAACTCTAACCCTAACCCCTACCCTACGCTGTACCCTCACCCGTACCCTATCCCATACGCTAAGCCGTACCCTAACCCTAACACTAACACTAACCCTAACCCTAACCCTAACCCATACCCTACGCCGTACCCTCACCCGTAACCTAACCCGTACCCTAAGCCGTACCCTAACCCTAACCCTAACCTATACACTACGCCGTACCCTCACCCGTACCCTAACCCGTACCCTAAGCCGTACCCTAACTCTAACCCTAACCCTAACCCTAACCCTTACCCATACCCTGTGCCGTACCCTAACCTATACAATAACCTGTATCCTAAGCCTTAACCTAACCCTAACCAATGACCTACACAGTACCCTCACCCGTACCCTAAGCCATACCCTAACCCTAACCCTAACACTAACCCTAACCCTAAACCCTACCCTATGCCGTACCCTCACCCATACCCTATCCCATACCCTAAGCCGTACCCTAACCCTTACACTAACCCTAACCCTAACTCTAACCCTAAACTACCGTTGACTGCTTTTGCCTCCATTAGATTTCCTAAGCACTAGTGTTTTAAGGAACAGGTTAAAAAGAAAATCCTAATGTGATTTTTTTATAATGTGTTTATTCTTTATCTTATCCTAGTGACGAAAATCTTCTCCATGGCTGGACCCTAAATAATATTCCTTTACGTGCTAAGTGCTATCTAGAGAGTGGGATAGGTTTAATAAATACCCTAATCCTAACGTGTACCCTAACCCTAACCCACACCTTAACCCTAATGCGTACCCTAACCCTAACCCAAACCCTAACCCTAACACGTACGCTAATCCTAACCCGTACCCTAAACCAATCCCTAACCCTAAAACTAACCCTAACCCTAACCCTAACCCTAACCCATACGCTACGCCGTACCCTCACCCATACCCTAACCCGTATCCTAAGCCGTACCCTAACCCTAAACCTAACCCTAAACTCTACCCTACGCCGTACCCTCACCCGTACCCTCACCCGTACCCAAAGCCTTACCCTAACCCTAACCCTAACCCTCACCCATACCCAACGCCGTAACCTAACCCATATCCTAACCCGTATCCTAAGCCGTACCCTAACCCTAACCAATAACCTACGCAGTACCCTCACCAGTACCCTCACCCGTATCCTAAGCCCTACCCTAACCCTAACCCTAACCCTAACCCTAACCCTAACCCTAACCCTAATCCCTAACCCTAAAACTAACCCTAACCCTAACTCTAACCCTAACCCATAACCTACGCCGTACCCTCACCCGTACCCTAACCCGTACCCTAAGCCGTACCCTAACCCTAAACCTAACTCTAACTCATACGCTACGCCGTACCCTCACCCGTACCCTAACCCGTATCCTAAGCCGTACCCTAACCCTAACCCTAACCCTAACCCTAACCGCTACCCTACGCCGTACCCTATCCCATACCCTAAGCGGTACCCTAACCCTAACACTAACCCTAACCCTAACCCTAACCCATACCCTACGCCGTACCCTAACCCGTACCCTAACCCGTATTCTAAGCCGTACCCTAACCATAACCAATACCCTACACAGTACCCTCACCCGTACCCTCACCCGTACCCTAAGCCATACCCTAACCCTAAACCTAACCCTAACCTATACACTACGCCATACCCTCACCCGTACCCTAACCCGTACCCTAAGCCGTACGCTAACCCTAACCCTAACCCTAAACCATACGCTACGCCGTACCCTCACCCGTACCCTAACCCGTATCCTAACCCTAACCCTAACTCTAAACTATACCCTACGCCGTAACCTCACCCGTTCCCTAACCCGTACCCTAAGCCGTATCCTAAACCTAACCCTAACCCTAACCCTAACCCTAAACCATACCGTACGCCATACCCTAACACGTACCCTAACCCGTATCCTAAGCCGTACCCTAACCCTAACCAATACCCTACGCAGTATCCTCACCCATACGCTCACCCGTACCCTAAGCCGTACCCTAACCCTAACCCTAACACTAACCCTAACCCTAAACCCTACCCTATGCCATACCCTCACCTGTACCCTATCCCATAACCTAAGCCGTATCATAACCCTAACACTAACCCTATCCCTAACCCATAACCTACGCCGTACCCTCACCCGTACCCTAACCCGTATCCTAAGCCGTACCCTAACCCTAACCCTAACCCTAACCCTAACCCTAACCCTAAACCATACCGTACGCCATACCCTAACACGTACCCTAACCCGTATCCTAAGCCGTACCCTAACCCTAACCAATACCCTACGCAGTATCCTCACCCATACCCTCACCCGTACCCTAAGCCGTACCCTAACCCTAACCCTAACACTAACCCTAACCCTAAACCCTACCCTATGCCATACCCTCACCTGTACCCTATCCCATAACCTAAGCCGTATCATAACCCTAACACTAACCCTATCCCTAACCCATAACCTACGCCGTACCCTCACCCGTACCCTAACCAGTATCCTAAGCCGGACCCTAACCCTAACCCTAACCCTAACCCTAACCCATAACCTACGCCGTACCCTCACCTGTACCCTAACACGTACCCTAAGACATACCGTAACCCTAACACTAACACTAACCCTAACCCTAACCCACACTCTACGCCATACCCTAACCCGTACCCTAACACGTATCGTAAGCCGTACCCTAACCCTAACCAATACCCTACGCAGTACCCTCATCCGTACCCTCACCCGTAACCTAACCCGTACCCTAAGCCGTACCCTAACCCTAACCCTAACCTATACACTACGCCGTACCCTCACCCGTACCCTAACCCGTACCCTAAGCCGTACCCTAACTCTAACCCTAACCCTAACCCTAACCCTTACCCATACCCTGCGCCGTACCCTAACCCTTACAATAACCTGTATCCTAAGCCTTAACCTAACCCTAACCAATGACCTACACAGTACCCTCACCCGTACCCTAAGCCATACCCTAACCCTAACCCTAACACTAACCTTAACCCTAAACCCTACCCTATGCCGTATCCTCACCCATACCCTATCCCATACCCTAAGCCGTACCCTAACCCTAACACTAACCCTAACCCTAACCCTAAACTACCCTTGATTGCTTTTGCCTCCATTAGATTTCCTAAGCACTAGTGTTTTAAGGAACAGGTTAAAAAGAAAATCCTAATGTGATTTTTTTATAATGTGTTCATTCTTTATCTTATCCTAGTGACGAAAATCTTCTCCATGGCTGGACCCTAAATAATATTCCTTTACGTGCTAAGTGGTATCTAGAGAGTGGGATAGGTTTAATAAATACCCTAATCCTAACGTGTACCCTAACCCTAACCCATACCCTAACCCTAATGCGTACCCTAACCCTAACCCAAACCCTAACCCTAACACGTACGCTAATCCTAACTCGTACCCTAAACCAATCCCTAACCCTAAAACTAACCCTAACCCTAACCCTAACCCTAACCCATACGCTACGCCGTACCCTCACCCATACCCTAACCCGTATCCTAAGCCGTACCCTAACCCTAAACCTAACCCTAACCTCTTCCCTACGCCGTACCCTCACCCGTACCCTAACCCGTACCCAAAGCCTTACCCTAACCCTAACCCTAACCCTCACCCATACCCAACGCCGTAACCTAACCCATATCCTAACCCGTATCCTAAGCCGTACCCTAACCCTAACCAATAACCTATGCAGTACCCTCACCAGGACCCTCACCCGTATCCTAAGCCCTACCCTAACACTAACCCTAACCCTAACCCTAAACTACCCTTTACTGCTTTTGCCTCCATTAGATTTCCTAAACACTAGTGTTTTAAGGAACAGGTTAAAAACAAAACCTTATGTGATTTTTTTATAATGTGTTTATTCTTTATCTTATCCTAGTGACTAAAATCTTCTCCATGGCTGAACCCCAAATAATATTCCTTTACGTCCTAAGTGGTATCTAGAGAGTGGGATAGGTTTAATAAATACCCTAATCCTAAAGTGTACCCTAAAACTAACCCATACCCCAACCCTAACGCGTAACCCTAACCCTAACCAAAACCTAACCCGAACACGTATGCTAATCCTAACCCGTACCCTAAACCAATCCCTAACCCTAAAACTAACCCTAACCCTAACCCTAACCCATAACCTACACCGTACCCTCACCCGTACCCTAACCCGTACCCTAAGCCGTACCCTAACCCTAACCCTAACCCTAAACCATACGCTACGCCGTACCCTCACCCGTACCCTAACCCGTATCCTAAGCCGTACCCTAACCCTAACACTAACCCTAAACTATACCCTACGCCGTAACCTCACCCGTACCCTAACCCATACCCTAAGCCGTACCCTAACCCTAACCCTAACCCTAACCCTAACCCTAACCCTAACCCTAACCCTAACCCATACCGTACGCCATACCCTAACACGTCCGCTAAACCGTATCCTAAGCCGTACCCTAACCCTAACCAATACCCTACGCAGTATCCTCACCCATACCCTCACCCGTACCCTAAGCCGTACCCTAACCCTAACCCTAACCCTAAACCTAACCCTAACCCCTACCCTATGCCATACCCTCACCTGTACCCTATCCCATAACCTAAGCCGTACCATAACCCTAAAACTAACCCTATCCCTAAACCATAAACTACGCCGTACCCTCACCCGTACCCTAACCCGTATCCTAAGCCGTACCCTAACCCTAACCCTAACCCATAACCTACGCCGTACCCTCACCCGTACCCTAACACGTACCCTAAGACGTACCGTAACCCTAACCCTAACACTAACCCTAACCCTAACCCACACTCTACGCCGTACCCTAACCCGTACCCTAACACGTATCCTAAGCCGTACCCTAACCCTAACCAATACCCTACGCAGTACCCTCACCCGTACCCTCACCCGTACCCTAAGCCATACCCTAACCCTAACCCTAACCCTAACCCTTACCCTACGCCGTACCCTCACCCGTATCCTATCCCATACCCTAAGCCGTACCCTAACCCTAACACTAACCCTAACCCTAACCCTAACCCTAAACTACCCTTGATTGCTTTTGCCTTTATTAGATTTCCTAAGCACTAGTGTCTTAAGGAACAGGTTAAAAAGAAAATCCTAATGTGATTTTTTTATAATGTGTTTATTCTTTATCTTATCCTAGTGACTAAAATCTTCTCCATGGCTGGATCCCTAATAATATTCCTTTACGTGCTAAGTGGTATCTAGAGAGTGGGATAGGTTTAATAAATACCCTAATCCTAACGTGTACCCTAACCCTAACCCATACTCTAACCCTAACGCGTACCCTAACCCTAACCCAAAATCTAAGCCTAACACGTACGCTAATCCTAACCCGTACCCTAAACCATTCCCTAACCCTAAAACTAACCCTAACCCTAACCCTAACCCTAACCCTTACCCTACGCCGTACCCTCACCCGTACCCTAACCCGTACCCTAAGACGTACCCTAACCCTAACCCTAACCCATACGCTACGCCGTACCCTCACCCGTACCCTAACGCGTATCCTAAGACGTACCCTAACCCTAAACCTAACCCTAACCTCTACCCTACGCCGTACCCTCACCCGTACCCTAACCCGTACCCAAAGCCTTACCCTAACCCTAACCCTAACCCTCACCAATACCCAACGCCGTAACCTAACCCATATCCTAACCCGTATCCTAAGCCGTACCCTAACCCTAACCAATAACCTACGCAGCACCCTCACCAGTACCCTCACCCGTATCCTAAGCCCTACCCTAACCCTAACCCTAACCCTAACCCTAAACTACCCTTTACTGCTTTTGCCTCCATTAGATTTCCTAAACACTAGTGTTTTAAGGAACAGGTTAAAAAGAAAACCTTATGTGATTTTTTCATAATGAGTTTATTCTTTATCTTATCCTAGTGACTAAAATCTTCTCCATGGCTGAACCCCAAATAATAATCCTTTACGTGCTAAGTGGTATCTAGAGAGTGGGATAGGTTTAATAAATACCCAAATCCTAAAGTGTACCCTAAACCTAACCCATACCCTAACCCTAACGCGTACCCTAAGCCTAACCAAAACCCTAACCCGAACAAGTATGCTAATACTAACCCATACCCTAAACCAATCCCTAACCCTAAAACTAACCCTAACCCTAACCCTAACCCATAACCTACGCCGTACCCTCACCCGTACCCTACCCCTTATCCTAAGCCGTACCCTAACCCTAACCCTAACCCTAACCCTAACCGCTACCCTACGCCGTACCCTATCCCATACCCTAAGCGGTACCCTAACCCTAACACTAACCCTAAACCTAACCCTAACCCCTACCCTACGCCGTACCCTCAACCGTAACCTATCCCATACCCTAAGCCGTACCCTAACCCTAACACTAACCCTAACCCTAAACCTAAACCCTACCCTAAGCCGTACCCTCACCCGTACCCTATCCCATACCCTAAGCCGTACCCTAACCCTAACCCTAACCCTAACCTATACACTACGCCATACCCTCACCCGTACCCTAACCCGTACCCTAAGCCGTACCCTAACCCTAACCCTAACCCTGACCTATACACTACGCCGTACCCTCACCCGTACCCTAACCCGTACCCTAAGCCGTACCCTAACCCTAACCCTAACCCTAACCCTAACCCTAACCCATACCCTACGCCGTACCCTAACCCGTACCCTAACCCGTATTCTAAGCCGTACCCTAACCATAACCAATACCCTACACAGTACCCTCACCCGTACCCTCACCCGTACCCTAAGCCATACCCTAACCCTAACCCTAACCCTAACCTATACACTACGCCATACCCTCACCCGTACCCTAACCCGTACCCTAAGCCGTACCCTAACCCTAACCCTAACCCTAAACCATACGCTACGCCGTACCCTCACCCGTACCCTAACCCGTATCCTAAGCCGTACCCTAACCCTAACCCTAACCCTAAACTATACCCTACGCCGTAACCTCACCCGTACCCTAAACCGTACCCTAAGCCGTACCCTAACCCTAACCCTAACCCTAACCCTAACCCTAACCCTAACCCATACCGTACGCCATACCCTAACACGTACCCTAACCCGTATCCTAAGCCGTACCCTAACCCTAAACAATACCCTACGCAGTATCCTCACCCATACCCTCACCCGTACCCTAAGCCGTACCCTAACCCTAACCCTAACCCTAACCCTAACCCTAACCCCTACCCTATGCCATACCCTCACCTGTACCCTATCCCATAACCTAAGCCGTACCATAACCCTAACACTAACCCTAACCCTAACCCATAACCTACGCCGTACCCTCACCCGTACCCTAACCCGTACACTAAGCCGTACCCTAACCCTAACCCTAACCCTAACCCTAACCCTAAACCTAACCCATAACCTACGCCGTACCCTCACCCGTACCCTAACACGTACCCTAAGACGTACCGTAACCGTAACCCTAACACTAACCCTAACCCTAACCCACAATCTACGCCGTACCCTAACCCGTACCCTAACACGTATCCTAAGCCGTACCCTAACCCTAAGCAATACCCTACGCAGTACCCTCACCCGTACCCTCACCCGTACCCTAAGCCATACCCTAACCCTAACCCTAACCCTAACCCTAAGCCCTACCCTATGCCGTACCCTCACCCGTTCCCTATCCCATATGCTAAGCCGTACCCTAACCCTAACACTAACACTAACCCTAACCCTAACCCTAACCCATACCCTACGCCGTACCCTCACCCGTAACCTAACCTGTACCCTAAGCCGTACCCTAACCCTAACCCTAACCTATACACTACGCCGTACCCTCACCCGTACCCTAAGCCGTACCCTAACTCTAACCCTAACCCTAAACCTAACCCTTACCCATACCCTGCGCCGTACCCTAACCCATACAATAACATGTATCCTAAGCCTTAACCTAACCCTAACCAATGACCTACACAGTACCCTCACCCGTACCCTAAGCCATACCCTAACCCTAACCCTAACACTAACCCTAACCCTAAACCCTACCCTATGCCGTACCCTCACCCATACGCTATCCCATACCCTAAGCTGTACCCTAACCCTAACACTAACCCTAACCCTAACCCTAACCCTAAACTACCCTTGACTGCTTTTGCCTCCATTAGATTTCCTAAGCACTAGTGTTTTAAGGAACAGGTTAAAAAGAAAATCCTAATGTGATTTTTTTATAATGTGTTTATTCTTTATCTTATCCTAGTGACGAAAATCTTCTCCATGGCTGGACCCTAAATAATATTCCTTTACGTGCTAAGTGGTATCTAGAGAGTGGGATAGGTTTAATAAATACCCTAATCCTAACGTGTACCCTAACCCTAACCCATACCCTAACCCTAATGCGTACCCTAACCCTAACCCAAACCCTAACCCTAACACGTACGCTAATCCTAACCCGTACCCTAAACCAATCCCTAACCCTAAAACTAAACCTAACCCTAACCCTAACCCTAACCCATACGCTACGCCGTACCCTCACCCATACCCTAACCCGTATCCTAAGCCGTACCCTAACCCTAACCAATAACCTACGCAGTACCCTCACCAGTACCCTCACCCGTATCCTAAGCCCTACCCTAACCCTAACCCTAACCCTAACCCTAAACTACCCTTTACTGCTTTTGCCTCCATTAGATTTCCTAAACACTAGTGTTTTAAAGAACAGGTTAAAAAGAAAACCTTATATGATTTTTTTATAATGTGTTTATTATTTATCTTATCCTAGTGACTAAAATCTTCTCCATGGCTGAACCCCAAATAATATTCCTTTACGTGCTAAGTGGTATCTAGAGAGTGGGATAGGTTTAATAAATACCCTAATCCTAAAGTGTACCCTAAACCTAACCCATACCCTAACCCTAACGCGTACCCTAACCCTAACCAAAACCCTAACCCGAACACGTATGCTAATCCTAACCCGTACCCTAAACCAATCCCTAACCCTAAAACTAACCCTAACCCTAACCCTAACCCTAACCCATAACCTACACCGTACCCTCACCCGTACCCTCACCCGTACCCTAAGCCGTACCCTAACTCTAACCCTAACCCTAAACCTAACCCTTACCCATACCCTGCGCCGTACCCTAACCCATACAATAACATGTATCCTAAGCCTTAACCTAACCCTAACCAATGACCTACACAGTACCCTCACCCGTACCCTAAGCCATACCCTAACCCTAACCCTAACACTAACCCTAACCCTAAACCCTACCCTATGCCGTACCCTCACCCATACGCTATCCCATACCCTAAGCTGTACCCTAACCCTAACACTAACCCTAACCCTAACCCTAACCCTAAACTACCCTTGACTGCTTTTGCCTCCATTAGATTTCCTAAGCACTAGTGTTTTAAGGAACAGGTTAAAAAGAAAATCCTAATGTGATTTTTTTATAATGTGTTTATTCTTTATCTTATCCTAGTGACGAAAATCTTCTCCATGGCTGGACCCTAAATAATATTCCTTTACGTGCTAAGTGGTATCTAGAGAGTGGGATAGGTTTAATAAATACCCTAATCCTAACGTGTACCCTAACCCTAACCCATACCCTAACCCTAATGCGTACCCTAACCCTAACCCAAACCCTAACCCTAACACGTACGCTAATCCTAACCCGTACCCTAAACCAATCCCTAACCCTAAAACTAAACCTAACCCTAACCCTAACCCTAACCCATACGCTACGCCGTACCCTCACCCATACCCTAACCCGTATCCTAAGCCGTACCCTAACCCTAACCAATAACCTACGCAGTACCCTCACCAGTACCCTCA
Source organism: Eubalaena glacialis (assembly GCF_028564815.1). Lineage (NCBI taxonomy): Eukaryota > Metazoa > Chordata > Mammalia > Artiodactyla > Balaenidae > Eubalaena > Eubalaena glacialis. The sequence goes on from NW_026871495.1 coordinate 2,490,461, forward strand.
CCCGTATCCTAAGCCCTACCCTAACCCTAACCCTAACCCTAACCCTAAACTACCCTTTACTGCTTTTGCCTCCATTAGATTTCCTAAACACTAGTGTTTTAAAGAACAGGTTAAAAAGAAAACCTTATATGATTTTTTTATAATGTGTTTATTATTTATCTTATCCTAGTGACTAAAATCTTCTCCATGGCTGAACCCCAAATAATATTCCTTTACGTGCTAAGTGGTATCTAGAGAGTGGGATAGGTTTAATAAATACCCTAATCCTAAAGTGTACCCTAAACCTAACCCATACCCTAACCCTAACGCGTACCCTAACCCTAACCAAAACCCTAACCCGAACACGTATGCTAATCCTAACCCGTACCCTAAACCAATCCCTAACCCTAAAACTAACCCTAACCCTAACCCTAACCCTAACCCATAACCTACGCCGTACCCTCACCCGTACCCTAACCCGTACCCTAAGCCGTACCCTAACCCTAACCCTAACCCTAAACCATACGCTACGCCGTACCCTCACCCGTACCCTAACCCGTATCCTAAGCCGTACCCTAACCCTAACCCTAACACTAACCCTAACCCATAACCTACGCCGTACCCTCACCCATACCCTAAAACGTACCCTAAGACGTACCGTAAACCTAACCCTAACACTAACCCTAACCCACACTCTACGCCGTACCCTAATCCGTACCCTAACACGTATCCTAAGCCGTACCCTAACCCTAACCAATACGCTACTCAGTACCCTCACCCGTACCCTCACCCGTACCCTAAGCCATACCCTAACCCTAACCCTAACCCCTACCCTACGCCGTACCCTCACACGTACCCTATCAAATACCCTAAGCCGTACCCTAACCCTAACACTAACCCTAAACCTAACCCTAACCCTAAAATACCCTTGATTGCTTTTGCCTCTATTAGATTTCCTAAGCACTAGTGTTTTAAGGAACAGGTTAAAAAGAAAATCCTAATGTGATTTTTTTATAATGTGTTTATTCTTTATCTTATCCTAGTGACTAAAATCTTCTCCATGGCTGGATCCCTAATAATATTCCTTTACGTGCTAAGTGGTACCTAGAGAGTGGGATAGGTTTAATAAATACCCTAATCCTAACGTGTACCCTAACCCTAACCCATACCCTAACCCTAACGCGTACCCTAACCCTAACCCAAAACCTAACCCTAACACGTACGCTAATACTAACCCGTACACTAAACCAATCCCTAACCCTAAAACTAACCCTAACCCTAACCCTAACCCTAACCCTTACCCTACGCCATACCCTCACCCGTACCCTAACCCGTACCCTAAGACGTACCCTAACCCTAACCCTAACCCATACGCTACGCCGTACCCTCACCCGTACCCTAACCCGTATCCTAAGCCGTACCCTAACCCTAACCCTAACCCTAACCCTAACCCTAACCCATATCCTACGCCATACCCCAACCCGTACCCTAACCCGTATCCTAAGCCATATCCTAACCCTAACCAATACCCTACGCAGTACCCTCACCCGTACCCTCACCCGTACCCTAAGCCGTACCCTAACCCCAACCCTAACCTTAACTCTAACCCTAACCCCTACCCTACGCTGTACCCTCACCCGTACCCTATCCCATACGCTAAGCCGTACCCTAACCCTAACACTAACACTAACCCTAACCCTAACCCTAACCCATACCCTACGCCGTACCCTCACCCGTAACCTAACCCGTACCCTAAGCCGTACCCTAACCCTAACCCTAACCTATACACTACGCCGTACCCTCACCCGTACCCTAACCCGTACCCTAAGCCGTACCCTAACTCTAACCCTAACCCTAACCCTAACCCTTACCCATACCCTGTGCCGTACCCTAACCTATACAATAACCTGTATCCTAAGCCTTAACCTAACCCTAACCAATGACCTACACAGTACCCTCACCCGTACCCTAAGCCATACCCTAACCCTAACCCTAACACTAACCCTAACCCTAAACCCTACCCTATGCCGTACCCTCACCCATACCCTATCCCATACCCTAAGCCGTACCCTAACCCTTACACTAACCCTAACCCTAACTCTAACCCTAAACTACCGTTGACTGCTTTTGCCTCCATTAGATTTCCTAAGCACTAGTGTTTTAAGGAACAGGTTAAAAAGAAAATCCTAATGTGATTTTTTTATAATGTGTTTATTCTTTATCTTATCCTAGTGACGAAAATCTTCTCCATGGCTGGACCCTAAATAATATTCCTTTACGTGCTAAGTGCTATCTAGAGAGTGGGATAGGTTTAATAAATACCCTAATCCTAACGTGTACCCTAACCCTAACCCACACCTTAACCCTAATGCGTACCCTAACCCTAACCCAAACCCTAACCCTAACACGTACGCTAATCCTCACCCGTACCCTAAACCAATCCCTAACCCTAAAACTAACCCTAACCCTAACCCTAACCCTAACCCATACGCTACGCCGTACCCTCACCCATACCCTAACCCGTATCCTAAGCCGTACCCTAACCCTAAACCTAACCCTAACCTCTACCCTACGCCGTACCCTCACCCGTACCCTCACCCGTACCCAAAGCCTTACCCTAACCCTAACCCTAACCCTCACCCATACCCAACGCCGTAACCTAACCCATATCCTAACCCGTATCCTAAGCCGTACCCTAACCCTAACCAATAACCTACGCAGTACCCTCACCAGTACCCTCACCGGTATCCTAAGCCCTACCCTAACCCTAACCCTAACCCTAACCCTAAACTACCCTTTACTGCTTTTGCCTCCATTAGATTTCCTAAACACTAGTGTTTTAAGGAACAGGTTAAAAAGAAAACCTTATGTGATTTTTTTATAATGTGTTTATTCTTTATCTTATCCTAGTGACTAAAATCTTCTCCATGGCTGAACCCCAAATAATATTCCTTTACGTGCTAAGTGGTATCTAGAGAGTGGGATAGGTTTAATAAATACCCTAATCCTAAAGTGTACCCTAAACCTAACCCATACCCTAACCCTAACGCGTACCCTAACCCTAACCAAAACCCTAACCCGAACACGTATGCTAATCCTAACCCGTACCCTAAACCAATCCCTAACCCTAAAACTAACCCTAACCCTAACCCTAACCCTAACCCATAACCTACACCGTACCCTCACCCGTACCCTAACCCGTACCCTAAGCCGTACCCTAACCCTAACCCTAAACCATATGCTACGCCTTACCCTCACCCGTACCCTAACCCGTATCCTAAGCCGTACCCTAACCCTAACACTAACCCTAACCCTAACCCTAACCCTAAACTACCCTTGACTGCTTTTGCCTCCATTAGATTTCCTTAGCACTAGTGTTTTAAGGAACAGGTTAAAAAGAAAATCCTAATGTGATTTTTTTATAATGTGTTTATTCTTTATCTTATCCTAGTAACGAAAATCTTCTCCATGGCTGGACCCTAAATAATATTCCTTTACGTGCTAAGTGGTATCTAGAGAGTGGGATAGGTTTAATAAATACCCTAATCCTAACGTGTACCCTAACCCTAACCCTAATGCGTACCCTAACCCTAACCCAAACCCTAACCCTAACACGTACGCTAATCCTCAACCGTACCCTAAACCAATCCCTAACCCTAAAACTAACCCTAACCCTAACCCTAACCCTAACCCATACGCTACGCCGTACCCTCACCCATACCGTAACCCGTATCCTAAGCCGTACCCTAACCCTAAACCTAACCCTAACCTCTACCCTACGCCGTACCCTCACCCGTACCCTAACCCGTACCCAAAGCCTTACCCTAACCCTAACCCTAACCCTCACCCATACCCAACGCCGTAACCTAACCCATATCCTAACCCGTATCCTAAGCCGTACCCTAACCCTAACCAATAACCTACGCAGTACCCTCACCAGTACCCTCACCGGTATCCTAAGCCCTACCCTAACCCTAACCCTAACCCTAACCCTAAACTACCCTTTACTGCTTTTGCCTCCATTAGATTTCCTAAACACTAGTGTTTTAAGGAACAGGTTAAAAAGAAAACCTTATGTGATTTTTTTATAATGTGTTTATTCTTTATCTTATCCTAGTGACCTAAATCTTCTCCATGGCTGAACCCCAAATAATATTCCTTTACGTGCTAAGTGGTATCTAGAGAGTGGGATAGGTTTAATAAATACCCTAATCCTAAAGTGTACCCTAAACCTAACCCATACCCTAACCCTAACGTGTACCCTAACCCTAACCAAAACCCTAACCCGAACACGTATGCTAATCCTAACCCGTACCCTAAACCAATCCCTAACCCTAAAACTAACCCTAACCCTAACCCTAACCCTAACCCATAACCTACACCGTACCCTCACCCGTACCCTAACCCGTACCCTAAGCCGAACCCTAACCCTAACCCTAAAACATATGCTACGCCGTACCCTCACCCGTACCCTAACCCGTATCCTAAGCCGTACCCTAACCCTAACCCTAACCCTAAACTATACCCTACGCCGTAACCTCACCCGTACCCTAACCCGTACCCTAAGCCGTACCCTAACCCTAACCCTAACCCTAACCCTAAACCTAACCCTAACCCATACCGTACGCCATACCCTAACCCTAACCCTAACCCGTATCCTAAGCCGTACCCTAACCCTAACCAATACCCTACGCAGTATCCTCACCCATAGCCTCACCCGTACCCTAAGCCGTACCTTAACCCTAACCCTAACCCTAACCCTAACCCTAACCCCTACCCTATGCCATACCCTCACTTGTACCCTATCCCATAACCTAAGCCGTAACATAACCCTAACACTAACCCTAACCCTAACCCATAACCTACGCCGTACCCTCACCCGTACCCTAACCCGTATCCTAAGCCGTACCCTAACCCTAACCCTAACCCTAACCCATAACCTACGCCGTACCCTCACCCGTACCCTAACACATACCCTAAGACGTACCGTAACCCTAACCCTAACACTAACCCTAACCTTAACCCACACTCTACGCCGTACCCTAACCCGTACCCTAACACGTATCCTAAGCCGTACCCTAACCCTAAACAATACCCTACGCAGTATCCTCACCCGTACCCTCACCCGTACCCTAAGCCATACCCTAACCCTAACCCTAACCCTAACCCTAACCCCTACCCTACGCCGTACCCTCACCCGTACCCTATCCCATACGCTAAGCCGTACCCTAACCCTAACACTAACACTAACCCTAACCCTAACCCTAACCCATACCCTACGCCGTACCCTCACCCGTAACCTAACCCGTACCCTAAGCCGTACCCTAACCCTTACCCTAACCCCTACCCTACGCCGTACCCTCACCCGTACCCTATCCCATACCCTAAGCCGTACCCTAACCCTAACACTAACCCTAACCCTAACCCTAACCCTAAACTACCCTTGATTGCTTTTGCCTCTATTAGATTTCCTAAGCACTACTGTTTTAAGGAACAGGTTAAAAAGAAAATCCTGATGTGATTTTTTTATAATGTGTTTATTCTTTATCTTATCCTAGTGACTAAAATCTTCTCCATGGCTGGATCCCTAATAATATTCCTTTACGTGCTAAGTGGTATCTAGAGAGTGGGATAGGTTTAATAAATACCCTAATCCTAAAGTGTACCCTAACCCTAACCCAAACCCTAACCCTAACACGTACGCTAATCCTAACCAGTACCCTAAACCAATCCCTAACCCTAAAACTAACCCTAACCCTAACCCTAACCCTAACCCTTACCCTACGCCGTACCCTCACCCGTACCCTAACCCGTACCCTAAGACGTACCCTAACCCTAACCCTAACCCATACGCTACGCCGTACCCTCACCCGTACCCTAACCCATATTCTAAGCCGTACCCTAACCCTAACCCTAACCCTAACCCTAACCCATACCCTACGCCATACCATAACCCGTACCCTAACCCGTATCCTAAGCCGTATCCTAACCCTAACCAATACCCTACGCAGTACCCTCACCCGTACCCTCACCCGTACCCTAAGCCGTACCCTAACCCCAACCCTAACCCTAACTCTAACCCTAACCCCTACCCTAGGCCGTACCCTCACCCGTACCCTATCCCATACGCTAAGCCGTACCCTAACCCTAACACTAACACTAACCCTAACCCTAACCCTAACCCATACCCTACGCCGTACCCTCACCCGTAACCTAACCCGTACCCAAAGCCGTACCCTAACCCTAACCCTAACCTATACACTACGCCGTACCCTCACCCGTACCCTAACCCGTACCCTAAGCCGTACCCTAACTCTAACCCTAACCCTAACCCTAACCCTTACCCATACCCTGCGCCGTACCCTAACCCATACAATAACCTGTATCCTAAGCCTTAACCTAACCCTAACCAATGACCTACACAGTACCCTCACCCGTACCCTAAGCCATACCCTAACCCTAACCCTAACACTAACCCTAACCCTAAACCCTACACTATGCCGTACCCTCACCCATACCCTATCCCATACCCTAAGCCGTACCCTAACCCTAACACTAACCCTAACCCTAACCCTAACCCTAAACTACCCTTGACTGCTTTTGCCTCCATTAGATTTCCTAAGCACTAGTGTTTTAAGGAACAGGTTAAAAAGAAAATCCTAATGTGATTTTTTTATAATGTGTTTATTCTTTATCTTATCCTAGTAACGAAAATCTTCTCCATGGCTGGACCCTAAATAATATTCCTTTACGTGCTAAGTGGTATCTAGAGAGTGGGATAGGTTTAATAAATACCCTAATCCTAACGTGTACCCTAACCCTAACCCTAATGCGTACCCTAACCCTAACCCAAACCCTAACCCTAACACGTACGCTAATCCTCAACCGTACCCTAAACCAATCCCTAACCCTAAAACTAACCCTAACCCTAACCCTAACCCTAACCCATACGCTACGCCGTACCCTCACCCATACCCTAACCCGTATCCTAAGCCGTACCCTAACCCTAAACCTAACCCTAACCTCTACCCTACGCCGTACCCTCACCCGTACCCTAACCCGTACCCAAAGCCTTACCCTAACCCTAACCCTAACCCTCACCCATACCCAATGCCGTAACCTAACCCATATCCTAACCCGTATCCTAAGCCGTACCCTAACCCTAACCAATAACCTACGCAGTACCCTCACCAGTACCCTCACCGGTATCCTAAGCCCTACCCTAACCCTAACCCTAACCCTAACCCTAAACTACCCTTTACTGCTTTTGCCTCCATTAGATTTCCTAAACACTAGTGTTTTAAGGAACAGGTTAAAAAGAAAACCTTATGTGATTTTTTTATAATGTGTTTATTCTTTATCTTATCCTAGAGACCTAAATCTTCTCCATGGCTGAACCCCAAATAATATTCCTTTACGTGCTAAGTGGTATCTAGAGAGTGGGATAGGTTTAATAAATACCCTAATCCTAAAGTGTACCCTAAACCTAACCCATACCCTAACCCTAACGCGTACCCTAACCCTAACCAAAACCCTAACCCGAACACGTATGCTAATCCTAACCCGTACCCTAAACCAATCCCTAACCCTAAAACTAACCCTAACCCTAACCCTAACCCTAACCCATAACCTACACCGTACCCTCACCCGTACCCTAACCCGTACCCTAAGCCGTACCCTCACCCGTACCCTAACCCGTATCCTAAGCCGTACCCTAACCCTAACCCTAACCCTAAACTATACCCTACGCCGTAACCTCACCCGTACCATAACCCGTACCCTAAGCCGTACCCTAACCCTAACCCTAACCCTAACCCTAACCCTAACCCATACCGTACGCCATACCCTAACACGTACCCTAACCCGTATCCTAAGCCGTACCCTAACCCTAACCAATACCCTACGCAGTATCCTCACCCATAGCCTCACCCGTACCCTAAGCCGTACCCTAACCCTAACCCTAACCCTAACCCTAACCCTAACCCCTACCCTATGCCATACCCTCACCTGTACCCTATCCCATAACCTAAGCCGTACCATAACCCTAACACTAACCCTAACCCTAACCCATAACCTACGCCGTAACCTCACCCGTACCCTAACCCGTATCCTAAGCCGTACCCTAACCCTAACCCTAACCCTAACCCTAAACCATAACCTACGCCGTACCCTCACACGTACCCTAACACATACCCTAAGACGTACCGTAACCCTAACCCTAACACTAACCCTAACCTTAACCCACACTCTACGCCGTACCCTAACCCGTACCCTAACACGTATCCTAAGCCATACCCTAACCCTAACCAATACCCTACGCAGTACCCTCACCCGTACCCTCACCCGTACCCTAAGCCATACCCTAACACTAACCCTAACCCTAACCCTAACCCCTACCCTACGCCGTAACCTCACCCGTACCCTATCCCATACGCTAAGCCGTACCCTAACCCTAACACTAACACTAACCCTAACCCTAACCCTAACCCATACCCTATGCCGTACCCTCACCCGTAACCTAACCCGTACCCTAAGCCGTACCCTAACCCTTACCCTAACTCCTACCCTACGCCGTACCCTCACCCGTACCCTTTCCCATACCCTAAGCCGTACCCTAACCCTAACACTAACCCTAACCCTAACCCTAACCCTAAACTACCCTTGATTGCTTTTGCCTCTATTAGATTTCCTAAGCACTAGTGTTTTAAGGAACAGGTTAAAAAGAAAATCCTAATGTGATTTTTTTATAATGTGTTTATTCTTTATCTTATCCTAGTGACTAAAATCTTCTCCATGGCTGGATCCCTAATAATATTCCTTTACGTGCTAAGTGGTATCTAGAGAGTGGGATAGGTTTAATAAATACCCTAATCCTAACGTGTACCCTAACCCTAACCCATACCCTAACCCTAACGCGTACCCTAACCCTAACCGAAAACCTAACCCTAACAGGTACGCTAATCCTAACCCGTACCCTAAACCAATCCCTAACCCTAAAACTAACCCTAACCCTAACCCTAACCCTAAACCTTACCCTACGCCGTACCCTCACCCGTACCCTAACCCGTATCCTAAGCCGTACCCTAACCCTAACCCTAACCCTAACCCTAACCCTAACCCATACCCTACGCCATACCCTAACCCGTACCCTAACCCGTATCCTAAGCCGTATCCTAACCCTAACCAATACCCTACGCAGTACCCTCACCCGTACCCTCACCCGTACCCTAAGCCGTACCCTAACCCCAACCCTAACCCTAACTCTAACCCTAACCCCTACCCTACGCCGTACCCTCACCCGTACCCTATCCCATACGCTAAGCCGTACCCTAACCCTAACACTAACACTAACCCTAACCCTAACCCTAAACCATACCCTACGCCGTACCCTCACCCGTAACCTAACCCGTACCCAAAGCCGTACCCTAACACTAACCCTAACCTATACACTACGCCGTACCCTCACCCGTACCCTAACCCGTACCCTAAGCCGTACCCTAACTCTAACCCTAACCCTAACCCTAACCCTTACCCATACCCTGCGCCGTACCCTAACCCATACAATAACCTGTATCCTAAGCCTTAACCTAACCCTAACCAATGACCTACACAGTACCCTCACCCGTACCCTAAGCCATACCCTAACCCTAACCCTAACACTAACCCTAACCCTAAACCCTACCCTATGCCGTACCCTCACCCATACCCTATCCCATACCCTAAGCCGTACCCTAACCCTAACACTAACCCTAACCCTAACCCTAACCCTAAACTACCCTTGACTGCTTTTGCGTCCATTAGATTTCCTAAGCACTAGTGTTTTAAGGAACAGGTTAAAAAGAAAATCCTAATGTGATTTTTTTATAATGTGTTTATTCTTTATCTTATCCTAGTAACGAAAATCTTCTCCATGGCTGGACCCTAAATAATATTCCTTTACGTGCTAAGTGGTATCTAGAGAGTGGGATAGGTTTAATAAATACCCTAATCCTAACGTGTACCCTAACCCTAACCCTAATGCGTACCCTAACCCTAACCCAAACCCTAACCCTAACACGTACGCTAATCCTCACCCATACCCTAAACCAATCCCTAACCCTAAAACTAACCCTAACCCTAACCCTAACCCTAACCCATACGCTACGCCGTACCCTCACCCATACCCTAACCCGTATCCTAAGCCGTACCCTAACCCTAAACCTAACCCTAACCTCTACCCTACGCCGTACCCTCACCCGTACCCTAACCCGTACCCAAAGCCTTACCCTAACCCTAACCCTAACCCTCACCCATACCCAACGCCGTAACCTAACCCATATCCTAACCCGTATCCTAAGCCGTACCCTAACCCTAACCAATAACCTACGCAGTACCCTCACCAGTACCCTCACCGGTATCCTAAGCCCTCCCCTAACCCTAACCCTAACCCTAACCCTAAACTACCCTTTACTGCTTTTGCCTCCATTAGATTTCCTAAACACTAGTGTTTTAAGGAACAGGTTAAAAAGAAAACCTTATGTGATTTTTTTATAATGTGTTTATTCTTTATCTTATCCTAGAGACCTAAATCTTCTCCATGGCTGAACCCCAAATAATATTCCTTTACGTGCTAAGTGGTATCTAGAGAGTGGGATAGGTTTAATAAATACCCTAATCCTAAAGTGTACCCTAAACCTAACCCATACCCTAACCCTAACGCGTACCCTAACCCTAACCAAAACCCTAACCCGAACACGTATGCTAATCCTAACCCGTACCCTAAACCAATCCCTAACCCTAAAACTAACCCTAACCCTAACCCTAACCCTAACCCATAACCTACACCGTACCCTCACCCGTACCCTAACCCGTACCCTAAGCCGTACCCTCACCCGTACCCTAACCCGTATCCTAAGCCGTACCCTAACCCTAACCCTAACCCTAAACTATACCCTACGCCGTAACCTCACCCGTACCATAACCCGTACCCTAAGCCGTACCCTAACCCTAACCCTAACCCTAACCCTAACCCTAACCCATACCGTACGCCATACCCTAACACGTACCCTAACCCGTATCCTAAGCCGTACCCTAACCCTAACCAATACCCTACGCAGTATCCTCACCCATAGCCTCACCCGTACCCTAAGCCGTACCCTAACCCTAACCCTAACCCTAACCCTAACCCTAACCCCTACCCTATGCCATACCCTCACCTGTACCCTATCCCATAACCTAAGCCGTACCATAACCCTAACACTAACCCTAACCCTAACCCATAAACTACGCCGTAACCTCACCCGTACCCTAACCCGTATCCTAAGCCGTACCCTAACCCTAACCCTAACCCTAACCCTAAACCATAACCTACGCCGTACCCTCACCCGTACCCTAACACATACCCTAAGACGTACCGTAACCCTAACCCTAACACTAACCCTAACCTTAACCCACACTCTACGCCGTACCCTAACCCGTACCCTAACACGTATCCTAAGCCATACCCTAACCCTAACCAATACCCTACGCAGTACCCTCACCCGTACCCTCACCCGTACCCTAAGCCATACCCTAACCCTAACCCTAACCCTAACCCTAACCCCTACCCTACGCCGTAACCTCACCCGTACCCTATCCCATACGCTAAGCCGTACCCTAACCCTAACACTAACACTAACCCTAACCCTAACCCTAACCCATACCCTATGCCGTACCCTCACCCGTAACCTAACCCGTACCCTAAGCCGTACCCTAACCCTTACCCTAACTCCTACCCTACGCCGTACCCTCACCCGTACCCTATCCCATACCCTAAGCCGTACCCTAACCCTAACACTAACCCTAACCCTAACCCTAACCCTAAACTACCCTTGATTGCTTTTGCCTCTATTAGATTTCCTAAGCACTAGTGTTTTAAGGAACAGGTTAAAAAGAAAATCCTAATGTGATTTTTTTATAATGTGTTTATTCTTTATCTTATCCTAGTGACTAAAATCTTCTCCATGGCTGGATCCCTAATAATATTCCTTTACGTGCTAAGTGGTATCTAGAGAGTGGGATAGGTTTAATAAATACCCTAATCCTAACGTGTACCCTAACCCTAACCCATACCCTAACCCTAACGCGTACCCTAACCCTAACCGAAAACCTAACCCTAACAGGTACGCTAATCCTAACCCGTACCCTAAACCAATCCCTAACCCTAAAACTAACCCTAACCCTAACCCTAACCCTAAACCTTACCCTACGCCGTACCCTCACCCGTACCCTAACCCGTATCCTAAGCCGTACCCTAACCCTAACCCTAACCCTAACCCTAACCCTAACCCATACCCTACGCCATACCCTAACCCGTACCCTAACCCGTATCCTAAGCCGTATCCTAACCCTAACCAATACCCTACGCAGTACCCTCACCCGTACCCTCACCCGTACCCTAAGCCGTACCCTAACCCCAACCCTAACCCTAACTCTAACCCTAACCCCTACCCTACGCCGTACCCTCACCCGTACCCTATCCCATACGCTAAGCCGTACCCTAACCCTAACACTAACACTAACCCTAACCCTAACCCTAAACCATACCCTACGCCGTACCCTCACCCGTAACCTAACCCGTACCCAAAGCCGTACCCTAACACTAACCCTAACCTATACACTACGCCGTACCCTCACCCGTACCCTAACCCGTACCCTAAGCCGTACCCTAACTCTAACCCTAACCCTAACCCTAACCCTTACCCATACCCTGCGCCGTACCCTAACCCATACAATAACCTGTATCCTAAGCCTTAACCTAACCCTAACCAATGACCTACACAGTACCCTCACCCGTACCCTAAGCCATACCCTAACCCTAACCCTAACACTAACCCTAACCCTAAACCCTACCCTATGCCGTACCCTCACCCATACCCTATCCCATACCCTAAGCCGTACCCTAACCCTAACACTAACCCTAACCCTAACCCTAACCCTAAACTACCCTTGACTGCTTTTGCGTCCATTAGATTTCCTAAGCACTAGTGTTTTAAGGAACAGGTTAAAAAGAAAATCCTAATGTGATTTTTTTATAATGTGTTTATTCTTTATCTTATCCTAGTAACGAAAATCTTCTCCATGGCTGGACCCTAAATAATATTCCTTTACGTGCTAAGTGGTATCTAGAGAGTGGGATAGGTTTAATAAATACCCTAATCCTAACGTGTACCCTAACCCTAACCCAAATCCTAACCCTAACACGTACGCTAATCCTCACCCGTACCCTAAACCAATCCCTAACCCTAAAACTAACCCTAACCCTAACCCTAACCCTAACCCATACGCTACGCCGTACCCTCACCCATACCCTAACCCGTATCCTAAGCCGTACCCTAACCCTAAACCTAACCCTAACCTCTACCCTACGCCGTACCCTCACCCGTACCCTCACCCGTACCCAAAGCCTTACCCTAACCCAAACCCTAACCCTCACCCATACCCAAGGCCGTAACCTAACCCATATCCTAACCCGTATCCTAAGCCGTACCCTAACCCTAACCAATAACCTACGCAGTACCCTCACCAGTACCCTCACCGGTATCCTAAGCCCTACCCTAACCCTAACCCTAACCCTAACCCTAAACTACCCTTTACTGCTTTTGCCTCCATTAGATTTCCTAAACACTAGTGTTTTAAGGAACAGGTTAAAAAGAAAACCTTATGTGATTTTTTTATAATGTGTTTATTCTTTATCTTATCCTAGTGACTAAAATCTTCTCCATGGCTGAACCCCAAATAATATTCCTTTACGTGCTAAGTGGTATCTAGAGAGTGGGATAGGTTTAATAAATACCCTAATCCTAAAGTGTACCCTAAACCTAACCCATACCCTAACCCTAACGCGTACCCTAACCCTAACCAAAACCCTAACCCGAACACGTATGCTAATCCTAACCCGTACCCTAAACCAATCCCTAACCCTAAAACTAACCCTAACCCTAACCCTAACCCTAACCCATAACCTACACCGTACCCTCACCCGTACCCTAACCCGTACCCTAAGCCGTACCCTAACCCTAACCCTAAACCATATGCTACGCCTTACCCTCACCCGTACCCTAACCCGTATCCTAAGCCGTACCCTAACCCTAACACTAACCCTAAACTATACCCTACGCCGTAACCTCACCCGTACCCTAACCCGTACCCTAAGCCGTACCCTAACCCTAACCCTAACCCTAACCCTAACCCTAACCCTAACCCATACCGTACGCCATACCCTAACACGTAACCTAACCCGTATCCTAAGCCGTACCCTAACCCTAACCAATACCCTACGCAGTATCCTCACCCATAGCCTCACCCGTGCCCTAAGCCGTACCCTAACCCTAACCCTAACCCTAACCCTAACCCTAACACCTACCCTATGCCATACCCTCACCTGTACCCTATCCCATAACCTAAGCCGTACCATAACCCTAACACTAACCCTAACCCTAACCCATAACCTACGCCGTACCCTCACCCGTACCCTAACCCGTATCCTAAGCCGTACCCTAACCCTAACCCTAACCCTAACCCTAACCCATAACCTACGCCGTACCCTCACCCGTACCCTAACACGTACCCTAAGAAGTACCGTAACCCTAACCCTAACACTAACCCTAACCCTAACCCACACTCTACGCCGTACCCTAACCCGTACCCTAACACGTATCCTAAGCCGTACCCTAACCCTAAGCAATACCCTACGCAGTACCCTCACCCGTACCCTCACCCGTACCCTATCCCATACCCTAAGCCGTACCCTAACCCTAACACTAACCCTAACCCTAACCCTAACCCTAAACTACCCTTGATTGCTTTTGCCTCTATTAGATTTCCTAAGCACTAGTGTTTTAAGGAACAGGTTAAAAAGAAAATCCTAATGTGATTTTTTTATAATGTGTTTATTCTTTATCTTATCCTAGTGACTAAAATCTTCTCCATGGCTGGATCCCTAATAATATTCCTTTACGTGCTAAGTGGTATCTAGAGAGTGGGATAGGTTTAATAAATACCCTAATCCTAACGTGTACCCTAACCCTAACCCATACCCTAACCCTAACGCGTACCCTAACCCTAACCGAAATCCTAACCCTAACACGTACGCTAATCCTAACCCGTACCCTAAACCAATCCCTAACCCTAAAACTAACCCTAACCCTAACCCTAACCCTAAACCTTACCCTACGCCGTACCCTCACCCGTACCCTAACCCGTACCCTAAGACGTACCCTAACCCTAACCCTAACCCATACGCTACGCCGTACCCTCACCCGTACCCTAACCCGTATCCTAAGCCGTACCCTAACCCTAACCCTAACCCTAACCCATACCCTATGCCATACCCTAACCCGTACCCTAACCCGTATCCTAAGCCGTATCCTAACCCTAACCAATACCCTACGCAGTACCCTCACCCATACCCTCACCCGTACCCTAAGCCGTACCCTAACCCCAACCCTAACCCTAACTCTAACTCTAACCCCTACCCTACGCCGTACCCTCACCCGTACCCTATCCCATACGCTAAGCCGTACCCTAACCCTAACACTAACACTAACCCTAACCCTAACCCTAACCCATACCCTACGCCGTACCCTCACCCGTAACCTAACCCGTACCCAAAGCCGTACCCTAACCCTAACCCTAACCTATACACTACGCCGTACCCTCACCCGTACCCTAACCCGTACCCTAAGCCGTACCCTAACTCTAACCCTAACCCTAACCCTAACCCTTACCCATACCCTGCGCCGTACCCTAACCCATACAATAACCTGTATCCTAAGCCTTAACCTAACCCTAACCAATGACCTACACAGTACCCTCACCCGTACCCTAAGCCATACCCTAACCCTAACCCTAACACTAACCCTAACCCTAAACCCTACCCTATGCCGTACCCTCACCCATACCCTATCCCATACCCTAAGCCGTACCCTAACCCTAACACTAACCCTAACCCTAACCCTAACCCTAAACTACCCTTGACTGCTTTTGCCTCCATTAGATTTCCTAAGCACTAGTGTTTTAAGGAACAGGTTAAAAAGAAAATCCTAATGTGATTTTTTTATAATGTGTTTATTCTTTATCTTATCCTAGTAACGAAAATCTTCTCCATGGCTGGACCCTAAATAATATTCCTTTACGTGCTAAGTGGTATCTAGAGAGTGGGATAGGTTTAATAAATACCCTAATCCTAACGTGTACCCTAACCCTAACCCTAATGCGTACCCTAACCCTAACCCAAACCCTAACCCTAACACGTACGCTAATCCTCACCCGTACCCTAAACCAATCCCTAACCCTAAAACTAACCCTAACCCTAACCCTAACCCTAACCCATACGCTACGCCGTACCCTCACCCATACCCTAACCCGTATCCTAAGCCGTACCCTAACCCTAAAACTAACCCTAACCTCTACCCTACGCCGTACCCTCACCCGTACCCTAACCCGTACCCAAAGCCTTACCCTAACCCTAACCCTAACCCTCACCCATACCCAACGCCGTAACCTAACCCATATCCTAACCCGTATCCTAAGCCGTACCCTAACCCTAACCAATAACCTACGCAGTACCCTCACCAGTACCCTCACCCGTATCCTAAGCCCTACCCTAACCCTAACCCTAAACTACCCTTTACTGCTTTTGCCTCCATTAGATTTCCTAAACACTAGTGTTTTAAAGAACAGGTTAAAAAGAAAACCTTATGTGATTTTTTTTATAATGTGTTTATTCTTTATCTTATCCTAGTGACTAAAATCTTCTCCATGGCTGAACCCCAAATAATATTCCTTTACGTGCTAAGTGGTATCTAGAGAGTGGGATAGATTTAATAAATACCCTAATCCTAACGTGTACCCTAAACCTAACCCATACCCTAACCCTAACGCGTACCCTAACCCTAACAAAAAACCTAACCCTAACACGTACGCTAATCCTAACCCGTACCCTAAAGCAATCCCTAACCCTAAAACTAACCCTAACCCTAACCCTAACCCTAACCCTTACCCTACGCCGTACCCTCACCCGTACCCTAACCCGTACCCTAAGACGTACCCTAACCCTAACCCTAACCCATACGCTATGCCGTAACCTCACCCGTACCCTAACCCGTATTCTAAGCCGTACCCTAACCCTAACCCTAACCCTAACCCTAACCCATACCCTACGCCATACCATAACCCGTACCCTAACCCGTATCCTAAGCCGTATCCTAAACCTAACCAGTACCCTACGCAGTACCCTCACCCGTAACCTCACCCGTACCCTAAGCCGTACCCTAACCCCAACCCTAACCCTAACTCTAACCCTAACCCCTACCCTACGCCGTACCCTCACCCGTACCCTATCCCATACGCTAAGCCGTACCCTAACCCTAACACTAACACTAACCCTAACCCTAACCCTAACTCATACCCTACGCCGTACCCTCACCCGTATCCTAACCCGTACCCAAAGCCGTACCCTAACCCTAACCCTAACCTATACACTATGCCGTACCCTCACCCGTACCCTAACCCGTACCCTAAGCCGTACCCTAACTCTAACCCTAACCCTAACCCTAACCCTTACCCATACCCTGCGCCGTACCCTAACCCATACAATAACCTGTATCCTAAGCCTTAACCTAACCCTAACCAATGACCTACACAGTACCCTCACCCGTACCCTAAGCCATACCCTAACCCTAACCCTAACACTAACCCTAACCCTAAACCCTACCCTATGCCGTACCCTCACCCATACCCTATCCCATACCCTAAGCCGTACCCTAACCCTAACACTAACCCTAACCCTAACCCTAACCCTAAACTACCCTTGACTGCTTTTGCCTCCATTAGATTTCCTAAGCACTAGTGTTTTAAGGAACAGGTTAAAAAGAAAATCCTAATGTGATTTTTTTATAATGTGTTTATTCTTTATCTTATCCTAGTAACGAAAATCTTCTCCATGGCTGGACCCTAAATAATATTCCTTTACGTGCTAAGTGGTATCTAGAGAGTGGGATAGGTTTAATAAATACCCTAATCCTAACGTGTACCCTAACCCTAACCCTAATGCGTACCCTAACCCTAACCCAAACCCTAACCCTAACACGTACGCTAATCCTCACCCGTACCCTAAACCAATCCCTAACCCTAAAACTAACCCTAACCCTAACCCTAACCCTAACCCATACGCTACGCCGTACCCTCACCCATACCCTAACCCGTATCCTAAGCCGTACCCTAACCCTAAAACTAACCCTAACCTCTACCCTACGCCGTACCCTCACCCGTACCCTAACCCGTACCCAAAGCCTTACCCTAACCCTAACCCTAACCCTCACCCATACCCAACGCCGTAACCTAACCCATATCCTAACCCGTATCCTAAGCCGTACCCTAACCCTAACCAATAACCTACGCAGTACCCTCACCAGTACCCTCACCCGTATCCTAAGCCCTACCCTAACCCTAACCCTAAACTACCCTTTACTGCTTTTGCCTCCATTAGATTTCCTAAACACTAGTGTTTTAAAGAACAGGTTAAAAAGAAAACCTTATGTGATTTTTTTTATAATGTGTTTATTCTTTATCTTATCCTAGTGACTAAAATCTTCTCCATGGCTGAACCCCAAATAATATTCCTTTACGTGCTAAGTGGTATCTAGAGAGTGGGATAGATTTAATAAATACCCTAATCCTAACGTGTACCCTAAACCTAACCCATACCCTAACCCTAACGCGTACCCTAACCCTAACAAAAAACCTAAACCTAACACGTACGCTAATCCTAACCCGTACCCTAAAGCAATCCCTAACCCTAAAACTAACCCTAACCCTAACCCTAACCCTAACCCTTACCCTACGCCGTACCCTCACCCGTACCCTAACCGTACCCTAAGACGTACCCTAACCCTAACCCCTAACCCATACGCTATGCCGTAACCTCACCCGTACCCTAACCCCGTATTCTAAGCCGTACCCTAACCCTAACCCTAACCCTAACCCTAACCCATACCCTACGCCATACCATAACCCGTACCCTAACCCGTATCCTAAGCCGTATCCTAAACCTAACCAGTACCCTACGCAGTACCCTCACCCCGTAACCTCACCCGTACCCTAAGCCGTACCCTAACCCCAACCCTAACCCTAACTCTAACCCTAACCCCTACCCTACGCCGTACCCTCACCCGTACCCTATCCCATACGCTAAGCCGTACCCTAACCCTAACACTAACACTAACCCTAACCCTAACCCTAACTCATACCCTACGCCGTACCCTCACCCGTATCCTAACCCGTACCCAAAGCCGTACCCTAACCCTAACCCTAACCTATACACTATGCCGTACCCTCACCCGTACCGCTAACACCCGTACCCTAAGCCGTACCCTAACTCTAACCCTAACCCTAACCCTAACCCTTACCCATACCCTGCGCCGTACCCTAACCCATACAATAACCTGTATCCTAAGCCTTAACCTAACCCTAACCAATGACCTACACAGTACCCTCACCCGTACCCTAAGCCATACCCTAACCCTAACCCTAACACTAACCCTAACCCTAAACCCTACCCTATGCCGTACCCTCACCCATACCCTATCCCATACCCTAAGCCGTACCCTAACCCTAACACTAACCCTAACCCTAACCCTAACCCTAAACTACCCTTGACTGCTTTTGCCTCCATTAGATTTCCTAAGCACTAGTGTTTTAAGGAACAGGTTAAAAAGAAAATCCTAATGTGATTTTTTTATAATGTGTTTATTCTTTATCTTATCCTAGTAACGAAAATCTTCTCCATGGCTGGACCCTAAATAATATTCCTTTACGTGCTAAGTGGTATCTAGAGAGTGGGATAGGTTTAATAAATACACTAATCCTAACGTGTACCCTAACCCTAACCCTAATGCGTACCCTAACCCTAACCCAAACCCTAACCCTAACACGTACGCTAATCTTCACCCGTACCCTAAACCAATCCCTAACCCTAAACTAACCCTAACCCTAACCCTAACCCTAACCCATACGCTACGCCGTACCCTCACCCATACCCTAACCCGTATCCTAAGCCGTACCCTAACCCTAAACCTAACCCTAACCTCTACCCTACGCCGTACCCTCACCCGTACCCTAACCCGTACCCTAAGCCGTACCCTCACCCGTACCCCTAACCCGTATCCTAAGCCGTACCCTAACCCTAACCCTAACCCTAAACTATACCCTACGCCGTAACCTCACCCGTACCATAACCCGTACCCTAAGCCGTACCCTAACCCTAACCCTAACCCTAACCCTAACCCTAACCCTAACCCATACCGTACGCCATACCCTAACAGGTACCCTAACCCGTATCCTAAGCCGTACCCTAACCCTAAACAATACCCTACGCAGTATCCTCACCCATAGCCTCACCCGTACCCTAAGCCGTACCCTAACCCTAACCCTAACCCTAACCCTAACCCTAACCCCTACCCTATGCCATACCCTCACCTGTACCCTATCCCATAACCTAAGCCGTACCATAACCCTAACACTAACCCTAACCCTAACCCATAACCTACGCCGTACCCTCACCCGTACCCTAACCCGTATCCTAAGCCGTACCCTAACCCTAACCCTAACCCTAACCCATAACCTACGCCGTACCCTCACCCGTACCCTAACACATACCCTAAGACGTACCGTAACCCTAACCCTAACACTAACCCTAACCTTAACCCACACTCTACGCCGTACCCTAACCCGTACCCTAACACGTATCCTAAGCCGTACCCTAACCCTAACCAATACCCTACGCAGTACCCTCACCCCGTACCCTCACCCGTACCCTAAGCGATACCCTAACCCTAACCCTAACCCTAACCCTAACCCCTACCCTACGCCGTACCCTCACCCGTACCCTATCCATACGCTAAGCCGTACCCTAACCCTAACACTAACACTAACCCTAACCCTAACCCTAACCCATACCCTACGCCGTACCCTCACCCGTAACCTAACCCGTACCCTAAGCCGTACCCTAACCCTTACCCTAACCCCTACCCTACGCCGTACCCTCACCCGTACCCTATCCCATACCCTAAGCCGTACCCTAACCATAACAATAACCCTAACCCTAACCCTAACCCTAAACTACCCTTGATTGCTTTTGCCTCTATTAGAATTCCTAAGCACTAGTGTTTTAAGGAACAGGTTAAAAAGAAAATCCTGATGTGATTTTTTTATAATGTGTTTATTCTTTATCTTATCCTAGTGACTAAAATCTTCTCCATGGCTGGATCCCTAATAATATTCCTTTACGTGCTAAGTGGTATCTAGAGAGTGGGATAGGTTTAATAAATACCCTAATCCTAACGTGTACCCTAAACCTAACCCATACCCTAACCCTAACGCGTACCCTAACCCTAACAAAAAACCTAACCCTAACACGTACGCTAATCCTAACCCGTACCCTAAACCAATCCCTAACCCTAAAACTAACCCTAACCCTAACCCTAACCCTAACCCTTACCCTACGCCGTACCCTCACCCGTACCCTAACCCGTACCCTAAGACGTACCCTAACCCTAACCCTAACCCATACGCTACGCCGTACCCTCACCCGTACCCTAACCCATATTCTAAGCCGTACCCTAACCCTAACCCTAACCCTAACCCTAACCCATACCCTACGCCATACCATAACCCGTACCCTAACCCGTATCCTAAGCCGTATCCTAACCCTAACCAATACCCTACGCAGTACCCTCACCCGTACCCTCCACCCGTACCCTAAGCCGTACCCTAACCCCAACCCTAACCCTAACTCTAACCCTAACCCCTACCCTAGGCCGTACCCTCATCCGTACCCTATCCCATACGCTAAGCCGTACCCTAACCCTAACACTAACACTAACCCTAACCCTAACCCTAACCCATACCCTACGCCGTACCCTCACCCGTAACCTAACCCGTACCCAAAGCCGTACCCTAACCCTAACCCTAACCTATACACTACGCCGTACCCTCACCCGTACCCTAACCCGTACCCTAAGCCGTACCCTAACTCTAACCCTAACCCTAACCCTAACCCTTACCCATACCCTGCGCCGTACCCTAACCCATACAATAACCTGTATCCTAAGCCTTAACCTAACCCTAACCAATGACCTACACAGTACCCTCACCCGTACCCTAAGCCATACCCTAACCCTAACCCTAACACTAACCCTAACCCTAAACCCTACACTATGCCGTACCCTCACCCATACCCTATCACATACCCTAAGCCGTACCCTAACCCTAACACTAACCCTAACCCTAACCCTAACCCTAAACTACCCTTGACTGCTTTTGCCTCCATTAGATTTCCTAAGCACTAGTGTTTTAAGGAACAGGTTAAAAAGAAAATCCTAATGTGATTTTTTTATAATGTGTTTATTCTTTATCTTATCCTAGTAACGAAAATCTTCTCCATGGCTGGACCCTAAATAATATTCCTTTACGTGCTAAGTGGTATCTAGAGAGTGGGATAGGTTTAATAAATACCCTAATCCTAACGTGCACCCTAACCCTAACCCTAATGCGTACCCTAACCCTAACCCAAACCCTAACCCTAACACGTACGCTAATCCTCACCCGTACCCTAAACCAATCCCTAACCCTAAAACTAACCCTAACCCTAACCCTAACCCTAACCCATACGCTACGCCGTACCCTCACCCATACCGTAACCCGTATCCTAAGCCGTACCCTAACCCTAAACCTAACCTAACCTCTACCCTACGCCGTACCCTCACCCGTACCCTAACCCGTACCCAAAGCCTTACCCTAACCCTAACCCTAACCCTCACCCATACCCAACGCCGTAACCTAACCCATATCCTAACCCGTATCCTAAGCCGTACCCTAACCCTAACCAATAACCTACGCAGTACCCTCACCAGTACCCTCACCGGTATCCTAAGCCCTACCCTAACCCTAACCCTAACCCTAACCCTAAACTACCCTTTACTGCTTTTGCCTCTATTAGATTTCCTAAACACTAGTGTTTTAAGGAACAGGTTAAAAAGAAAACCTTATGTGATTTTTTTATAATGTGTTTATTCTTTATCTTATCCTAGTGACTAAAATCTTCTCCATGGCTGAACCCCAAATAATATTCCTTTACGTGCTAAGTGGTATCTAGAGAGTGGGATAGGTTTAATAAATACCCTAATCCTAAAGTGTACCCTAAACCTAACCCATACCCTAACCATAACGCGTACCCTAACCCTAACCAAAACCCTAACCCGAACACGTATGCTAATCCTAACCCGTACCCTAAACCAATCCCTAACCCTAAAACTAACCCTAACCCTAACCCTAACCCTAACCCATAACCTACACCGTACCCTCACCCGTACCCTAACCCGTACCCTAAGCCGTACCCTCACCCGTACCCTAACCCGTATCCTAAGCCGTACCCTAACCCTAACCCTAACCCTAAACTATACCCTACGCCGTAACCTCACCCGTACCATAACCCGTACCCTAAGCCGTACCCTAACCCTAACCCTAACCCTAACCCTAACCCTAACCCTAACCCATACCGTACGCCATACCCTAACACGTACCCTAACCCGTATCCTAAGCCGTACCCTAACCCTAACCAATACCCTACGCAGTAACCTCACCCATAGCCTCACCCGTACCCTAAGCCGTACCCTAACCCTAACCCTAACCCTAACCCTAACCCTAACCCCTACCCTATGCAATACCCTCACCTGTACCCTATCCCATAACCTAAGCCGTACCATAACCCTAACACTAACCCTAACCCTAACCCATATCCTACGCCGTACCCTCACCCGTACCCTAACCCGTATCCTAAGCCGTACCCTAACCCTAACCCTAACCCTAACCCTAACCCATAACCTACGCCGTACCCTCACCCGTACCCTAACACATACCCTAAGACGTACCGTAACCCTAACCCTAACACTAACCCTAACCTTAACCCACACTCTACGCCGTACCCTAACCCGTACCCTAACACGTATCCTAAGCCGTACCCTAACCCTAACCAATACCCTACGCAGTACCCTCACCCGTACCCTCACCCGTACCCTAAGCCATACCCTAACCCTAACCCTAACCCTAACCCTAACCCCTACCCTACGCCGTACCCTCACCCGTACCCTATCCCATACGCTAAGCCGTACCCTAACCCTAACACTAACACTAACCCTAACCCTAACCCTAACCCATACCCTACGCCGTACCCTCACCCGTAACCTAACCCGTACCCTAAGCCGTACCCTAACCCTTACCCTAACCCCTACCCTACGCCGTACCCTCACCCGTACCCTATCCCATACCCTAAGCCGTACCCTAACCATAACAATAACCCTAACCCTAACCCTAACACTAACCCTAACCCTAAACCCTACACTATGCCGTACCCTCACCCATACCCTATCCCATACCCTAAGCCGTACCCTAACCCTAACACTAACCCTAACCCTAACCCTAACCCTAAACTACCCTTGACTGCTTTTGCCTCCATTAGATTTCCTAAGCACTAGTGTTTTAAGGAACAGGTTAAAAAGAAAATCCTAATGTGATTTTTTTATAATGTGTTTATTCTTTATCTTATCCTAGTAACGAAAATCTTCTCCATGGCTGGACCCTAAATAATATTCCTTTACGTGCTAAGTGGTATCTAGAGAGTGGGATAGGTTTAATAAATACCCTAATCCTAACGTGCACCCTAACCCTAACCCTAATGCGTACCCTAACCCTAACCCAAACCCTAACCCTAACACGTACGCTAATCCTCACCCGTACCCTAAACCAATCCCTAACCCTAAAACTAACCCTAACCCTAACCCTAACCCTAACCCATACGCTACGCCGTACCCTCACCCATACCGTAACCCGTATCCTAAGCCGTACCCTAACCCTAAACCTAACCCTAACCTCTACCCTACGCCGTACCCTCACCCGTACCCTAACCCGTACCCAAAGCCTTACCCTAACCCTAACCCTAACCCTCACCCATACCCAACGCCGTAACCTAACCCATATCCTAACCCGTATCCTAAGCCGTACCCTAACCCTAACCAATAACCTACGCAGTACCCTCACCAGTACCCTCACCGGTATCCTAAGCCCTCCCCTAACCCTAACCCTAACCCTAACCCTAAACTACCCTTTACTGCTTTTGCCTCCATTAGATTTCCTAAACACTAGTGTTTTAAGGAACAGGTTAAAAAGAAAACCTTATGTGATTTTTTTATAATGTGTTTATTCTTTATCTTATCCTAGTGACTAAAATCTTCTCCATGGCTGAACCCCAAATAATATTCCTTTACGTGCTAAGTGGTATCTAGAGAGTGGGATAGGTTTAATAAATACCCTAATCCTAAAGTGTACCCTAAACCTAACCCATACCCTAACCCTAACGCGTACCCTAACCCTAACCAAAACCCTAACCCGAACACGTATGCTAATCCTAACCCGTACCCTAAACCAATCCCTAACCCTAAAACTAACCCTAACCCTAACCCTAACCCTAACCCATAACCTACACCGTACCCTCACACGTACCCTAACCCGTACCCTAAGCCGTACCCTCACCCGTACCCTAACCCGTATCCTAAGCCGTACCCTAACCCTAACCCTAACCCTAAACTATACCCTACGCCGTAACCTCACCCGTACCATAACCCGTACCCTAAGCCGTACCCTAACCCTAACCCTAACCCTAACCCTAACCCTAACCCTAACCCATACCGTATGCCATACCCTAACACGTACCCTAACCCGTATCCTAAGCCGTACCCTAACCCTAACCAATACCCTACGCAGTATCCTCACCCATAGCCTCACCCGTACCCTAAGCCGTACCCTAACCCTAACCCTAACCCTAACCCTAACCCTAACCCCTACCCTATGCCATACCCTCACCTGTACCCTATCCCATAACCTAAGCCGTACCATAACCCTAACACTAAACCTAACCCTAACCCATAACCTACGCCGTACCCTCACCCGTACCCTAACCCGTATCCTAAGCCGTACCCTAACCCTAACCATAACCCTAACCCTAACCCATAACCTACGCCGTACCCTCACCCGTACCCTAACACATACCCTAAGACGTACCGTAACCCTAACCCTAACACTAACCCTAACCTTAACCCACACTCTACGCCGTACCCTAACCCGTACCCTAACACGTATCCTAAGCCGTACCCTAACCCTAACCAATACCCTACGCAGTACCCTCACCCGTACCCTCACCCGTACCCTAAGCCATACCCTAACCCTAACCCTAACCCTAACCCTAACCCCTACCCTACGCCGTAACCTCACCCGTACCCTATCCCATATGCTAAGCCGTACCCTAACCCTAACACTAACACTAACCCTAACCCTAACCCTAACCCATACCCTACGCCGTACCGTCACCCGTAACCTAACCCGTACCCTAAGCCGTACCCTAACCCTTACCCTAACTCCTACCCTACGCGGTACCCTCACCCGTACCCTATCCCATACCCTAAGCCGTACCCTAACCCTAACACTAACCCTAACCCTAACCCTAACCCTAAACTACCCTTGATTGCTTTTGCCTCTATTAGATTTCCTAAGCACTAGTGTTTTAAGGAACAGGTTAAAAAGAAAATCCTAATGTGATTTTTTTATAATGTGTTTATTCTTTATCTTATCCTAGTGACTAAAATCTTCTCCATGGCTGGATCCCTAATAATATTCCTTTACGTGCTAAGTGGTATCTAGAGAGTGGGATAGGTTTAATAAATACCCTAATCCTAACGTGTACCCTAAACCTAACCCATACCCTAACCCTAACGCGTACCCTAACCCTAACAAAAAACCTAACCCTAACACGTACGCTAATCCTAACCCGTACCCTAAACCAATCCCTAACCCTAAAACTAACCCTAACCCTAACCCTAACCCTTACCCTACGCCGTACCCTCACCCGTACCCTAACCCGTACCCTAAGACGTACCCTAACCCTAACCCTAACCCATACGCTACGCCGTACCCTCACCCGTACCCTAACCCGTATTCTAAGCCGTACCCTAACCCTAACCCTAACCCTAACCCTAACCCATACCCTACGCCATACCATAACCCGTACCCTAACCCGTATCCTAAGCCGTATCCTAACCCTAACCAATACCCTACGCAGTACCCTCACCCGTACCCTCACCCGTACCCTAAGCCGTACCCTAACCCCAACCCTAACCCTAACTCTAACCCTAACCCCTACCCTAGGCCGTACCCTCACCCGTACCCTATCCCATACGCTAAGCCGTACCCTAACCCTAACACTAACACTAACCCTAACCCTAACCCTAACCCATACCCTACGCCGTACCCTCACCCGTAACCTAACCCGTACCCAAAGCCGTACCCTAACCCTAACCCTAACCTATACACTACGCCGTACCCTCACCCGTACCCTAACCCGTACCCTAAGCCGTACCCTAACTCTAACCCTAACCCTAACCCTAACCCTTACCCATACCCTGCGCCGTACCCTAACCCATACAATAACCTGTATCCTAAGCCTTAACCTAACCCTAACCAATGACCTACACAGTACCCTCACCCGTACCCTAAGCCATACCCTAACCCTAACCCTAACACTAACCCTAACCCTAAACCCTACCCTATGCCGTACCCTCACCCATACCCTATCCCATACCCTAAGCCGTACCCTAACCCTAACACTAACCCTAACCCTAACCCTAACCCTAAACTACCCTTGACTGCTTTTGCCTCCATTAGATTTCCTAAGCACTAGTGTTTTAAGGAACAGGTTAAAAAGAAAATCCTAATGTGATTTTTTTATAATGTGTTTATTCTTTATCTTATCCTAGTAACGAAAATCTTCTCCATGGCTGGACCCTAAATAATATTCCTTTACGTGCTAAGTGGTATCTAGAGAGTGGGATAGGTTTAATAAATACCCTAATCCTAACGTGTACCCTAACCCTAACCCTAATGCGTACCCTAACCCTAACCCAAACCCTAACCCTAACACGTACGCTAATCCTCACCCGTACCCTAAACCAATCCCTAACCCTAAAACTAACCCTAACCCTAACCCTAACCCTAACCCATACGCTACGCCGTACCCTCACCCATACCCTAACCCGTATCCTAAGCCGTACCCTAACCCTAAACCTAACCCTAACCTCTACCCCACGCCGTACCCTCACCCGTACCCTAACCCGTACCCAAAGCCTTACCCTAACCCTAACCCTAACCCTCACCCATACCCAACGCCGTAACCTAACCCATATCCTAACCCGTATCCTAAGCCGTATCCTAACCCTAACCAATAACCTACGCAGTACCCTCACCAGTACCCTCACCGGTATCCTAAGCCCTCCCATAACCCTAACCCTAACCCTAACCCTAAACTACCCTTTACTGCTTTTGCCTCCATTAGATTTCCTAAACACTAGTGTTTTAAGGAACAGGTTAAAAAGAAAACCTTATGTGATTTTTTTATAATGTGTTTATTCTTTATCTTATCCTAGTGACTAAAATCTTCTCCATGGCTGAACCCCAAATAATATTCCTTTACGTGCTAAGTGGTATCTAGAGAGTGGGATAGGTTTAATAAATACCCTAATCCTAAAGTGTACCCTAAACCTAACCCATACCCTAACCCTAACGCGTACCCTAACCCTAACCAAAACCCTAACCCGAACACGTATGCTAATCCTAACCCGTACCCTAAACCAATCCCTAACCCTAAAACTAACCCTAACCCTAACCCTAACCCTAACCCATAACCTACACCGTACCCTCACCCGTACCCTAACCCGTACCCTAAGCCGTACCCTAACCCTAACCCTAAACCATATGCTACGCCGTACCCTCACCCGTACCCTAACCCGTATCCTAAGCCGTACCCTAACCCTAACACTAACCCTAAACTATACCCTATGCCGTAACCTCACCCGTACCCTAACCCGTACCCTAAGCCGTACCCTAACCCTAACCCTAACCCTAACCCTAACCCTAACCCTAACCCATACCGTACGCCATACCCTAACACGTACCCTAACCCGTATCCTAAGCCGTACCCTAACCCTAACCAATACCCTACGCAGTATCCTCACCCATAGCCTCACCCGTGCCCTAAGCCGTACCCTAACCCTAACCCTAACCCTAACCCTAACCCTAACACCTACCCTATGCCATACCCTCACCTGTACCCTATCCCATAACCTAAGCCATACCATAACCCTAACACTAACCCTAACCCTAACCCATAACCTACGCCGTACCCTCACCCGTACCCTAACCCGTATCCTAAGCCGTACCCTAACCCTAACCCTAACCCTAACCCATAACCTACGCCGTACCCTCACCCGTACCCTAACACGTACCCTAAGACGTACCGTAACCCTAACCCTAACACTAACCCTAACCCTAACCCACACTCTAAGCCGTACCCTAACCCGTACCCTAACACGTATCCTAAGCCGTACCCTAACCCTAAGCAATACCCTACGCAGTACCCTCACCCGTACCCTCACCCGTACCCTAAGCCATACCCTAACCATAACCCTAAGCCTAACCTTAACCCCTACCCTACGCCGTACCCTCACCCGTACCCTATCCCATACCCTAAGCCGTACCCTAACCCTAACACTAACCCTAACCCTAACCCTAACCCTAACCCATACCCTACGCCGTACCCTCACCCGTAACCTAACCCGTACCCTAAGCCGTACCCTAACCCTAACCCTAACCTATACACTACGCCGTACCCTCACCCGTACCCTAACCCGTACCCTAAGCCGTACCCTAACTCTAACCCTAGCCCTAACCCTAACCCTTACCCATACCCTGCGCCGTACCCTAACCCATACAATAACCTGTATCCTAAGCCTTAACCTAACCCTAACCAATGACCTACACAGTACCCTCACCCGTACCCTAAGCCATACCCTAACCCTAACCCTAACACTAACCCTAACCCTAAACCCTACCCTATGCCGTACCCTCACCCATACCCTATCCCATACCCTAAGCCGTACCCTAACCCTAACACTAACCCTAACCCTAACCCTAACCCTAAACTACCCTTGACTGCTTTTGCCTCCATTAGAATTCCTAAGCACTAGTGTTTTAAGGAACAGGTTAAAAAGAAAATCCTAATGTGATTTTTTTATAATGTGTTTATTCTTTATCTTATCCTAGTGACTAAAATCTTCTCCATGGCTGGATCCCTAATAATATTCCTTTACGTGCTAAGTGGTATCTAGAGAGTGGGATAGGTTTAATAAATACCCTAATCCTAACGTGTACCCTAACCCTAACCCATACCCTAACCCTAACGCGTACCCTAACCCTAACCGAAAACCTAACCCTAACAGGTACGCTAATCCTAACCCGTACCCTAAACCAATCCCTAACCCTAAAACTAACACTAACCCTAACCCTAACCCTAAACCTTACCCTACGCCGTACCCTCACCCGTACCCTAACCCGTACCCTAAGACGTACCCTAACCCTAACCCTAACCCATACGCTACGCCGTACCCTCACCCGTACCATAACCCGTATCCTAAGCCGTACCCTAACCCTAACCCTAACCCTAACCCTAACACTAACCCATACCCTACGCCATACCCTAACCCGTACCCTAACCCGTATCCTAAGCCGTATCCTAACCCTAACCAATACCCTACGCAGTACCCTCACCCGTACCCTCACCCGTACCCTAAGCCGTACCCTAACCCCAACCCTAACCCTAACTCTAACCCTAACCCCTACCCTACGCCGTACCCTCACCCGTACCCTATCCCATACGCTAAGCCGTACCCTAACCCTAACACTAACACTAACCCTAACCCTAACCCTAACCCATACCCTACGCCGTACCCTCACCCGTAACCTAACCCGTACCCAAAGCCGTACCCTAACACTAACCCTAACCTATACACTACGCCGTACCCTCACCCGTACCCTAACCCGTACCCTAAGCCGTACCCTAACTCTAACCCTAACCCTAACCCTAACCCTTACCCATACCCTGCGCCGTACCCTAACCCATACAATAACCTGTATCCTAAGCCTTAACCTAACCCTAACCAATGACCTACACAGTACCCTCACCCGTACCCTAAGCCATACCCTAACCCTAACCCTAACACTAACCCTAACCCTAAACCCTACCCTATGCCGTACCCTCACCCATACCCTATCCCATAACCTTAGCCGTACCCTAACCCTAACACTAACCCTAACCCTAACCCTAACCCTAAACTACCCTTGACTGCTTTTGCCTCCATTAGATTTCCTAAGCACTAGTGTTTTAAGGAACAGGTTAAAAAGAAAATCCTAATGTGATTTTTTTATAATGTGTTTATTCTTTATCTTATCCTAGTAACGATAATCTTCTCCATGGCTGGACCCTAAATAATATTCCTTTACGTGCTAAGTGGTATCTAGAGAGTGGGATAGGTTTAATAAATACCCTAATCCTAACGTGTACCCTAACCCTAACCCTAATGCATACCCTAACCCTAACCCAAACCCTAACCCTAACACGTACGCTAATCCTCACCCGTACCCTAAACCAATCCCTAACCCTAAAACTAACCCTAACCCTAACCCTAACCCTAACCCATACGCTACGCCGTACCCTCACCCATACCCTAACCCGTATCCTAAGCCGTACCCTAACCCTAAACCTAACCCTAACCTCTACCCTACGCCGTACCCTCACCCGTACCCTAACCCGTACCCAAAGCCTTACCCTAACCCTAACCCTAACCCTCACCCATACCCAACGCCGTAACCTAACCCATATCCTAACCCGTATCCTAAGCCGTACCCTAACCCTAACCAATAACCTACGCAGTACCCTCACCAGTACCCTCACCGGTATCCTAAGCCCTACCCTAACCCTAACCCTAACCCTAACCCTAAACTACCCTTTACTGCTTTTGCCTCCATTAGATTTCCTAAACACTAGTGTTTTAAGGAACAGGTTAAAAAGAAAACCTTATGTGATTTTTTTATAATGTGTTTATTCTTTATCTTATCCTAGTGACTAAAATCTTCTCCATGGCTGAACCCCAAATAATATTCCTTTACGTGCTAAGTGGTATCTAGAGAGTGGGATAGGTTTAATAAATACCCTAATCCTAAAGTGTACACTAAACCTAACCCATACCCTAACCCTAACGCGTACCCTAACACTAACCAAAACCCTAACCCGAACACGTATGCTAATCCTAACCCGTACCCTAAACCAATCCCTAACCCTAAAACTAACCCTAACCCTAACCCTAACCCTAACTCATAACCTACACCGTACCCTCACCTGTACCCTAACCCGTACCCTAAGCCGTACCCTCACCCGTACCCTAACCCGTATCCTAAGCCGTACACTAACCCTAACCCTAACCCTAATCTATACCCTACGCCGTAACCTCACCCGTACCATAACCCGTACCCTAAGCCGTACCCTAACCCTAAACCTAACCCTAACCCTAACCCTAACCCTAACCCATACCGTACGCCATACCCTAACACGTACCCTAACCCGTATCCTAAGCCGTACCCTAACCCTAACCAATACCCTACGCAGTATCCTCACCCATAGCCTCACCCGTACCCTAAGCCGTACCCTAACCCTAACCCTAACCCTAACCCTAACCCTAACCCCTACCCTATGCCATACCCTCACCTGTACCCTATCCCATAACCTAAGCCGTACCATAACCCTAACACTAACCCTAACCCTAACGCATAACCTACGCCGTACCCTCACCCGTACCCTAACCCGTATCCTAAGCCGTACCCTAACCCTAACCCTAACCCTAACCCATAACCTACGCCGTACCCTCACCCGTACCCTAACACATACCCTAAGACGTACCGTAACCCTAACCCTAACACTAACCCTAACCTTAACCCACACTCTACGCCGTACCCTAACCCGTACCCTAACACGTATCCTAAGCCGTACCCTAACCCTAACCAATACCCTACGCAGTACCCTCACCCGTACCCTCACCCGTACCCTAAGCCATACCCTAACCCTAACCCTAACCCTAACCCTAACCCCTACCCTATGCCGTACCCTCACCCGTACCCTATCCCATACGCTAAGCCGTACCCTAACCCTAACACTAACACTAACCCTAACCCTAACCATAACCCATACCCTACGCCGTACCCTCACCCGTACCCTATCCCATACCCTAAGCCGTACCCTAACCCTAACACTAACCCTAACCCTAACCCTAACCCTAAACTACCCTTGATTGCTTTTGCCTCTATTAGATTTCCTAAGCACTAGTGTTTTAAGGAACAGGTTAAAAAGAAAATCCTGATGTGATTTTTTTATAATGTGTTTATTCTTTATCTTATCCTAGTGACTAAAATCTTCTCCATGGCTGGATCCCTAATAATATTCCTTTACGTGCTAAGTGGTATCTAGAGAGTGGGATAGGTTTAATAAATACCCTAATCCTAACGTGTACCCTAAACCTAACCCATACCCTAACCCTAACGCGTACCCTAACCCTAACAAAAAACCTAACCCTAACACGTACGCTAATCCTAACCCGTACCCTAAACCAATCCCTAACCCTAAAACTAACCCTAACCCTAAACCTAACCCTATCCCTTACCCTACGCCGTACCCTCACCCGTACCCTAACCGGTACCCTAAGACGTACCCTAACCCTAACCCTAACCCATACGCTACGCCGTACCCTCACCCGTACCCTAACCCATATTCTAAGCCGTACCCTAACCCTAACCCTAACCCTAACCCTAACCCATACCCTACGCCATACCATAACCCGTACCCTAACCCGTATCCTAAGCCGTATCCTAACCCTAACCAATACCCTACGCAGTACACTCACCCGTACCCTCACCCGTACCCTAAGCCGTACCCTAACCCCAACCCTAACCCTAACTCTAACCCTAACCCCTACCCTAGGCCGTACCCTCACCCGTACCCTATCCCATACGCTAAGCCGTACCCTAACCCTAACACTAACACTAACCCTAACCCTAACCCTAACCCATACCCTACGCCGTACCCTCACCCGTAACCTAACCCGTACCCAAAGCCGTACCCTAACCCTAACCCTAACCTATACACTACGCCGTACCCTCGCCCGTACCCTAACCCGTACCCTAAGCCGTACCCTAACTCTAACCCTAACCCTAACCCTAACCCTTACCCATACCCTGCGCCGTACCCTAACCCATACAATAACCTGTATCCTAAGCCTTAACCTAACCCTAACCAATGACCTACACAGTACCCTCACCCGTACCCTAAGCCATACCCTAACCCTAACCCTAACACTAACCCTAACCCTAAACCCTACACTATGCCGTACCCTCACCCATACCCTATCCCATACCCTAAGCCGTACCCTAACCCTAACACTAACCCTAACCCTAACCCTAACCCTAAACTACCCTTGACTGCTTTTGCCTCCATTAGATTTCCTAAGCACTAGTGTTTTAAGGAACAGGTTAAAAAGAAAATCCTAATGTGATTTTTTTATAATGTGTTTATTCTTTATCTTATCCTAGTAACGAAAATCTTCTCCATGGCTGGACCCTAAATAATATTCCTTTACGTGCTAAGTGGTATCTAGAGAGTGGGATAGGTTTAATAAATACCCTAATCCTAACGTGTACCCTAACCCTAACCCTAATGCGTACCCTAACCCTAACCCAAACCCTAACCCTAACACGTACGCTAATCCTCACCCGTACCCTAAACCAATCCCTAACCCTAAAACTAACCCTAACCCTAACCCTAACCCTAACCCATACGCTACGCCGTACCCTCACCCATACCGTAACCCGTATCCTAAGCCGTACCCTAACCCTAAACCTAACCCTAACCTCTACCCTACGCCGTACCCTCACCCGTACCCTAACCCGTACCCAAAGCCTTACCCTAACCCTAACCCTAACCC
Organism: Eubalaena glacialis; assembly: GCF_028564815.1. NCBI lineage: Eukaryota > Metazoa > Chordata > Mammalia > Artiodactyla > Balaenidae > Eubalaena > Eubalaena glacialis. Next base: position 2,525,425 of record NW_026871495.1, read on the forward strand.
TCACCCATACCCAACGCCATTACCTAACCCATATCCTAACCCGTATCCTAAGCCGTACCCTAACCCTAACCAATAACCTACGCAGTACCCTCACCAGTACCCTCACCAGTATCCTAAGCCCTACCCTAACCCTAACCCTAACCCTAACCCTAAACTACCCTTTACTGCTTTTGCCTCCATTAGATTTCCTAAACACTAGTGTTTTAAGGAACAGGTTAAAAAGAAAACCTTATGTGATTTTTTTATAATGTGTTTATTCTTTATCTTATCCTAGTGACTAAAATCTTCTCCATGGCTGAACCCCAAATAATATTCCTTTACGTGCTAAGTGGTATCTAGAGAGTGGGATAGGTTTAATAAATACCCTAATCCTAAAGTGTACACTAAACCTAACCCATACCCTAACCCTAACGCGTACCCTAACCCTAACCAAAACCCTAACCCGAACACGTATGCTAATCCTAACCCGTACCCTAAACCAATCCCTAACCCTAAAACTAACCCTAACCCTAACCCTAACCCTAACTCATAACCTACACCGTACCCTCACCCGTACCCTAACCCGTACCCTAAGCCGTACCCTCACCCGTACCCTAACCCGTATCCTAAGCCGTACACTAACCCTAACCCTAACCCTAATCTATACCCTACGCCGTAACCTCACCCGTACCCTAACCCGTACCCTAAGCCGTACCCTAACCCTAAACCTAACCCTAACCCTAACCCTAACCCTAACCCATACCGTACGCCATACCCTAACACGTACCCTAACCCGTATCCTAAGCCGTACCCTAACCCTAACCAATACCCTACGCAGTATCCTCACCCATAGCCTCACCCGTACCCTAAGCCGTACCCTAACCCTAACCCTAACCCTAACCCTAACCCTAACCCCTACCCTATGCCATACCCTCACCTGTACCCTATCCCATAACCTAAGCCGTACCATAACCCTAACACTAACCCTAACCCTAACGCATAACCTACGCCGTACCCTCACCCGTACCCTAACCCGTATCCTAAGCCGTACCCTAACCCTAACCCTAACCCTAACCCATAACCTACGCCGTACCCTCACCCGTACCCTAACACATACCCTAAGACGTACCGTAACCCTAACCCTAACACTAACCCTAACCTTAACCCACACTCTACGCCGTACCCTAACCCGTACCCTAACACGTATCCTAAGCCGTACCCTAACCCTAACCAATACCCTACGCAGTACCCTCACCCGTACCCTCACCCGTACCCTAAGCCATACCCTAACCCTAACCCTAACCCTAACCCTAACCCCTACCCTATGCCGTACCCTCACCCGTACCCTATCCCATACGCTAAGCCGTACCCTAACCCTAACACTAACACTAACCCTAACCCTAACCATAACCCATACCCTACGCCGTACCCTCACCCGTACCCTATCCCATACCCTAAGCCGTACCCTAACCCTAACACTAACCCTAACCCTAACCCTAACCCTAAACTACCCTTGATTGCTTTTGCCTCTATTAGATTTCCTAAGCACTAGTGTTTTAAGGAACAGGTTAAAAAGAAAATCCTGATGTGATTTTTTTATAATGTGTTTATTCTTTATCTTATCCTAGTGACTAAAATCTTCTCCATGGCTGGATCCCTAATAATATTCCTTTACGTGCTAAGTGGTATCTAGAGAGTGGGATAGGTTTAATAAATACCCTAATCCTAACGTGTACCCTAAACCTAACCCATACCCTAACCCTAACGCGTACCCTAACCCTAACAAAAAACCTAACCCTAACACGTACGCTAATCCTAACCCGTACCCTAAACCAATCCCTAACCCTAAAACTAACCCTAACCCTAAACCTTACCCTACGCCGTACCCTCACCCGTACCCTAACCCGTACCCTAAGACGTACCCTAACCCTAACCCTAACCCATACGCTACGCCGTACCCTCACCCGTACCCTAACCCATATTCTAAGCCGTACCCTAACCCTAACCCTAACCCTAACCCTAACCCATACCCTACGCCATACCATAACCCGTACCCTAACCCGTATCCTAAGCCGTATCCTAACCCTAACCAATACCCTACGCAGTACACTCACCCGTACCCTCACCCGTACCCTAAGCCGTACCCTAACCCCAACCCTAACCCTAACTCTAACCCTAACCCCTACCCTAGGCCGTACCCTCACCCGTACCCTATCCCATACGCTAAGCCGTACCCTAACCCTAACACTAACACTAACCCTAACCCTAACCCTAACCCATACCCTACGCCGTACCCTCACCCGTAACCTAACCCGTACCCAAAGCCGTACCCTAACCCTAACCCTAACCTATACACTACGCCGTACCCTCGCCCGTACCCTAACCCGTACCCTAAGCCGTACCCTAACTCTAACCCTAACCCTAACCCTAACCCTTACCCATACCCTGCGCCGTACCCTAACCCATACAATAACCTGTATCCTAAGCCTTAACCTAACCCTAACCAATGACCTACACAGTACCCTCACCCGTACCCTAAGCCATACCCTAACCCTAACCCTAACACTAACCCTAACCCTAAACCCTACACTATGCCGTACCCTCACCCATACCCTATCCCATACCCTAAGCCGTACCCTAACCCTAACCCTAACCCTAACCCTAACCCTAACCCTAACCCTAACCCATACCGTACGCCATACCCTAACACGTACCCTAACCCGTATCCTAAGCCGTACCCTAACCCTAACCAATACCCTACGCAGTATCCTCACCCATAGCCTCACCCGTGCCCTAAGCCGTACCCTAACCCTAACCCTAACCCTAACCCTAAACCTAACACCTACCCTATGCCATACCCTCACCTGTACCCTATCCCATAACCTAAGCCATACCATAACCCTAACACTAACCCTAACCCTAACCCATAACCTACGCCGTACCCTCACCCGTACCCTAACCCGTATCCTAAGCCGTACCCTAACCCTAACCCTAACCCTAACCCATAACCTACGCCGTACCCTCACCCGTACCCTAACACGTACCCTAAGACGTACCGTAACCCTAACCCTAACACTAACCCTAAACCTAACCCACACTCTACGCCGTACCCTAACCCGTACCCTAACACGTATCCTAAGCCGTACCCTAACCCTAAGCAATACCCTACGCAGTACCCTCACCCGTACCCTCACCCGTACCCTAAGCCATACCCTAACCATAACCCTAAGCCTAACCTTAACCCCTACCCTACGCCGTACCCTCACCCGTACCCTATCCCATACCCTAAGCCGTACCCTAACCCTAACACTAACCCTAACCCTAACCCTAACCCTAAACTACCCTTGATTGCTTTTGCCTCTATTAGATTTCCTAAGCACTAGTGTTTTAAGGAACAGGTTAAAAAGAAAATCCTAATGTGATTTTTTTATAATGTGTTTATTCTTTATCTTATCCTAGTGACTAAAATCTTCTCCATGGCTGGATCCCTAATAATATTCCTTTACGTGCTAAGTGGTATCTAGAGAGTGGGATAGGTTTAATAAATACCCTAATCCTAACGTGTACCCTAACCCTAACCCATACCCTAACCCTAACGCGTACCCTAACCCTAACCGAAAACCTAACCCTAACACGTACGCTAATCCTAACCCGTACCCTAAACCAATCCCTAACCCTAAAACTAACCCTAACCCTAACCCTAACCCTAAACCTTACCCTACGCCGTACCCTCACCCGTACCCTAACCCGTACCCTAAGACGTACCCTAACCCTAACCCTAACCCATACGCTACGCCGTACCCTCACCCGTACCCTAACCTGTATCCTAAGCCGTACCCTAACCCTAACCCTAACCCTAACCCTAACCCTAACACATACCCTACGCCATACCCTAACCCGTACCCTAACCCGTATCCTAAGCCGTATCCTAACCCTAACCAATACCCTACGCAGTACCCTCACCCGTACCCTCACCCGTACCCTAAGCCGTACCCTAACCCCAACCCTAACCCTAACTCTAACCCTAACCCCTACCCTACGCCGTACCCTCACCCGTACCCTATCCCATACGCTAAGCCGTACCCTAACCCTAACACTAACACTAACCCTAACCCTAACCCTAACCCATACCCTACGCCGTACCCTCACCCGTAACCTAACCCGTACCCAAAGCCGTACCCTAACACTAACCCTAACCTATACACTACGCCGTACCCTCACCCGTACCCTAACCCGTACCCTAAGCCGTACCCTAACTCTAACCCTAACCCTAACCCTAACCCTTACCCATACCCTGCGCCGTACCCTAACCCATACAATAACCTGTATCCTAAGCCTTAACCTAACCCTAACCAATGACCTACACAGTACCCTCACCCGTACCCTAAGCCATACCCTAACCCTAACCCTAACACTAACCCTAACCCTAAACCCTACCCTATGCCGTACCCTCAACCATACCCTATCCCATACCCTAAGCCGTACCCTAACCCTAACACTAACCCTAACCCTAACCCTAACCCTAAACTACCCTTGACTGCTTTTGCCTCCATTAGATTTCCTAAGCACTAGTGTTTTAAGGAACAGGTTAAAAAGAAAATCCTAATGTGATTTTTTTATAATGTTTTTATTCTTTATCTTATCCTAGTAACGAAAATCTTCTCCATGGCTGGACCCTAAATAATATTCCTTTACGTGCTAAGTGGTATCTAGAGAGTGGGATAGGTTTAATAAATACCCTAATCCTAACGTGTACCCTAACCCTAACCCTAATGCGTACCCTAACCCTAACCCAAACCCTAACCCTAACACGTACGCTAATCCTCACCCGTACCCTAAACCAATCCCTAACCCTAAAACTAACCCTAACCCTAACCCTAACCCTAACCCATACGCTACGCCGTACCCTCACCCATACCCTAACCCGTATCCTAAGCCGTACCCTAACCCTAAACCTAACCCTAACCTCTATCCTACGCCGTACCCTCACCCGTACCCTAACTCGTACCCAAAGCCTTACCCTAACCCTAACCCTAAGCCTCACCCATACCCAACGCCGTAACCTAACCCATATCCTAACCCGTATCCTAAGCCGTACCCTAACCCTAACCAATAACCTACGCAGTACCCTCACCAGTACCCTCACCGGTATCCTAAGCCCTCCCCTAACCCTAACCCTAACCCTAACCCTAAACTACCCTTTACTGCTTTTGCCTCCATTAGATTTCCTAAACACTAGTGTTTTAAGGAACAGGTTAAAAAGAAAACCTTATGTGATTTTTTTATAATGTGTTTATTCTTTATCTTATCCTAGTGACTAAAATCTTCTCCATGGCTGAACCCCAAATAATATTCCTTTACGTGCTAAGTGGTATCTAGAGAGTGGGATAGGTTTAATAAATACCCTAATCCTAAAGTGTACCCTAAACCTAACCCATACCCTAACCCTAACGCGTACCCTAACCCTAACCAAAACCCTAACCCGAACACGTATGCTAATCCTAACCCGTACCCTAAACCAATCCCTAACCCTAAAACTAACCCTAACCCTAACCCTAACCCTAACCCATAACCTACACCGTACCCTCACCCGTACCCTAACCCGTACCCTAAGCCGTACCCTAACCCTAACCCTAAAACATATGCTACGCCGTACCCTCACCCGTACCCTAACCCGTATCCTAAGCCGTACCCTAACCCTAACCCTAACCCTAAACTATACCCTTCGCCGTAACCTCACCCGTACCCTAACCCGTACCCTAAGCCGTACCCTAACCCTAACCCTAACCCTAACCCTAACCCATACCGTACGCCATACCCTAACACGTACCCTAACCCGTATCCTAAGCCGTACCCTAACCCTAACCAATACCCTACGCAGTATCCTCACCCATAGCCTCACCCGTACCCTAAGCCGTACCCTAACCCTAACCCTAACCCTAACCCTAACCCTAACCCCTACCCTATGCCATACCCTCACCTGTACCCTATCCCATAACCTAAGCCGTACCATAACCCTAACACTAACCCTAACCCTAACCCATAACCTACGCCGTACCCTCACCCGTACCCTAACCCGTATCCTAAGCCGTACCCTAACCCTAACCCTAACCCTAACCCTAACGCATAACCTACGCCGTACCCTCACCCGTACCCTAACACATACCCTAAGACGTACCGTAACCCTAACCCTAACACTAACCCTAACCTTAACCCACACTCTACGCCGTACCCTAACCCGTACCCTAACACGTATCCTAAGCCGTACCCTAACCCTAACCAATACCCTACGCAGTACCCTCACCCGTACCCTCACCCGTACCCTAAGCCATACCCTAACCCTAACCCTAACCCTAACCCTAACCCCTACCCTACACCGTACCCTCACCCATACCCTATCCCATACCCTAAGCCGTACCCTAACCCTAACACTAACCCTAACCCTAACCCTAACCCTAAACTACCCTTGATTGCTTTTGCCTGTATTAGATTTCCTAAACACTAGTGTTTTAAGGAACAGGTTAAAAAGAAAATCCTAATGTGATTTTTTTATAATGTGTTTATTCTTTATCTTATCCTAGTGACTAAAATCTTCTCCATGGCTGGATCCCTAATAATATTCCTTTACGTGCTAAGTGGTATCTAGAGAGTGGGATAGGTTTAATAAATACCCTAATCCTAACGTGTACCCTAACCCTAACCCATACCCTAACCCTAACGCGTACCCTAACCCTAACCGAAAACCTAACCCTAACACGTACGCTAATCCTAACCCGTACCCTAAACCAATCCCTAACCCTAAAACTAACCCTAACCCTAAACCTTACCCTACGCCGTACCCTCACCCGTACCCTAACCCGTACCCTAAGACGTACCCTAACCCTAACCCTAACCCATACGCTACGCCGTACCCTCACCCGTACCCTAACCCGTATCCTAAGCCGTACCCTAACCCTAACCCTAACCCTAACCCTAACACATACCCTACGCCATACCCTAACCCGTACCCTAACCCGTATCCTAAGCCGTATCCTAACCCTAACCAATACCCTACGCAGTACCCTCACCCATACCCTCACCCGTACCCTAAGCCGTACCCTAACCCCAACCCTAACCCTAACTCTAACCCTAACCCCTACCCTAGGCCGTACCCTCACCCGTACCCTATCCCATACGCTAAGCCGTACCCTAACCCTAACACTAACACTAACCCTAACCCTAACCCTAACCCATACCCTACGCCGTACCCTCACCCGTAACCTAACCCGTACCCAAAGCCGTACCCTAACCCTAACCCTAACCTATACACTACGCCGTACCCTCACCCGTACCCTAACCCGTACCCTAAGCCGTACCCTAACTCTAACCCTAACCCTAACCCTAACCCTTACCCATACCCTGCGCCGTACCCTAAACCATACAATAACCTGTATCCTAAGCCTTAACCTAACCCTAACCAATGACCTACACAGTACCCTCACCCGTACCCTAAGTCATACCCTAACCCTAACCCTAACACTAACCCTAACCCTAAACCCTACCCTATGCCGTACCCTCACCCATACCCTATCCCATACCCTAAGCCGTACCCTAACCCTAACACTAACCCTAACCCTAACCCTAACCCTAAACTACCCTTGACTGCTTTTGCCTCCATTAGATTTCCTAAGCACTAGTGTTTTAAGGAACAGGTTAAAAAGAAAATCCTAATGTGATTTTTTTATAATGTGTTTATTCTTTATCTTATCCTAGTAACGAAAATCTTCTCCATGGCTGGACCCTAAATAATATTCCTTTACGTGCTAAGTGGTATCTAGAGAGTGGGATAGGTTTAATAAATAACCTAATCCTAACGTGTACCCTAACCCTAACCCAAACCCTAACCCTAACACGTACGCTAATCCTCACCCGTACCCTAAACCAATCCCTAACCCTAAAACTAACCCTAACCCTAACCCTAACCCTAACCCATACGCTACGCCGTACCCTCACCCATACCCTAACCCGTATCCTAAGCCGTACCCTAACCCTAAACCTAACCCTAACCTCTACCCTACGCCGTACCCTCACCCGTACCCTAACCCGTACCCAAAGCCTTACCCTAACCCTAACCCTAACCCTCACCCATACCCAACGCCGTAACCTAACCCATATCCTAACCCGTATCCTAAGCCGTACCCTAACCCTAACCAATAACCTACGCAGTACCCTCACCAGTACCCTCACCGGTATCCTAAGCCCTACCCTAACCCTAACCCTAACCCTAACCCTAAACTACCCTTTACTGCTTTTGCCTCCATTAGATTTCCTAAACACTAGTGTTTTAAGGAACAGGTTAAAAAGAAAACCTTATGTGATTTTTTTATAATGTGTTTATTCTTTATCTTATCCTAGTGACTAAAATCTTCTCCATGGCTGAACCCCAAATAATATTCCTTTACGTGCTAAGTGGTATCTAGAGAGTGGGATAGGTTTAATAAATACCCTAATCCTAAAGTGTACCCTAAACCTAACCCATACCCTAACCCTAACGCGTACCCTAACCCTAACCAAAACCCTAACCCGAACACGTATGCTAATCCTAACCCGTACCCTAAACCAATCCATAACCCTAAAACTAACCCTAACCCTAACCCTAACCCTAACCCATAACCTACACCGTACCCTCACCCGTACCCTAACCCGTACCCTAAGCCGTACCCTAACACTAACCCTAAACCATATGCTACGCCGTACCCTCACCCGTACCCTAACCCGTATCCTAAGCCGTACCCTAACCCTAACACTAACCCTAAACTATACCCTACGCCGTAACCTCACCCGTACCCTAACCCGTACCCTAAGCCGTAACCTAACCCTAACCCTAACCCTAACCCTAACCCATACCGTACGCCATACCCTAACACGTACCCTAACCCGTATCCTAAGCCGTACCCTAACCCTAACCAATACCCTACGCAGTATCCTCACCCATAGCCTCACCCGTGACCTAAGCCGTACCCTAACCCTAATCCTAACCCTAAACCTAACCCTAACACCTACCCTATGCCATACCCTCACCTGTACCCTATCCCATAACCTAAGCCGTACCATAACCCTAACACTAACCCTAACCCTAACCCATAACCTACGCCGTACCCTCACCCGTACCCTAACCCGTATCCTAAGCCGTACCCTAACCCTAACCCTAACCCTAACCCTAACCCATAACCTACGCCGTACCCTCACCCGTACCCTAACACGTACCCTAAGAAGTACCGTAACCCTAACCCTAACACTAACCCTAACCCTAACCCACACTCTACGCCGTACCCTAAACCGTACCCTAACACGTATCCTAAGCCGTACCCTAACCCTAAGCAATACCCTACGCAGTACCCTCACCCGTACCCTCACCCGTACCCTAAGCCATACCCTAACCATAGCCCTAAGCCTAACCCTAACCCCTACCCTACGCCGTACCCTCACCCGTACCCTATCCCATACCCTAAGCCGTACCCTAACCCTAACACTAACCCTAACCCTAACCCTAACCCTAAACTACCCTTGATTGCTTTTGCCTCTATTAGATTTCCTAAGCACTAGTGTTTTAAGGAACAGGTTAAAAAGAAAATCCTAATGTGATTTTTTTATAATGTGTTTATTCTTTATCTTATCCTAGTGACTAAAATCTTCTCCATGGCTGGATCCCTAATAATATTCCTTTACGTGCTAAGTGGTATCTAGAGAGTGGGATAGGTTTAATAAATACCCTAATCCTAACGTGTACCCTAACCCTAACCCATACCCTAACCCTAACGCGTACCCTAACCCTAACCGAAAACCTAACCCTAACACGTACGCTAATCCTAACCCGTACCCTAAACCAATCCCTAACCCTAAAACTAACCCTAACCCTAACCCTAACCCTAAACCTTACCCTACGCCGTACCCTCACCCGTACCCTAACCCGTACCCTAAGACGTACCCTAACCCTAACCCTAACCCATACGCTACGCCGTACCCTCACCCGTATCCTAACCCGTATCCTAAGCCGTACGCTAACCCTAACCCTAACCCTAACCCTAACCCTAACCCATACCCTATGCCATACCCTAACCCGTACCCTAACCCGTATCCTAAGCCGTATCCTAACCCTAACCAATACCCTACGCAGTACCCTCACCCGTACCCTCACCCGTACCCTAAGCCGTACCCTAACCCCAACCCTAACTCTAACCCTAACCCCTACCCTACGCCGTACCCTCACCCGTACCCTATCCCATACGCTAAGCCGTACCCTAACCCTAACACTAACACTAACCCTAACCCTAACCCTAACCCATACCCTACGCCGTACCCTCACCCGTAACCTAACCCGTACCCAAAGCCGTACCCTAACAGTAACCCTAACCTATACACTACGCCGTACCCTCACCCGTACCCTAACCCGTACCCTAAGCCGTACCCTAACTCTAAACCTAACCCTAACCCTAACCCTTACCCATACCCTGCGCCGTACCCTAACCCATACAATAACCTGTATCCTAAGCCTTAACCTAACCCTAACCAATGACCTACACAGTACCCTCACCCGTACCCTAAGCCATACCCTAACCCTAACCTTAACACTAACCCTAACCATAAACCCTACCCTATGCCGTACCCTCACCCATACCCTATCCCATACCCTAAGCCGTACCCTAACCCTAACACTAACCCTAACCCTAACCCTAACCCTAAACTACCCTTGACTGCTTTTGCCTCCATTAGATTTCCTAAGCACTAGTGTTTTAAGGAACAGGTTAAAAAGAAAATCCTAATGTGATTTTTTATAATGTGTTTATTCTTTATCTTATCCTAGTAACGAAAATCTTCTCCATGGCTGGACCCTAAATAATATTCCTTTACGTGCTAAGTGGTATCTAGAGAGTGGGATAGGTTTAATAAATACCCTAATCCTAACGTGTACCCTAACCCTAACCCTAATGCGTACCTTAACCCTAACCCAAACCCTAACCCTAACACGTACGCTAATCCTCACCCGTACCCTAAACCAATCCCTAACCCTAAAACTAACCCTAACCCTAACCCTAACCCTAACCCATACGCTACGCAGTACCCTCACCCATACCCTAACCCGTATCCTAAGCCGTACCCTAACCCTAAACCTAACCCTAACCTCTACCCTACGCCATACCCTCACCCGTACCCTAACCCGTACCCAAAGCCTTACCCTAACCCTAACCCTAACCCTCACCCATACCCAACGCCGTAACCTAACCCATATCCTAACCCGTATCCTAAGCCGTACCCTAACCCTAACCAATAACCTACGCAGTACCCTCACCAGTTCCCTCACCGGTATCCTAAGCCCTCCCCTAACCCTAACCCTAACCCTAACCCTAAACTACCCTTTACTGCTTTTGCCTCCATTAGATTTCCTAAACACTAGTGTTTTAAGGAACAGGTTAAAAAGAAAACCTTATGTGATTTTTTTATAATGTGTTTATTCTTTATCTTATCCTAGTGACTAAAATCTTCTCCATGGCTGAACCCCAAATAATATTCCTTTACGTGCTAAGTGGTATCTAGAGAGTGGGATAGGTTTAATAAATACCCTAATCCTAAAGTGTACCCTAAACCTAACCCATACCCTAACCCTAACGCGTACCCTAACCCTAACCAAAACCCTAACCCGAACACGTATGCTAATCCTAACCCGTACCCTAAACCAATCCCTAACCCTAAAACTAACCCTAACCCTAACCCTAACCCTAACCCATAACCTACACCGTACCCTCACCCGTACCCTAACCCGTACCCTAAGCCGTACCCTAACCCTAACCCTAAAACATATGCTACGCCGTACCCTCACCCGTACCCTAACCCGTACCCTAAGCCGTACCCTAACCCTAACCCTAACCCTAACCCTAACCCTAACCCACATCGTACGCCATACCCTAACACGTACCCTAACCCGTATCCTAAGCCGTACCCTAACCCTAACCAATACCCTACGCAGTATCCTCACCCATAGCCTCACCCGTACCCTAAGCCGTACCCTAACCCTAACCCTAACCCTAACCCTAACCCTAACCCCTACCCTATGCCATACCCTCACCTGTACCCTATCCCATAACCTAAGCCGTACCATAACCCTAACACTAACCCTAACCCTAACCCATAACCAACGCCGTACCCTCACCCGTACCCTAACCCGTATCCTAAGCCGTACCCTAACCCTAACCCTAACCCTAACCCTAACCCATAACCTACGCCGTACCCTCACCCGTACCCTAACACGTACCCTAAGAAGTACCGTAACCCTAACCCTAACACTAACCCTAACCCTAACCCACACTCTACGCCGTACCCTAATCCGTACCCTAACACGTATCCTAAGCCGTACCCTAACCCTAAGCAATACCCTACGCAGTACCCTCACCCGTACCCTCACCCGTACCCTAAGCCATACCCTAACCATAACCCTAAGCCTAACCCTAACACCTACCCTACGCCGTACCCTCACCCGTACCCTATCCCATACCCTAAGCCGTACCCTAACCCTAACACTAACCCTAACCCTAACCCTAACCCTAAACTACCCTTGATTGCTTTTGCCTCTATTAGATTTCCTAAGCACTAGTGTTTTAAGGAACAGGTTAAAAAGAAAATCCTAATGTGATTTTTTTATAATGTGTTTATTCTTTATCTTATCCTAGTGACTAAAATCTTCTCCATGGCTGGATCCCTAATAATATTCCTTTACGTGCTAAGTGGTATCTAGAGAGTGGGATAGGTTTAATAAATACCCTAATCCTAACGTGTACCCTAACTCTAACCCATACCCTAACCCTAACGCGTACCCTAACCCTAACCGAAAACCTAACCCTAACACGTACGCTAATCCTAACCCGTACCCTAAACCAATCCCTAACCCTAAAACTAACCCTAACCCTAACCCTAACCCTAAACCTTACCCTACGCCGTAACCTCACCCGTACCCTAACCCGTACCCTAAGCCGTACCCTAACCCTAACCCTAACCCTAACCCTAACCCTAACCCTAACCCATACCGTACGCCATACCCTAACACGTACCCTAACCCGTATCCTAAGCTTTACCCTAACCCTAACCAATACCCTACGCAGTATCCTCACCCATAGCCTCACCCGTACCCTAAGCCGTACCCTAACCCTAACCCTAACCCTAACCCTAACCCTAACCCCTACCCTATGCCATACCCTCACCTGTACCCTATCCCATAACCTAAGCCGTACCATAACCCTAACACTAACCCTAACCCTAACCCATAACCTACGCCGTACCCTCACCCGTACCCTAACCCGTATCCTAAGCCGTACCCTAACCCTAACCCTAACCCTAACCCTAACCCATAACCTACGCCGTACCCTCACCCCTACCCTAACACATACCCTAAGACGTACCGTAACCCTAACCCTAACACTAACCCTAACCTTAACCCACACTCTACGCCGTACCCTAACCCGTACCCTAACACGTATCCTAAGCCGTACCCTAACCCTAACCAATACCCTATGCAGTACCCTCACCCGTACCCTCACCCGTACCCTAAGCCATACCCTAACCCTAACCCTAACCCTAACCCTAACCCCTACCCTACGCCGTACCCTCACCCGTACCCTATCCCATACCCTAAGCCGTACCCTAACCCTAACACTAACCCTAACCCTAACCCTAACCCTAAACTACCCTTGATTGCTTTTGCCTGTATTAGATTTCCTAAACACTAGTGTTTTAAGGAACAGGTTAAAAAGAAAATCCTAATGTGATTTTTTTATAATGTGTTTATTCTTTATCTTATCCTAGTGACTAAAATCTTCTCCATGGCTGGATCCCTAATAATATTCCTTTACGTGCTAAGTGGTATCTAGAGAGTGGGATAGGTTTAATAAATACCCTAATCCTAACGTGTACCCTAACCCTAACCCATACCCTAACCCTAACGCATAACCTAACCCTAACCGAAAACCTAACCCTAACACGTACGCTAATCCTAACCCGTACCCTAAACCAATCCCTAACCCTAAAACTAACCCTAACCCTAACCCTAACCCTAAACCTTACCCTACGCCGTACCCTCACCCGTACCCTAACCCGTACCCTAAGACGTACCCTAACCCTAACCCTAACCCATACGCTACGCCGTACCCTCACCCGTACCCTAACCCGTATCCTAAGCCGTACCCTAACCCTAACCCTAACCCTAACCCTAACCCTAACCCATACCCTACGCCATACCCTAACCCGTACCCTAACCCGTATCCTAAGCCGTATCCTAACCCTAACCAATACCCTACGCAGTACCCTCACCCGTACCCTCACCCGTACCCTAAGCCGTACCCTAACCCCAACCCTAACCCTAACTCTAACCCTAACCCCTACCCTACGCCGTACCCTCACCCGTACCCTATCCCATACGCTAAGCCGTACCCTAACCCTAACACTAACACTAACCCTAACCCTAACCCTAACCCATACCCTACGCCGTACCCTCACCCGTAACCAAACCCGTACCCAAAGCCGTACCCTAACCCTAACCCTAACCTATACACTACGCCGTACCCTCACCCGTACCCTAACCCGTACCCTAAGCCGTACCCTAACTCTAACCCTAACCCTAACCCTAACCCTTACCCATACCCTGCGCCGTACCCTAACCCATACAATAACCTGTATCCTAAGCCTTAACCTAACCCTAACCAATGACCTACACAGTACCCTCACCCGTACCCTAATCCATACCCTAACCCTAACCCTAACACTAACCCTAACCCTAAACCCTACCCTATGCCGTACCCTCACCCATACCCTATCCCATACCCTAAGCCGTACCCTAACCCTAACACTAACCCTAACCCTAACCCTAACCCTAAACTACCCTTGACTGCTTTTGCCTCCATTAGATTTCCTAAGCACTAGTGTTTTAAGGAACAGGTTAAAAAGAAAATCCTAATGTGATTTTTTTATAATGTGTTTATTCTTTCTTTTATCCTAGTAACGAAAATCTTCTCCATGGCTGGACCCTAAATAATATTCCTTTACTTGCTAAGTGGTATCTAGAGAGTGGGATAGGTTTAATAAATACCCTAATCCTAACGTGTACCCTAACCCTAACCCTAATGCGTACCCTAACCCTAACCCTAACCCTAAACCATACGCTACGCAGTACCCGCACCCATACCCTAACCCGTATCCTAAGCCGTACCCTAACCCTAAACCTAACCCTAACCTCTACCCTACGCCGTACCCTCACCCGTACCCTAACCCGTACCCAAAGCCTTACCCTAACCCTAACCCTAACCCTCACCCATACCCAACGCCGTAACCTAACCCATATCCTAACCCGTATCCTAAGCCGTACCCTAACCCTAACCAATAACCTACGCAGTACCCTCACCAGTACCCTCACCGGTATCCTAAGCCCTCCCCTAACCCTAACCCTAACCCTAACCCTAAACTACCCTTTACTGCTTTTGCCTCCATTAGATTTCCTAAACACTAGTGTTTTAAGGAACAGGTTAAAAAGAAAACCTTATGTGATTTTTTTATAATGTGTTTATTCTTTATCTTATCCTAGTGACTAAAATCTTCTCCATGGCTGAACCCCAAATAATATTCCTTTACGTGCTAAGTGGTATCTAGAGAGTGGGATAGGTTTAATAAATACCCTAATCCTAAAGTGTACCCTAAACCTAACCCATACCCTAACCCTAACGCGTACCCTAACCCTAACCAAAACCCTAACCCGAACACGTATGCTAATCCTAACCCGTACCCTAAACCAATCCCTAACCCTAAAACTAACCCTAACCCTAACCCTAACCCTAACCCATAACCTACACCGTACCGTCACCCGTACCCTAACCCGTACCCTAAGCCGTACCCTAACCCTAACCCTAAAACATATGCTACGCCGTACCCTCACCCGTACCCTAACCCGTACCCTAAGGCGTACCCTAACCCTAACCCTAACCCTAACCCTAACCCTAACCCACATCGTACGCCATACCCTAACACGTACCCTAACCCGTATCCTAAGCCGTACCCTAACCCTAACCAATACCCTACGCAGTATCCTCACCCATAGCCTCACCCGTACCCTAAGCCGTACCCTAACCCTAACCCTAACCCTAACCCTAACCCTAACCCCTACCCTATGCCATACCCTCACCTGTACCCTATCCCATAACCTAAGCCGTACCATAACCCTAACACTAACCCTAACCCTAACCCATAACCAACGCCGTACCCTCACCCGTACCCTAACCCGTATCCTAAGCCGTACCCTAACCCTAACCCTAACCCTAACCCTAACCCATAACCTACGCCGTACCCTCACCCGTACCCTAACACGTACCCTAAGAAGTACCGTAACCCTAACCCTAACACTAACCCTAACCCTAACCCACACTCTACGCCGTACCCTAATCCGTACCCTAACACGTATCCTAAGCCGTACCCTAACCCTAAGCAATACCCTACGCAGTACCCTCACCCGTACCCTCACCCGTACCCTAAGCCATACCCTAACCATAACCCTAAGCCTAACCCTAACACCTACCCTACGCCGTACCCTCACCCGTACCCTATCCCATACCCTAAGCCGTACCCTAACCCTAACACTAACCCTAACCCTAACCCTAACCCTAAACTACCCTTGATTGCTTTTGCCTCTATTAGATTTCCTAAGCACTAGTGTTTTAAGGAACAGGTTAAAAAGAAAATCCTAATGTGATTTTTTTATAATGTGTTTATTCTTTATCTTATCCTAGTGACTAAAATCTTCTCCATGGCTGGATCCCTAATAATATTCCTTTACGTGCTAAGTGGTATCTAGAGAGTGGGATAGGTTTAATAAATACCCTAATCCTAACGTGTACCCTAACTCTAACCCATACCCTAACCCTAACGCGTACCCTAACCCTAACCGAAAACCTAACCCTAGCACGTACGCTAATCCTAACCCGTACCCTAAACCAATCCCTAACCCTAAAACTAACCCTAACCCTAACCCTAACCCTAAACCTTACCCTACGCCGTAACCTCACCCGTACCCTAACCCGTACCCTAAGCCGTACCCTAACCCTAACCCTAACCCTAACCCTAACCCTAACCCTAACCCATACCGTACGCCATACCCTAACACGTACCCTAACCCGTATCCTAAGCTTTACCCTAACCCTAACCAATACCCTACGCAGTATCCTCACCCATAGCCTCACCCGTACCCTAAGCCGTACCCTAACCCTAACCCTAACCCTAACCCTAACCCTAACCCCTACCCTATGCCATACCCTCACCTGTACCCTATCCCATAACCTAAGCCGTACCATAACCCTAACACTAACCCTAACCCTAACCCATAACCTACGCCGTACCCTCACCCGTACCCTAACCCGTATCCTAAGCCGTACCCTAACCCTAACCCTAACCCTAACCCTAACCCATAACCTACGCCGTACCCTCACCCCTACCCTAACACATACCCTAAGACGTACCGTAACCCTAACCCTAACACTAACCCTAACCTTAACCCACACTCTACGCCGTACCCTAACCCGTACCCTAACACGTATCCTAAGCCGTACCCTAACCCTAACCAATACCCTATGCAGTACCCTCACCCGTACCCTCACCCGTACCCTAAGCCATACCCTAACCCTAACCCTAACCCTAACCCTAACCCCTACCCTACGCCGTACCCTCACCCGTACCCTATCCCATACCCTAAGCCGTACCCTAACCCTAACACTAACCCTAACCCTAACCGTAACCCTAAACTACCCTTGATTGCTTTTGCCTGTATTAGATTTCCTAAACACTAGTGTTTTAAGGAACAGGTTAAAAAGAAAATCCTAATGTGATTTTTTTATAATGTGTTTATTCTTTATCTTATCCTAGTGACTAAAATCTTCTCCATGGCTGGATCCCTAATAATATTCCTTTACGTGCTAAGTGGTATCTAGAGAGTGGGATAGGTTTAATAAATACCCTAATCCTAACGTGTACCCTAACCCTAACCCATACCCTAACCCTAACGCATAACCTAACCCTAACCGAAAACCTAACCCTAACACGTACGCTAATCCTAACCCGTACCCTAAACCAATCCCTAACCCTAAAACTAACCCTAACCCTAACCCTAACCCTAAACCTTACCCTACGCCGTACCCTCACCCGTACCCTAACCCGTACCCTAAGACGTACCCTAACCCTAACCCTAACCCATACGCTACGCCGTACCCTCACCCGTACCCTAACCCGTATCCTAAGCCGTACCCTAACCCTAACCCTAACCCTAACCCTAACCCTAACCCATACCCTACGCCATACCCTAACCCGTACCCTAACCCGTATCCTAAGCCGTATCCTAACCCTAACCAATACCCTACGCAGTACCCTCACCCGTACCCTCACCCGTACCCTAAGCCGTACCCTAACCCCAACCCTAACCCTAACTCTAACCCTAACCCCTACCCTACGCCGTACCCTCACCCGTACCCTATCCCATACGCTAAGCCGTACCCTAACCCTAACACTAACACTAACCCTAACCCTAACCCTAACCCATACCCTACGCCGTACCCTCACCCGTAACCAAACCCGTACCCAAAGCCGTACCCTAACCCTAACCCTAACCTATACACTACGCCGTACCCTCACCCGTACCCTAACCCGTACCCTAAGCCGTACCCTAACTCTAACCCTAACCCTAACCCTAACCCTTACCCATACCCTGCGCCGTACCCTAACCCATACAATAACCTGTATCCTAAGCCTTAACCTAACCCTAACCAATGACCTACACAGTACCCTCACCCGTACCCTAAGCCATACCCTAACCCTAACCCTAACACTAACCCTAACCCTAAACCCTACCCTATGCCGTACCCTCACCCATACCCTATCCCATACCCTAAGCCGTACCCTAACCCTAACACTAACCCTAACCCTAACCCTAACCCTAAACTACCCTTGACTGCTTTTGCCTCCATTAGATTTCCTAAGCACTAGTGTTTTAAGGAACAGGTTAAAAAGAAAATCCTAATGTGATTTTTTTATAATGTGTTTATTCTTTCTTTTATCCTAGTAACGAAAATCTTCTCCATGGCTGGACCCTAAATAATATTCCTTTACGTGCTAAGTGGTATCTAGAGAGTGGGATAGGTTTAATAAATACCCTAATCCTAACGTGTACCCTAACCCTAACCCTAATGCGTACCCTAAACCTAACCCAAACCCTAACCCTAACACGTACGCTAATCCTCACCCGTACCCTAAACCAATCCCTAACCCTAAAACTAACCCTAACCCTAACCCTAACCCTAACCCATACGCTACGCAGTACCCTCACCCATACCCTAACCCGTATCCTAAGCCGTACCCTAACCCTAACCAATACCCTACACAGTACCCTCACCCGTACCCTCACCCGTAACCTAAGCCATACCCTAACCCTAACCCTAACCCTAACCCTAACCCCTACCCTACGCCGTACCCTCAGCCGTACCCTATCCCATACCCTAAGCCGTACCCTAACCCTAACACTAACCCTAACCCTAACCCTAACCCTAAACTACCCTTGATTGCTTTTGCCTGTATTAGATTTCCTAAACACTAGTGTTTTAAGGAACAGGTTAAAAAGAAAATCCTAATGTGATTTTTTTATAATGTGTTTATTCTTTATCTTATCCTAGTGACTAAAATCTTCTCCATGGCTGGATCACTAATAATATTCCTTTACGTGCAAAGTGGTATCTAGAGAGTGGGATAGGTTTAATAAATACCCTAATCCTAACGTGTACCCTAACCCTAACCCATACCCTAACCCTAACGCGTACCCTAACCCTAACCCAAAACCTAACCCTAACACGTACGCTAATCCTAACCCGTACCCTAAACGAATCCCTAAACCTAAAACTAACCCTAACCCTAACCCTAACCCTAACCCTTACCCTACGCCGTACCCTCACCCGTACCCTAACCCGTACCCTAAGCCGTACCCTAACCCTAACCCTAACCCTAACCCTAACCCTAACCCATACCCTACGCCATACCCTATCCCGTACCCTAACCCGTATCCTAAGCCGTATCCTAACCCTAACAAATACCCTACGCAGTACCCTCACACGTACCCTCACCCGTATCCTAAGCCGGACCCTAAACCTAACCAATACCCTACGCAGTATCCTCACCCATACCCTCACCCGTACCCTAAGCCGTACCCTAACCCTAACCCTAACCCTAAACCTAACCCTAACACCTACCCTATGCCATACCCTCACCTGTACCCTATCCCATAACCTAAGCCGTACCCTAACCCTAACCCTAACCCTAACACTAACCCATAACATACGCCGTACCCTCACCCGTACCCTAACCCGTATCCTAAGCCGTACCCTAACCCTAACCCTAACCCTAACCCTAAAGCATAACATACGCCGTACCCTCACCCGTACCCTAACACGTACCCTATGACGTACCCTAACCCTAACCCTAACACTAACCCTAACCCTAACCCAAACTCTACGCCGTACCCTAACCCGTACCCTAACACCTACCCTAAGCCATACCCTAACCATAAACCTAACCCTAACCCTAACCCCTACCCTACGCCGTACCCTCACCCGTACCCTATCCCATACCCTAAGCCGTACCCTAACCCTAACACTAACCCTAACCCTAACCCTAACCCTAAACTACCCTTGATGGCTTTTGCCTCTATTAGATTTCCTAAGCACTAGTGTTTTAAGGAACAGGTTAAAAAGAAAATCCCAATGTGATTTTTTTTAATGTGTTTATTCTTTATCTTATCCTAGTGACTAAAATCTTCTCCATGGCTGGATCCCTAATAATATTCCTTTACGTGCTAAGTGGTATCTAGAGAGTGGGATAGGTTTAATAAATACCCTAATCCTAACGTGTACCCTAACCCTAACCCATACCCTAACCCTAACGCGTACCCTAACCCTGTACCAAAACCTAACCCTAACACGTACGCTAATCCTAAACCGTACCCTAAACCAATCCCCAACCCTAAAACTAACCCTAACCCTAACCCTAACCCTAACCCTTACCCTATGCCGTACCCTCACCCGTACCCTAACCCGTACCCTAAGACGTACCCTAACCCTAACCCTAACCCATATGCTACGCCGTACCCTCACCCGTACCCTAACCCGTATCCTAAGACGTACCCTAACCCTAACCCTAACCCTAACCCTAAGCCTAACCCATACCCTACGCCATACCCTAACCCATACCCTAACCCGTATCCTAAGCCATATCCTAACCCTAACCAATACCCTACGCAGTACCCTCACCCGTACCCTCACCCGTACCCTAAGCCGTACCCTAACCCCAACCCTAACCCTAACTCTAACCCTAACCCCTACCCTACGCCGTACCCTCACCCGTACCCTATCCCATACGCTAAGCCGTACCCTAACCCTAACACTAACATTAACCCTAACCCTAACCCTAACCCATACCTTACGCCGTACCCTCACCCGTAACCTAACCCGTACCCTAAGCCGTACCCTAACCCTAACCCTAACCTATACACTACGCCGTACCCTCACCCGTACCCTAACCCGTACCCTAAGCCGTACCCTAACTCTAACCCTAACCCTAACCCTAACCCTTACCCATACCCTGCGCCGTACCCTAACCCATACAATAACCTGTATCCTAAGCCTTAACCTAACCCTAACCAATGACCTACACAGTACCCTCACCCGTACCCTAAGCCATACCCTAACCCTAACCCTAACACTAACCCTAACCCTAAACCCTACCCTATGCCGTACCCTCACCCATACCCTATCCCATACCCTAAGCCGTAACCTAACCCTAACACTAACCCTAACCCTAACCCTAACCCTAACCCTAAACTACCCTTGACTGCTTTTGCCTCCATTAGATTTCCTAAGCACTAGTGTTTTAAGGAACAGGTTAAAAAGAAAATCCTAATGTGATTTTTTTATAATGTGTTTATTCTTTATCTTATCCTAGTGACGAAAATATTCTCCATGGCTGGACCCTAAATAATATTCCTTTACGTGCTAAGTGGTATCTAGAGAGTGGGATAGGTTTAATAAATACCCTAATCCTAACGTGTACCCTAACCCTAACCCATACCCTAACCCTAATGCATACCCTAACTCTAACCCAAACCCTAACCCTAACACGTACGCTAATCCTAACCAGTACCCTAAACCAATCCCTAACCCTAAAACTAACCCTAACCCTAACCCTAACCCTAACCCATACGCTACGCCGTACCCTCACCCATACCCTAACCCGTATCCTAAGCCGTACCCTAATCCTAAACCTAACCCTAACCTCTACCCTACGCCGTACCCTCCCCCGTACCCTAACCCGTACCCAAAGCCTTACCCTAACCCTACCCCTAACCCTCACCCATACCCAATGCCGTAACCTAACCCATATCCTAACCCGTATCCTAAGCCGTACCCTAACCCTAACCAATAACCTACGCAGTACCCTCACCAGTACCCTCACCCGTATCCTAAGCCCTACCCTAACCCTAACCCTAACCCTAACCCTAAAATACCCTTTACTGCTTTTGCCTCCATTAGATTTCCTAAACACTAGTGTTTTAACGAACAGGTTAAAAAGAAAACCTTATGTGATTTTTTTATAATGTGTTTATTATTTATCTTATCCTAGTGACTAAAATCTTCTCCATGGCTGAACCCCAAATAATATTCCTTTACGTGCTAAGTGGTATCTAGAGAGTGGGATAGGTTTAATAAATACCCTAATCCTAAAGTGTACCCTAAACCTAACCCATACCCTAACCCTAACGCGTACCCTAACCCTAACCAAAACCCTAACCCGAACACGTATGCTAATCCTAACCCGTACCCTAAACCAATCCCTAACCCTAAAACTAACCCTAACCCTAACCCTAACCCATAACCTACACCGTACCCTCACCCGTACCCTAACCCGTACCCTAAGCCGTACCCTAACCCTAACCCTAACCCTAAACTATACCCTACGCCGTAACCTCACCCGTACCCTAACCCGTACCCTAAGCCGTACCCTAACCCTGACCCTAACCCTAACCCATACCGTACGCCATACCCTAACACGTACCCTAACCCGTATCCTAAGCCGTACCCTAACCCTAACCAATATCCTACGCAGTATCCTCACCCATACCCTCACCCGTACCCTAAGCCATACCCTAACCCTAACCCTAACCCTAACCCCTACCCTATGCCATACCCTCACCTGTACCCTATCCCATAACCTAAGCCGTACCATAACCCTAACACTAACCCTAACCCTAACCCATAACCTACGCCGTACCCTCACCCGTACCCTAACCCGTATCCTAAGCCATACCCTAACCCTAACCCTAACCCTAACCCTAACCCATAACCTACGCCGTACCCTCACCCGTACCCTAACACGTACCCTAAGACGTACCGTAACCCTAACCCTAACACTAACCCTAACCCTAACCCACACTCTACGCCGTACCCTAACCCGTACCCTAACACGTATCCTAAGCCGTACCCTAACCCTAACCAATACCCTACGCAGTACCCTCACCCGTACCCTCACCCGTACCCTAAGCCATACCCTAACCATAACCCTAACCCTAACCCTAACCCCTACCCTACGCCGTACCCTCACCCGTACCCTATCCCATACCCTAAGCCGTACCCTAACCCTAACACTAACCCTAACCCTAACCCTAACCCTAAACTACCCTTGATGGCTTTTGCCTGTATTAGATTTCCTAAGCACTAGTGTTTTAAGGAACAGGTTAAAAAGAAAATCCTAATGTGATTTTTTTATAATGTGTTTATTCTTTATCTTATCCTAGTGACTAAAATCTTCTCCATGGCTGGATCCCTAATAATATTCCTTTACGTGCTAATTGGTATCTAGAGAGTGGGATAGGTTTAATAAATACCCTAATCCTAACGTGTACCCTAACCCTAACCCATACCCTAACCCTAACGCGTACCCTAACCCTGTACCAAAACCTAACCCTAACACGTACGCTAATCCTAACCCGTACCCTAAACCAAACCCTAACCCTAAAACTAACCCTAACCCTAACCCTAACCCTAAACCTTACCCTACGCCGTACCCTCACCCGTACCCTAACCCGTAGCCTAAGACGTACCCTAACCCTAAACCTTACCCTAACCTCTACCCTACGCCGTACCCTCACCCGTACCCTAACCCGTACCCTAAGCCGTACCCTAACCCTAACCCTAACCCTAACCCATACGCTATGCCGCACCCTCACCCATACCCTAACCCGTATCCTAAGCCGTACACTAACCCTAACCCTAATCCTAACCGCTACCCTACGCCGTACCCTATCCCATACCCTAAGCGGTACCCTAAACCTAACACTAACCCTAAACCTAACCCTAACACCTACCCTACGCCGTACCCTCACCGTAACCTATCCCATACCCTAAGCCGTACCCTAACCCTAACACTAACCCTAACCCTAAACCTAACCCCTACCCTACGCCATACCCTCACCCGTACCCTATCCCATACCCTAAGCCGTACCCTAACCCTAACCCTAACCCTAACCTATACACTACGCCGTACCCTCACCCGTACCCTAACCCGTACCCTAAGCCGTACCCTAACCCTAACCCTAACCCTAACCCTAACCCTAACCCATACCCTACGCCGTACCCTAAACCGTACCCTAACCCGTATTCTAAGCCGTACCCTAACCATAACCAATACCCTACACAGTACCCTCACCCGTACCCTCACCCGTACCCTAAGCCATACCCTAACCCTAACCCTAACCCTAACCTATACACTACGCCATACCCTCACCCGTACCCTAACCCGTACCCTAAGCCGTACCCTAACCCTAAC
This sequence comes from Eubalaena glacialis, assembly GCF_028564815.1. Taxonomy (NCBI): domain Eukaryota; kingdom Metazoa; phylum Chordata; class Mammalia; order Artiodactyla; family Balaenidae; genus Eubalaena; species Eubalaena glacialis. Next base: position 2,550,325 of record NW_026871495.1, read on the forward strand.
CCTAACCCTAAACTATACCCTACGCCGTAACCTCACCCATACCCTAACCCGTACCCTAAGCCGTACCCTAACCCTAACCCTAACCCTAACCCTAACCCTAACCCATAGCGTACGCCATACCCTAACAGGTACCCTAACCCGTATCCTAAGCCATACCCTAACCCTAACCAATACCCTACGCAGTATCCTCACCCATACCCTCACCCGTACCCTAAGCCGTACCCTAACCCTAACCCTAACCCTAAACCTAACCCTAACCCCTACCCTATGCCATACCCTCACCTGTACCCTATCCCATAACCTAAGCCGTACCCTAACCCTAACCCTAACCCTAACCCTAACCCATAACCTACGCCGTACCCTCACCCGTACCCTAACACGTACCCTAAGACGTACCGTAACCCTAACCCTAACACTAACCCTAACCCTAAACTACCCTTGATGGCTTTTGCCTCTATTAGATTTCCTAAGCACTAGTGTTTTAAGGAACAGGTTAAAAAGAAAATCCCAATGTGATTTTTTTTAATGTGTTTATTCTTTATCTTATCCTAGTGACTAAAATCTTCTCCATGGCTGGATCCCTAATAATATTCCTTTACGTGCTAAGTGGTATCTAGAGAGTGGGATAGGTTTAATAAATACCCTAATCCTAACGTGTACCCTAACCCTAACCCATACCCTAACCCTAACGCGTACCCTAACCCTGTACCAAAACCTAACCCTAACACGTACGCTAATCCTAACCCGTACCCTAAACCAATCCCCAACCCTAAAACTAACCCTAACCCTAACCCTAACCCTAACCCTTACCCTATGCCGTACCCTCACCCGTACCCTAACCCGTACCCTAAGACGTACCCTAACCCTAACCCTAACCCTAACCCATAACCTACGCCGTACCCTCACCCGTACCCTAACCCGTACCCTAAGCCGTACCCTAACCCTAACCCTAACTCTAACCCTAACCCTAAACCATACCCTACGCCGTACCCTAAACCGTACCCTAACCCGTATTCTAAGCCGTACCCTAACCATAACCAATACCCTAAACAGTACCCTCACCCGTACCCTAAGCCGTACCCTAACCCTAACCCTAACCCTAACCCCTACCCTACGCCGTACCCTCACCCGTACCCTATCCCATACCCTAAGCCCTACCCTAAACCTAACACTAACCCTAACCCTAACCCTAACCCTAAACTACCCTTGATTGCTTTTGCCTCTGTTAGATTTCCTAAGCACTAGTGTTTTAAGGAACAGGTTAAAAAGAAAGTACTAATGTGATTTTTTTATAATGTGTTTATTCTTTATCTTATCCTAGTGACTAAAATCTTCTCCATGGCTGTATCCCTAATAATATTCGTTACGTGCTAAGTGGTATCTAGAGAGTGGGATAGGTTTAATAAATACCATAATCCTAACGTGTACCCTAACCCTAACCCATACCGTAACCCTAACGCGTACCCTAACCCTAACCCAAAAGCTAACCCTAACACGTACGCTAATCCTAACCCGTACCCTAAACCAAACCCTAACCCTAAAACTAACCCTAACCCTAACCCTAACCCTAACCCTTACCCTACACCGTACCCTCACCCGTACCCTAACCCGTACCCTAAGACGTACCCTAACACTAACCCTAACCCATACACTACGCCGTACCCTCACCCGTACCCTAACCCGTATCCTAAGCCGTACCCTAACCCTAACCCTAACCCTAACCCTAACCCTAACCCTAACCCATACCCTACGCCATACCCTAACCCGTACACTAACCCGTATCCTAAGCCATATCCTAACCCTAACCAATACCCTACGCAGTACCCTCACCCGTACCCTCACCCGTACCCTAAGCCGTACCCTAACCCCAACCCTAACCCTAACTCTAACCCTAACCCCTACCCTACGCCGTACCCTCACCCGTACCCTATCCCATACGCTAAGCCGTACCCTAACCCTAACACTAACACTAACCCTAACCCTAACCCTAAACCATACCCTACGCCGTACCCTCACCCGTACCCTAACCCGTACCCTAAGCCGTACCCTAACCCTAACCCTAACCTATACACTACGCCGTACCCTCACCCGTACCCTAACCCGTACCCTAAGCCGTACCCTAACTCTAACCCTAACCCTAACCCTAACCCTTACCCATACCCTGCACCGTACCCTAACCCATACAATAACCTGTATCCTAAGCCTTAACCTAACCCTAACCAATGACCTACACAGTACCCTCACCCGTACCCTAAGCCATACCCTAACCCTAACCCTAAGACTAACCCTAACCCTAACCCCTACCCTACGCCGTACCCTCACCCGTACCCTATCCCATACCCTAAGCTGTACCCTAACCCTAACACTAACCCTAACCCTAACCCTAACCCTAAACTACCCTTGACTGCTTTTGCCTCCATTAGATTTCCTAAGCACTAGTGTTTTAAGGAACAGGTTAAAAAGAAAATCCTAATGTGATTTTTTTATAATGTGTTTATTCTTTATCTTATCCTAGTAACGAAAATCTTCTCCATGGCTGGACCCTAAATAATATTCCTTTACGTGCTAAATGGTATCTAGAGAGTGGGATAGGTTTAATAAATACCCTAATCCTAACGTGTACCCTAACCCTAACCCACACCCTAACCCTATTGCGTACCCTAACCCTAACCCAAACCCTAACCCTAACACGTATACTAATCCTAACCCGTACCCTAAACCAATCCCTAACCCTAAAACTAACCCTAACCCTAACCCTAACCCTAACCCATACGCTACGCCGTACCCTCACCCATACCCTAACCCGTATCCTAGGCCGTACCCTAACCCTAAACCTAACCCTAACCTCTACCCTACGCCGTACCCTCACCCGTACCCTAACCCGTACCCAAAGCCTTACCCTAACCCTAACCCTAACCCTCACCCATACCCAACGCCGTAACCTAACCCATATCCTAACCCGTATCCTAAGCCGTACCCTAACCCTAACCAATAACCTACGCAGTACCCTCACCAGTACCCTCACCCGTATCCTAAGCCCTACCCTAACCCTAACCCTAACCCTAACCCTAAACTACCCTTTACTGCTTTTGCCTCCTTTAGATTTCCTAAACACTAGTGTTTTAAAGAACAGGTTAAAAAGAAAATCCTAATGTGATTTTTTTATAATGTGTTTATTCTTTATCTTATCCTAGTGACTAAAATCTTCTCCATGGCTGGACCCCAAATAATATTCCTTTACGTGCTAAGTGGTATCTAGAGAGTGGGATAGGTTTAATAAATACCCTAATCATAACGTGTACCCTAACCCTAACCCATACCCTAACCCTAACACGTACCCTAACCCTAACCCAAACCCTAACCCTAACACGTACGCTAATCCTAACCCGTACCCTAAACCAATCCCTAACCCTAAAACTAACCCTAACCCTAACCCTAACCCTAACCCATACACTATGCCGTACCCTCACCCGTACCCTAACCCGTACCCTAAGCCGTACCCTAACCCTAACCCTAACCCTAACCTATACACTACGCCGTACCCTCACCCGTACCCTAACCCGTACCCTAAGCCGTACCCTAACCCTAACCCTAACCCTAACCCATACCCTACGCCGTACCCTAAACCGTACCCTAACCCGTATTCTAAGCCGTACCCTAACCATAACCAACACCCTACACAGTACCCTCACCCGTACCCTCACCCGTACCCTAAGCCATACCCTAACCCTAACCCTAACCTATACACTACGCCATACCCTCACCCGTACCCTAACCCGTACCCTAAGCCGTACCCTAACCCTAACCCTAACCCTAAACTATACCCTACGCCGTAACCTCACCCGTACCCTAACCCGTACCCTAAGCCGTACCCTAACCCTAACCCTAACCCTAACCCTAACCCTAACCCATAGCGTACGCCATACCCTAACACGTACCCTAACACGTATCCTAAGCCGTACCCTAACCCTAACCAATACCCTACGCAGTATCCTCACCCATACCCTCACCCGTACCCTAAGGCGTACCCTAACCCTAACCCTAACCCTAAACCTAACCCTATCCCCTACCCTATGCCATACCCTCACCTGTACCCTATCCCATAACCTAAGCCGTACCATAACCCTAACACTAACCATAACCCTAACCCATAACCTACGCCGTACCCTCACCCATACCCTAACCCGTATCCTAAGACGTACCCTAACCCTAACCCTAACCCTAACCCTATCCCATAACCTACGCCGTACCCTCACCTGTACCCTAACACGTACCCTAAGACGTACGGTAACCCTAACCCTAACACTAACCCTAACCCTAACCCACACTCTACGCCGTACCCTAACCCGTACCCTAACACGTATCCTAAGACGTACCCTAACCCTAACCAATACCCTACCCAGTACCCTCACCCGTACCCTCACCCGTACCCTAAGCCATACCCTAAACCTAACACTAACCCTAACCCTAACCCTAACCCTAAACTACCCTTGATTGCTTTTGCCTCTATTAGATTTCCTAAGCACTAGTGTTTTAAGGAACAGGTTAAAAAGAAAATCCTAATGTGATTTTTTTATAATGTGTTTATTCTTTATCTTATCCTAGTGACTAAAATCTTCTCCATGGCTGGATCCCTAATAATATTCCTTTACGTGCTAAGTGGTATCTAGAGAGTGGGATAGGTTTAATAAATACCCTAATCCTAACGTGTACCCTAACCCTACCCCATACCCTAACCCTAACGCGTACCCTAACCCTAACCCAAAACCTAACCCTAACACGTACGCTAATCCTAACCCGTACCCTAAACCAATCGCTAACCCTAAAACTAACCCTAACCCTAACCCTAACCTTAACCCTTACCCTACGCCGTACCCTCACCCGTACCCTAACCCGTACTGTAAGACGTACCCTAACCCTAACCCTAACCCATACGCTACGCCGTACCCTCACCCGTACTCTAACCCGTATCCTAAGCCGTACCCTAACCCTAACCCTAACCCTAACCCTAACCCTAACCCATACCCTACGCCATACCCTAACCCGTACCCTAACCCGTATCCTAAGCCATATCCTAACCCTAAACAATACCCTACGCAGTACCCTCACCCGTACCCTCACCCGTACCCTAAGCCGTACCCTAACCCCAACCCTAACCCTGACTCTAACCCTAACCCCTACCCTACGCCGTACCCTCACCCGTACCCTATCCCATACGCTAAGCCGTACCCTAACCCTAACACTAACACTAACCCTAACCCTAACCCTAACCCATACCCTACGCCGTACCCTCACCCGTAACCTAACCCGTACCCTAAGCCGTACCCTAACCCTAACCCTAACCTATACACTACGCCGTACCCTCACCCGTACCCTAACCCGTACCCTAAGCCGTACCCTAACTCTAACCCTAACCCTAACCCTAACCCTTACCCATACCCTGCGCCGTACCCTAACCCATACAATAACCTGTATCCTAAGCCTTAACCTAACCCTAACCAATGACCTACACAGTACCCTCACCCGTACCCTAAGCCATACCCTGACCCTAACCCTAACACTAACCCTAACCCTAAACCCTACCCTATGCCGTACCCTCACCCATACCCTATCCCATACCCTAAGCCGTACCCTAACCCTAACACTAACCCTAACCCTAACCCTAACCCTAAACTACCCTTGACTGCTTTTGCCTCCATTAGAATTCCTAAGCACGAGTGTTTTAAGGAACAGGTTAAAAAGAAAATCCTAATGTGATTTTTTTATAATGTGTTTATTCTTTATCTTATCCTAGTGTCGAAAATCTTCTCCATGGCTGGACCCTAAATAATATTCCTTTACGTGCTAAGTGGTATCTAGAGAGTGGGATAGGTTTAATAAATACCCTAATCCTAACGTGTACCCTAAACCTAACCCATACCCTAACCCTAACGCGTACCCTAACCGTAACCAAAACCCTAACCCGAACAAGTATGCTAATCCTAAACCTTACCCTAAACCAATCCCTAACCCTAAAACTAACCCTAACCCTAACCCTAACCCTAACCCATAACCTACGCCGTACCCTCACCCGTACCCTAACCCGTACCCTAAGCCGTACCCTAACCCTAACCCTAACCCTAACCCTAACCCATACCCTACGCCGTACCCTAAACCGTACCCTAACCCGTATTCTAAGCCGTACCCTAACCATAAACAAAACCCTAAACAGTACCCTCACCCGTACCCTCACCCGTACCCTAAGCCGTACCCTAACCCTAACCCTAACCCTAACCCCTACCCTACGCCGTACCCTCACCCGTACCCTATCCCATACCCTAAGCCGTACCCTAAACCTAACACTAACCCTAACCCTAACCCTAACACTAAACTACCCTTGATTGCTTTTGCCTCTATTAGATTTCCTAAGCACTAGTGTTTTAAGGAACAGGTTAAAAAGAAAATACTAATGTGATTTTTTTATAATGTGTTTATTCTTTATCTTATCCTAGTGACTAAAATCTTCTCCATGGCTGTATCCCTAATAATATTCGTTACGTGCTAAGTGGTATCTAGAGAGTGGGATAGGTTTAATAAATACCCTAATCCTAACGTGTACCCTAACCCTAACCCATACCCTAACCCTATTGCGTACCCTAACCCTAACCCAAACCCTAACCCTAACACGTACACTAATCCTAACCCGTACCATAAACCAATCCCTAACCCTAAAACTAACCCTAACCCTAACCCTAACCCTAACCCATACGCTACGCCGTACCCTCACCCATACCCTAACCCGTATCCTAAGCCGTACCCTAACCCTAAACCTAACCCTAACCTCTACCCTACGCCGTACACTCACCCGTACCCTAACCCGTACCCAAAGCCTTACCCTAACCCTAACCCTAACCCTCACCCATACCCAACGCCGTAACCTAACCCATATCCTAACCCGTATCCTAAGCCGTACCCTAACCCTAACCAATAACCTACGCAGTACCCTCACCAGTACCCTCACCCGTATCCTAAGCCCTACCCTAACCCTAACCCTAACCCTAACCCTAAACTACCCTTTACTGCTTTTGCCTCCTTTAGATTTCCTAAACACTAGTGTTTTAAAGAACAGGTTAAAAAGAAAATCCTAATGTGATTTTTTTATAATGTGTTTATTCTTTATCTTATCCTATTGACTAAAATCTTCTCCATGGCTGGACCCCAAATAATATTCCTTTACGTGCTAAGTGGTATCTAGAGAGTGGGATTGGTTTAATAAATACCCTAATCATAACGTGTACCCTAACCCTAACCCATACCCTAACCCTAACACGTACCCTAACCCTAACCCAAACCCTAACCCTAACACGTACGCTAATCCTAACCCGTACCCTAAACCAATCCCTAACCCTAAAACTAACCCTAACCCTAACCCTAACCCTAACCCATACACTACGCCGTACCCTCACCCGTACCCTAACCCGTACCCTAAGACGTACCCTAACCCTAACCCTAACCCTAACCTATACACTACGCCGTACCCTCACCCGTACCCTAACCCGTACCCTAAGCCGTACCCTAACCCTAACCCTAACCCTAACCCATACCCTACGCCGTACCCTAAACCGTACCCTAACCCGTATTCTAAGCCGTACCCTAACCATAACCAACACCCTACACAGTACCCTCACCCGTACCCTCACCCGTACCCTAAGCCATACCCTAACCCTAACCCTAACCTATACACTACGCCATACCCTCACCCGTACCCTAACCCGTACCCTAAGCCGTACCCTAACCCTAACCCTAACCCTAAACTATACCCTACGCCGTAACCTCACCCGTACCCTAACCCGTACCCTAAGCCGTACCCTAACCCTAACCCTAACCCTAACCCTAACCCTAACCCATAGCGTACGCCATACCCTAACACGTACCCTAACCCGTATCCTAAGCCGTACCCTAACCCTAACCAATACCCTACGCAGTATCCTCACCCATACCCTCACCCGTACCCTAAGGCGTACCCTAACCCTAACCCTAACCCTAAACCTAACCCTAACCCCTACCCTATGCCATACCCTCACCTGTACCCTATCCCATAACCTAAGCCGTACCATAACCCTAACACTAACCATAACCCTAACCCATAACCTACGCCGTACCCTCACCCATACCCTAACCCGTATCCTAAGACGTACCCTAACCCTAACCCTAACCCTATACCTAACCCATAACCTACGCCCTACCCTCACCCGTACCCTAACACGTACCCTAAGACGTACGGTAACCCTAACCCTAACACTAACCCTAACCCTAACCCACACTCTACGCCGTACCCTAACCCGTACCCTAACACGTATCCTAAGCCGTACCCTAACCCTAACCAATACCCTACCCAGTACCCTCACCCGTACCCTCACCCGTACCCTAAGCCATACCCTAACCCTAACACTAACCCTAACCCTAACCCTAACCCTAAACTACCCTTGATTGCTTTTGCCTCTATTAGATTTCCTAAGCACTAGTGTTTTAAGGAACAGGTTAAAAAGAAAATCCTAATGTGATTTTTTTATAATGTGTTTATTCTTTATCTTATCCTAGTGACTAAAATCTTCTCCATGGCTGGATCCCTAATAATATTCCTTTACGTGCTAAGTGGTATCTAGAGAGTGGGATAGGTTTAATAAATACCCTAATCCTAACGTGTACCCTAACCCTACCCCATACCCTAACCCTAACGCGTACCCTAACCCTAACCCAAAACCTAACCCTAACACGTACGCTAATCCTAACCCGTACCCTAAACCAATCGCTAAACCTAAAACTAACCCTAACCCTAACCCTAACCTTAACCCTTACCCTACGCCGTACCCTCACCCGTACCCTAACCCGTACTGTAAGACGTACCCTAACCCTAACCCTAACCCATACGCTACGCCGTACCCTCACCCGTACTCTAACCCGTATCCTAAGCCGTACCCTAACCCTAACCCTAACCCTAACCCTAACCCTAACCCATACCCTACGCCATACCCTAACCCGTACCCTAACCCGTATCCTAAGCCATATCCTAACCCTAAACAATACCCTACGCAGTACCCTCACCCGTACCCTCACCCGTACCCTAAGCCGTACCCTAACCCCAACCCTAACCCTGACTCTAACCCTAACCCCTACCCTACGCCGTACCCTCACCCGTACCCTATCCCATACACTAAGCCGTACCCTAACCCTAACACTAACACTAACCCTAACCCTAACCCTAACCCATACCCTACGCCGTACCCTCACCCGTAACCTAACCCGTACCCTAAGCCGTACCCTAACCCTAACCCTAACCTATACACTACGCCGTACCCTCACCCGTACCCTAACCCGTACCCTAAGCCGTACCCTAACTCTAACCCTAACCCTAACCCTAACCCTTACCCATACCCTGCGCCGTACCCTAACCCATACAATAACCTGTATCCTAAGCCTTAACCTAACCCTAACCAATGACCTACACAGTACCCTCACCCGTACCCTAAGCCATACCCTGACCCTAACCCTAACACTAACCCTAACCCTAAACCCTACCCTATGCCGTACCCTCACCCATACCCTATCCCATACCCTAAGCCGTACCCTAACCCTAACACTAACCCTAACCCTAACCCTAACCCTAAACTACCCTTGACTGCTTTTGCCTCCATTAGAATTCCTAAGCACGAGTGTTTTAAGGAACAGGTTAAAAAGAAAATCCTAATGTGATTTTTTTATAATGTGTTTATTCTTTATCTTATCCTAGTGACGAAAATCTTCTCCATGGCTGGACCCTAAATAATATTCCTTTACGTGCTAAGTGGTATCTAGAGAGTGGGATAGGTTTAATAAATACCCTAATCCTAACGTGTACCCTAAACCTAACCCATACCCTAACCCTAACGCGTACCCTAACCGTAACCAAAACCCTAACCCGAACAAGTATGCTAATCCTAAACCTTACCCTAAACCAATCCCTAACCCTAAAACTAACCCTAACCCTAACCCTAACCCTAACCCATAACCTACGCCGTACCCTCACCCGTACCCTAACCCGTACCCTAAGCCGTACCCTAACCCTAACCCTAACCCTAACCCTAACCCTAACCCATACCCTACGCCGTACCCTAAACCGTACCCTAACCCGTATTCTAAGCCGTACCCTAACCATAACCAAAACCCTAAACAGTACCCTCACCCGTACCCTCACCCGTACCCTAAGCCGTACCCTAACCCTAACCCTAACCCTAACCCCTACCCTACGCCGTACCCTCACCCGTACCCTATCCCATACCCTAAGCCGTACCCTAAACCTAACACTAACCCTAACCCTAACCCTAACCCTAAACTACCCTTGATTGCTTTTGCCTCTATTAGATTTCCGAAGCACTAGTGTTTTAAGGAACAGGTTAAAAAGAAAATACTAATGTGATTTTTTTATAATGTGTTTATTCTTTATCTTATCCTAGTGACTAAAATCTTCTCCATGGCTGTATCCCTAATAATATTCGTTACGTGCTAAGTGGTATCTAGAGAGTGGGATAGGTTTAATAAATACCCTAATCCTAACGTGTACCCTAACCCTAACCCATACCCTAACCCTATTGCGTACCCTAACCCTAACCCAAACCCTAACCCTAACACGTACACTAATCCTAACCCGTACCCTAAACCAATCCCTAACCCTAAAACTAACCCTAACCCTAACCCTAACCCTAACCCATACGCTACGCCGTACCCTCACCCATACCCTAACCCGTATCCTAAGCCGTACCCTAATCCTAAACCTAAACCTAACCTCTACCCTACGCCGTACCCTCACCCGTACCCTAACCCGTACCCAAAGCCTTACCCTAACCCTAACCCTAACCCTCACCCATACCCAACGCCGTAACCTAACCCATATCCTAACCCGTATCCTAAGCCGTACCCTAACCCTAACCAATAACCTACGCAGTACCCTCACCAGTACCCTCACCCGTATCCTAAGCCCTACCCTAACCCTAACCCTAACCCTAACCCTAAACTACCCTTTACTGCTTTTGCCTCCTTTAGATTTCCTAAACACTAGTGTTTTAAAGAACAGGTTAAAAAGAAAATCCTAATGTGATTTTTTTATAATGTGTTTATTCTTTATCTTATCCTATTGACTAAAATCTTCTCCATGGCTGGACCCCAAATAATATTCCTTTACGTGCTAAGTGGTATCTAGAGAGTGGGATAGGTTTAATAAATACCCTAATCATAACGTGTACCCTAACCCTAACCCATCCCCTAACCCTAACACGTACCCTAACCCTAACCCAAACCCTAACCCTAACACGTACGCTAATCCTAACCCGTACCCTAAACCAATCCCTAACCCTAAAACTAACCCTAACCCTAACCCTAACCCATACACTACGCCGTACCCTCACCCGTACCCTAACCCGTACCCTAAGACGTACCCTAACCCTAACCCTAACCCTAACCTATACACTACGCCGTACCCTCACCCGTACCCTAACCCGTACCCTAAGCCGTACCCTAACCCTAACCCTAACCCTAACCCATACCCTACGCCGTACCCTAAACCGTACCCTAACCCGTATTCTAAGCCGTACCCTAACCATAACCAACACCCTACACAGTACCCTCACCCGTACCCTCACCCGTACCCTAAGCCATACCCTAACCCTAACCCTAACCTATACACTACGCCATACCCTCACCCGTACCCTAACCCGTACCCTAAGCCGTACCCTAACCCTAACCCTAACCCTAAACTATACCCTACGCCGTAACCTCACCCGTACCCTAACCCGTACCCTAAGCCGTACCCTAACCCTAACCCTAACCCTAACCCTAACCCTAACCCATAGCGTACGCCATACCCTAACACGTACCCTAACCCGTATCCTAAGCCGTACCCTAACCCTAACCAATACCCTACGCAGTATCCTCACCCATACCCTCACCCGTACCCTAAGGCGTACCCTAACCCTAACCCTAACCCTAAACCTAACCCTAACCCCTACCCTATGCCATACCCTCACCTGTACCCTATCCCATAACCTAAGCCGTACCATAACCCTAACACTAACCATAACCCTAACCCATAACCTACGCCGTACCCTCACCCATACCCTAACCCGTATCCTAAGACGTACCCTAACCCTAACCCTAACCCTATCCCTAACCCATAACCTACGCCCTACCCTCACCCGTACCCTAACACGTACCCTAAGACGTACGGTAACCCTAACCCTAACACTAACCCTAACCCTAACCCACACTCTACGCCGTACCCTAACCCGTACCCTAACACGTATCCTAAGCCGTACCCTAACCCTAACCAATACCCTACCCAGTACCCTCACCCGTACCCTCACCCGTACCCTAAGCCATACCCTAACCCTAACACTAACCCTAACCCTAACCCTAACCCTAAACTACCCTTGATTGCTTTTGCCTCTATTAGATTTCCTAAGCACTAGTGTTTTAAGGAACAGGTTAAAAAGAAAATCCTAATGTGATTTTTTTATAATGTGTTTATTCTTTATCTTATCCTAGTGACTAAAATCTTCTCCATGGCTGGATCCCTAATAATATTCCTTTACGTGCTAAGTGGTATCTAGAGAGTGGGATAGGTTTAATAAATACCCTAATCCTAACGTGTACCCTAACCCTACCCCATACCCTAACCCTAACGCGTACCCTAACCCTAACCCAAAACCTAACCCTAACACGTACGCTAATCCTAACCCGTACCCTAAACCAATCGCTAAACCTAAAACTAACCCTAACCCTAACCCTAACCTTAACCCTTACCCTACGCCGTACCCTCACCCGTACCCTAACCCGTACTGTAAGACGTACCCTAACCCTAACCCTAACCCATACGCTACGCCGTACCCTCACCCGTACTCTAACCCGTATCCTAAGCCGTACCCTAACCCTAACCCTAACCCTAACCCTAACCCATACCCTACGCCATACCCTAACCCGTACCCTAACCCGTATCCTAAGCCATATCCTAACCCTAACCAATACCCTACGCAGTACCCTCACCCGTACCCTCACCCGTACCCTAAGCCGTACCCTAACCCCAACCCTAACCCTGACTCTAACCCTAACCCCTACCCTACGCCGTACCCTCACCCGTACCCTATCCCATACACTAAGCCGTACCCTAACCCTAACACTAACACTAACCCTAACCCTAACCCTAACCCATACCCTACGCCGTACCCTCACCCGTAACCTAACCCGTACCCTAAGCCGTACCCTAACCCTAACCCTAACCTATACACTACGCCATACCCTCACCCGTACCCTAACCCGTACCCTAAGCCGTACCCTAACTCTAACCCTAACCCTAACCCTAACCCTTACCCATACCCTGCGCCGTACCCTAACCCATACAATAACCTGTATCCTAAGCCTTAACCTAACCCTAACCAATGACCTACACAGTACCCTCACCCGTACCCTAAGCCATACCCTGACCCTAACCCTAACACTAACCCTAACCCTAAACCCTACCCTATGCCGTACCCTCACCCATACCCTATCCCATACCCTAAGCCGTACCCTAACCCTAACACTAACCCTAACCCTAACCCTAACCCTAAACTACCCTTGACTGCTTTTGCCTCCATTAGAATTCCTAAGCACGAGTGTTTTAAGGAACAGGTTAAAAAGAAAATCCTAATGTGATTTTTTTATAATGTGTTTATTCTTTATCTTATCCTAGTGACGAAAATCTTCTCCATGGCTGGACCCTAAATAATATTCCTTTACGTGCTAAGTGGTATCTAGAGAGTGGGATAGGTTTAATAAATACCCTAATCCTAACGTGTACCCTAAACCTAACCCATACCCTAACCCTAACGCGTACCCTAACCGTAACCAAAACCCTAACCCGAACAAGTATGCTAATCCTAAACCTTACCCTAAACCAATCCCTAACCCTAAAACTAACCCTAACCCTAACCCTAACCCTAACCCATAACCTACGCCGTACCCTCACCCGTACCCTAACCCGTACCCTAAGCCGTACCCTAACCCTAACCCTAACCCTAACCCTAACCCTAACCCATACCCTACGCCGTACCCTAAACCGTACCCTAACCCGTATTCTAAGCCGTACCCTAACCATAACCAAAACCCTAAACAGTACCCTCACCCGTACCCTCACCCGTACCCTAAGCCGTACCCTAACCCTAACCCTAACCCTAACCCCTACCCTACGCCGTACCCTCACCCGTACCCTATCCCATACCCTAAGCCGTACCCTAAACCTAACACTAACCCTAACCCTAACCCTAACCCTAAACTACCCTTGATTGCTTTTGCCTCTATTAGATTTCCGAAGCACTAGTGTTTTAAGGAACAGGTTAAAAAGAAAATACTAATGTGATTTTTTTATAATGTGTTTATTCTTTATCTTATCCTAGTGACTAAAATCTTCTCCATGGCTGGATCCCTAATAATATTCGTTACGTGCTAAGTGGTATCTAGAGAGTGGGATAGGTTTAATAAATACCCTAATCCTAACGTGTACCCTAACCCTAACCCATACCCTAACCCTATTGCGTACCCTAACCCTAACCCAAACCCTAACCCTAACACGTACACTAATCCTAACCCGTACCCTAAACCAATCCCTAACCCTAAAACTAACCCTAACCCTAACCCTAACCCTAACCCATACGCTACGCCGTACCCTCACCCATACCCTAACCCGTATCCTAAGCCGTACCCTAACCCTAAACCTAACCCTAACCTCTACCCTACGCCGTACCCTCACCCGTACCCTAACCCGTACCCAAAGCCTTACCCTAACCCTAACCCTAACCCTCACCCATACCCAACGCCGTAACCTAACCCATATCCTAACCCGTATCCTAAGCCGTACCCTAACCCTAACCAATAACCTACGCAGTACCCTCACCAGTACCCTCACCCGTATCCTAAGCCCTACCCTAACCCTAACCCTAACCCTAACCCTAAACTACCCTTTACTGCTTTTGCCTCCTTTAGATTTCCTAAACACTAGTGTTTTAAAGAACAGGTTAAAAAGAAAATCCTAATGTGATTTTTTTATAATGTGTTTATTCTTTATCTTATCCTATTGACTAAAATCTTCTCCATGGCTGGACCCCAAATAATATTCCTTTACGTGCTAAGTGGTATCTAGAGAGTGGGATAGGTTTAATAAATACCCTAATCATAACGTGTACCCTAACCCTAACCCATACCCTAACCCTAACACGTACCCTAACCCTAACCCAAACCCAAACCCTAACACGTACGCTAATCCTAACCCGTACCCTAAACCAATCCCTAACCCTAAAACTAACCCTAACCCTAACCCTAACCCTAACCCATACACTACGCCGTACCCTCACCCATACCCTAACCCGTACCCTAAGACGTACCCTAACCCTAACCCTAACCCTAACCTATACACTACGCCGTACCCTCACCCGTACCCTAAACCGTACCCTAACCCGTATTCTAAGCCGTACCCTAACCATAACCAACACCCTACACAGTACCCTCACCCGTACCCTCACCCGTACCCTAAGCCATACCCTAACCCTAACCCTAACCTATACACTACGCCATACCCTCACCCGTACCCTAACCCGTACCCTAAGCCGTACCCTAACCCTAACCCTAACCCTAAACTATACCCTACGCCGTAACCTCACCCGTACCCTAACCCGTACCCTAAGCCGTACCCTAACCCTAACCCTAACCCTAACCCTAACCCTAACCCATAGCGTACGCCATACCCTAACACGTACCCTAACCCGTATCCTAAGCCGTACCCTAACCCTAACCAATACCCTACGCAGTATCCTCACCCATACCCTCACCCGTACCCTAAGGCGTACCCTAACCCTAACCCTAACCCTAAACCTAACCCTAACCCCTACCCTATGCCATACCCTCACCTGTACCCTATCCCATAACCTAAGCCGTACCATAACCCTAACACTAACCATAACCCTAACCCATAACCTACGCCGTACCCTCACCCATACCCTAACCCGTATCCTAAGACGTACCCTAACCCTAACCCTAACCCTAACCCTAACCCATAACCTACGCCCTACCCTCACCCGTACCCTAACACGTACCCTAAGACGTACGGTAACCCTAACCCTAACACTAACCCTAACCCTAACCCACACTCTACGCCGTACCCTAACCCGTACCCTAACACGTATCCTAAGCCGTACCCTAACCCTAACCAATACCCTACCCAGTACCCTCACCCGTACCCTCACCCGTACCCTAAGCCATACCCTAACCCTAACACTAACCCTAACCCTAACCCTAACCCTAAACTACCCTTGATTGCTTTTGCCTCTATTAGATTTCCTAAGCACTAGTGTTTTAAGGAACAGGTTAAAAAGAAAATCCTAATGTGATTTTTTTATAATGTGTTTATTCTTTATCTTATCCTAGTGACTAAAATCTTCTCCATGGCTGGATCCCTAATAATATTCCTTTACGTGCTAAGTGGTATCTAGAGAGTGGGATAGGTTTAATAAATACCCTAATCCTAACGTGTACCCTAACCCTACCCCATACCCTAACCCTAACGCGTACCCTAACCCTAACCCAAAACCTAACCCTAACACGTACGCTAATCCTAACCCGTACCCTAAACCAATCGCTAACCCTAAAACTAACCCTAACCCTAACCCTAACCTTAACCCTTACCCTACGCAGTACCCTCACCCGTACCCTAACCCGTACCGTAAGACGTACCCTAACCCTAACCCTAACCCATACGCTACGCCGTACCCTCACCCGTACTCTAACCCGTATCCTAAGCCGTACCCTAACCCTAACCCTAACCCTAACCCTAACCCTAACCCATACCCTACGCCATACCCTAACCCGTACCCTAACCCGTATCCTAAGCCATATCCTAACCCTAAACAATACCCTACGCAGTACCCTCACCCGTACCCTCACCCGTACCCTAAGCCGTACCCTAACCCCAACCCTAACCCTGACTCTAACCCTAACCCCTACCCTACGCCGTACCCTCACCCGTACCCTATCCCATACACTAAGCCGTACCCTAACCCTAACACTAACACTAACCCTAACCCTAACCCTAACCCATACCCTACGCCGTACCCTCACCCGTAACCTAACCCGTACCCTAAGCCGTACCCTAACCCTAACCCTAACCTATACACTACGCCGTACCCTCACCCGTACCCTAACCCGTACCCTAAGCCGTACCCTAACTCTAACCCTAACCCTAACCCTAACCCTTACCCATACCCTGCGCCGTACCCTAACCCATACAATAACCTGTATCCTAAGCCTTAACCTAACCCTAACCAATGACCTACACAGTACCCTCACCCGTACCCTAAGCCATACCCTGACCCTAACCCTAACACTAACCCTAACCCTAAACCCTACCCTATGCCGTACCCTCACCCATACCCTATCCCATACCCTAAGCCGTACCCTAACTCTAACACTAACCCTAACCCTAACCCTAACCCTAAACTACCCTTGACTGCTTTTGCCTCCATTAGAATTCCTAAGCACGAGTGTTTTAAGGAACAGGTTAAAAAGAAAATCCTAATGTGATTTTTTTATAATGTGTTTATTCTTTATCTTATCCTAGTGACGAAAATCTTCTCCATGGCTGGACCCTAAATAATATTCCTTTACGTGCTAAGTGGTATCTAGAGAGTGGGATAGGTTTAATAAATACCCTAATCCTAACGTGTACCCTAAACCTAACCCATACCCTAACCCTAACGCGTACCCTAACCGTAAACAAAACCCTAACCCGAACAAGTATGCTAATCCTAAACCTTACCCTAAACCAATCCCTAACCCTAAAACTAACCCTAACCCTAACCCTAACCCTAACCCATAACCTACGCCGTACCCTCACCCGTACCCTAACCCGTACCCTAAGCCGTACCCTAACCCTAACCCTAACCCTAACCCTAACCCTAACCCATACCCTACGCCGTACCCTAAACCGTACCCTAACCCGTATTCTAAGCCGTACCCTAACCATAACCAAAACCCTAAACAGTACCCTCACCCGTACCCTCACCCGTACCCTAAGCCGTACCCTAACCCTAACCCTAACCCTAACCCCTACCCTATGCCGTACCCTCACCCGTACCCTATCCCATACCCTAAGCCGTACCCTAAACCTAACACTAACCCTAACCCTAACCCTAACCCTAAACTACCCTTGATTGCTTTTGCCTCTATTAGATTTCCTAAGCACTAGTGTTTTAAGGAACAGGTTAAAAAGAAAATACTAATGTGATTTTTTTATAATGTGTTTATTCTTTATCTTATCCTAGTGACTAAAATCTTCTCCATGGCTGTATCCCTAATAATATTCGTTACGTGCTAAGTGGTATCTAGAGAGTGGGATAGGTTTAATAAATACCCTAATCCTAACGTGTACCCTAACCCTAACCCATACCCTAACCCTAACGCGTACCCTAACCCTAACCCAAAAGCTAACCCTAACACGTACGCTAATCCTAACCCGTACCCTAAACCAAACCCTAACCCTAAAACTAACCCTAACCCTAACCCTAACCCTAACCCTTACCCTACACCGTACCCTCACCCGTACCCTAACCCGTACCCTAAGACGTACCCTAACACTAACCCTAACCCATACACTACGCCGTACCCTCACCCGTACCCTAACCCGTATCCTAAGCCGTACCCTAACCCTAACCCTAACCCTAACCCTAACCCTAACCCATACCCTACGCCATACCCTAACCCGTACACTAACCCGTATCCTAAGCCATATCCTAACCCTAACCAATACCCTACGCAGTACCCTCACCCGTACCCTCACCCGTACCCTAAGCCGTACCCTAACCCCAACCCTAACCCTAACTCTAACCCTAACCCCTACCCTACGCCGTACCCTCACCCGTACCCTATCCCATACGCTAAGCCGTACCCTAACCCTAACACTAACACTAACCCTAACCCTAACCCTAAACCATACCCTACGCCGTACCCTCACCCGTAACCTAACCCGTACCGTAAGCCGTACCCTAACCCTAACCCTAACCTATACACTACGCCGTACCCTCACCCGTACCCTAACCCGTACCCTAAGCCGTACCCTAACTCTAACCCTAACCCTAACCCTTACCCATACCCTGCACCGTACCCTAACCCATACAATAACCTGTATCCTAAGCCTTAACCTAACCCTAACCAATGACCTACACAGTACCCTCACCCGTACCCTAAGCCATACCCTAACCCTAACCCTAACACTAACCCTAACCCTAACCCATACCCTACGCCGTACCCTCACCCGTACCCTATCCCATACCCTAAGCCGTACCCTAACCCTAACACTAACCCTAACCCTAACCCTAACCCTAAACTACCCTTGACTGCTTTTGCCTCCATTAGATTTCCTAAGCACTAGTGTTTTAAGGAACAGGTTAAAAAGAAAATCCTAATGTGATTTTTTTATAATGTGTTTATTCTTTATCTTATCCTAGTAACGAAAATCTTCTCCATGGCTGGACCCTAAATAATATTCCTTTACGTGCTAAATGGTATCTAGAGAGTGGGATAGGTTTAATAAATACCCTAATCCTAACGTGTACCCTAACCCTAACCCACACCCTAACCCTATTGCGTACCCTAACCCTAACCCAAACCCTAACCCTAACACGTACACTAATCCTAACCCGTACCCTAAACCAATCCCTAACCCTAAAACTAACCCTAACCCTAACCCTAACCCTAACCCATACGCTACGCCGTACCCTCACCCATACCCTAACCCGTATCCTAAGCCGTACCCTAACCCTAAACCTAACCCTAACCTCTACCCTACGCCGTACCCTCACCCGTACCCTAACCTGTACCCAAAGCCTTACCCTAACCCTAACCCTAACCTTCACCCATACCCAACGCCGTAACCTAACCCATATCCTAACCCGTATCCTAAGCCGTACCCTAACCCTAACCAATAACCTACGCAGTACCCTCACCAGTACCCTCACCCGTATCCTAAGCCCTACCCTAACCCTAACCCTAACCCTAACCCTAAACTACCCTTTACTGCTTTTGCCTCCTTTAGATTTCCTAAACACTAGTGTTTTAAAGAACAGGTTAAAAAGAAAATCCTAATGTGATTTTTTTATAATGTGTTTATTCTTTATCTGATCCTAGTGACTAAAATCTTCTCCATGGCTCGACCCCAAATAATATTCCTTTACGTGCTAAGTGGTATCTAGAGAGTGGGATAGGTTTAATAAATACCCTAATCATAACGTGTACCCTAACCCTAACCCATACCCTAACCCTAACACGTACCCTAACCCTAACCCAAACCCTAACCCTAACACGTACGCTAATCCTAACCCGTACCCTAAACCAATCCCTAACCCTAAAACTAACCCTAACCCTAACCCTAACCCTAACCCATACACTACGCCGTACCCTCACCCGTACCCTAACCCGTACCCTAAGCCGTACCCTAACCCTAACCCTAACCCTAACCTATACACTACGCCGTACCCTCACCCGTACCCTAACCCGTACCCTAAGCCGTACCCTAACCCTAACCCTAACCCTAACCCTAACCCTAACCCATACCCTACGCCGTACCCTAAACCGTACCCTAACCCGTATTCTAAGCCGTACCCTAACCATAACCAACACCCTACACAGTACCCTCACCCGTACCCTCACCCGTACCCTAAGCCATACCCTAACCCTAACACTAACCTATACACTACGCCATACCCTCACCCGTACCCTAACCCGTACCCTAAGCCGTACCCTAACCCTAACCCTAACCCTAAACTATACCCTACGCCGTAACCTCACCCGTACCCTAACCCGTACCCTAAGCCGTACCCTAACCCTAACCCTAACCCTAACCCTAACCCATAGCGTACGCCATACCCTAACACGTACCCTAACCCGTATCCTAAGCCGTACCCTAACCCTAACCAATACCCTACGCAGTATCCTCACCCATACCCTCACCCGTACCCTAAGGCGTACCCTAACCCTAAACCTAACCCTAACCCCTACCCTATGCCATACCCTCACCTGTACCCTATCCCATAACCTAAGCCGTACCATAACCCTAACACTAACCATAACCCTAACCCATAACCTACGCCGTACCCTCACCCATACCCTAACCCGTATCCTAAGACGTACCCTAACCCTAACCCTAACCCATAACCTACGCCGTACCCTCACCCGTACCCTAACACGTACCCTAAGACGTACGGTAACCCTAACCCTAACACTAACCCTAACCCTAACCCACACTCTACGCCGTACCCTAACCCGTACCCTAACACGTATCCTAAGCCGTACCCTAACCCTAACCAATACCCTACCCAGTACCCTCACCCGTACCCTCACCCGTACCCTAAGCCATACCCTAACCCTAACACTAACCCTAACCCTAACCCTAACCCTAAACTACCCTTGATTGCTTTTGCCTCTATTAGATTTCCTAAGCACTAGTGTTTTAAGGAACAGGTTAAAAAGAAAATCCTAATGTGATTTTTTTATAATGTGTTTATTCTTTATCTTATCCTAGTGACTAAAATCTTCTCCATGGCTGGATCCCTAATAATATTCCTTTACGTGCTAAGTGGTATCTAGAGAGTGGGATAGGATTAATAAATACCCTAATCCTAACGTGTACCCTAACCCTACCCCATACCCTAACCCTAACGCGTACCCTAACCCTAACCCAAAACCTAACCCTAACACGTACGCTAATCCTAACCCGTACCCTAAACCAATCGCTAACCCTAAAACTAACCCTAACCCTAACCCTAACCTTAACCCTTACCCTACGCCGTACCCTCACCCGTACCCTAACCCGTACTCTAAGACGTACCCTAACCCTAACCCTAACCCATACCCTACGCCATACCCTAACCCGTACCCTAACCCGTATCCTAAGCCATATCCTAACCCTAACCAATACCCTACGCAGTACCCTCACCCGTACCCTAAGCCGTACCCTAACCCCAACCCTAACCCTGACTCTAACCCTAACCCCTACCCTACGCCGTACCCTAACCCGTACCCTATCCCATACGCTAAGCCGTACCCTAACCCTAACACTAACACTAACCCTAACCCTAACCCTAACCCATACCCTACGCCGTACCCTCACCCGTAACCTAACCCGTACCCTAAGCCGTACCCTAACCCTAACCCTAACCTATACACTACGCCGTACCCTCACCCGTACCCTAACCCGTACCCTAAGCCGTACCCTAACTCTAACCCTAACCCTAACCCTAACCCTTACCCATACCCTGCGCCGTACCCTAACCCATACAATAACCTGTATCCTAAGCCTTAACCTAACCCTAACCAATGACCTACACAGTACCCTCACCCGTACCCTAAGCCATACCCTAACCCTAACCCTAACACTAACCCTAACCCTAAACCCTACCCTATGCCGTACCCTCACCCATACCCTATCCCATACCCTAAGCCGTACCCTAACCCTAACACTAACCCTAACCCTAACCCTAACCCTAAACTACCCTTGACTGCTTTTGCCTCCATTAGATTTCCTAAGCACTAGTGTTTTAAGGAACAGGTGAAAAAGAAAATCCTAATGTGATTTTTTTATAATGTGTTTATTCTTTATCTTATCCTAGTGACTAAAATCTTCTCCATGGCTGGACCCTAAATAATATTCCTTTACGTGCTAAGTGGTATCTAGAGAGTGGGATAGGTTTAATAAATACCCTAATCCTAACGCGTACCCTAACCCTAACCCATACCCTAACCCTAACGCGTACCCTAACCCTAACCTAAACCCTAACCCTAACACGTACGCTAATCCTAACCCGTACCCTAAACCAATCCCTAACCCTAAAACTAACCCTAACCCTAACCCTAACCCTAACCCATACGCTACGCCGTACCCTCACCCATACCCTAACCCGTATCCTAAGCCGTACCCTAACCCTAAACCTAACCCTAACCCCTACCCTACGCCGTACCCTCACCCGTACCCTAACCCGTACCAAAAGCCTTACCCTAACCCTAACCCTAACCCTCACCCATACCCAACGCCGTAACCTAACCCATATCCTAACCCGTATCCTAAGCCGTACCCTAACCCTAACCAATAACCTACGCAGTACCCTCACCAGTAACCTCACCCGTATCCTAAGCCCTACCCTAACCCTAACCCTAACCCTAACCCTAAACTACCCTTTACTGCTTTTGCCTCCATTAGATTTCCTAAACACTAGTGTTTTAAGGAACAGGTTAAAAAGAAAACCTTATGTGATTTTTTTATAATATGTTTATTCCTTATCTTATCCTAGTGACTAAAATTTTCTCCATGGCTGAATTCCAAATAATATTCCTTTACGTGCTAAGTGGTATCTAGAGAGTGGGATAGGTTTAATAAATACCCTAAGCCTAACGTGTACCCTAAACCTAACCCATACCCTAACCCTAACGCGTACCCTAACCCTAACCAAAACCCTAACCCGAACAAGTATGCTAATCCTAACCCGTACCCTAAACCAATCCCTAACCCTAAAACTAACCCTAACCCTAACCCTAACCCTAACCCTAACCCTAACCCATAACCTACGCCGTACCCTCACCCGTACCCTAAACCGTATCCTAAGCCGTACCCTAACCCTAACCCTAACCCTAACCCTAACCGCTACCCTACGCCGTACCCTATCCCATACCCTAAGCGGTACCCTAAACCTAACACTAACCCTAAACCTAACCCTAACCCCTACCCTACGCCGTAAACTCACCCGTAACCTATCCCATACCCTAAGCCGTACCCTAACCCTAACACTAACCCTAACCCTAAACCTAACCCCTACCCTACGCCGTACCCTCACCCGTACCCTATCCCATACCCTAAGCCGTACCCTAACCCTAACCCTAACCCTAACCTATACACTACGCCATACCCTCACCCGTACCCTAACCCTTACCCTAAGCCGTACCCTAACCATAACCAACACCCTACACAGTACCCTCACCCGTACCCTCACCCGTACCCTAAGCCATACCCTAACCCTAACCCTAACCTATACACTACGCCATACCCTCACCCGTACCCTAACCCGTACCCTAAGCCGTACCCTAACCCTAACCCTAACCCTAAACTATACCCTACGCCGTAACCTCACCCGTACCCTAACCCGTACCCTAAGCCGTACCCTAACCCTAACCCTAACCCTAACCCTAACCCTAACCCATAGCGTACGCCATACCCTAACACGTACCCTAACCCGTATCCTAAGCCGTACCCTAACCCTAACCAATACCCTACGCAGTATCCTCACCCATACCCTCACCCGTACCCTAAGGCGTACCCTAACCCTAACCCTAACCCTAAACCTAACCCTAACCCCTACCCTATGCCATACCCTCACCTGTACCCTATCCCATAACCTAAGCCGTACCATAACCCTAACACTAACCATAACCCTAACCCATAACCTACGCCGTACCCTCACCCATACCCTAACCCGTATCCTAAGACGTACCCTAACCCTAACCCTAACCCATAACCTACGCCGTACCCTCACCCGTACCCTAACACGTACCCTAAGACGTACGGTAACCCTAACCCTAACACTAACCCTAACCCTAACCCACACTCTACGCCGTACCCTAACCCGTACCCTAACACGTATCCTAAGCCGTACCCTAACCCTAACCAATACCCTACCCAGTACCCTCACCCGTACCCTCACCCGTACCCTAAGCCATACCCTAACCCTAACACTAACCCTAACCCTAACCCTAACCCTAAACTACCCTTGATTGCTTTTGCCTCTATTAGATTTCCTAAGCACTAGTGTTTTAAGGAACAGGTTAAAAAGAAAATCCTAATGTGATTTTTTTATAATGTGTTTATTCTTTATCTTATCCTAGTGACTAAAATCTTCTCCATGGCTGGATCCCTAATAATATTCCTTTACGTGCTAAGTGGTATCTAGAGAGTGGGATAGGATTAATAAATACCCTAATCCTAACGTGTACCCTAACCCTACCCCATACCCTAACCCTAACCCTAACCCTAACCCTAACCCTAACCCTAACCCTAACCCTAACCCTAACCCGTACCCTAAACCAATCGCTAACCCTAAAACTAACCCTAACCCTAACCCTAACCTTAACCCTTACCCTACGCCGTACCCTCACCCGTACCCTAACCCGTACTCTAAGACGTACCCTAACCCTAACCCTAACCCATACCCTACGCCATACCCTAACCCGTACCCTAACCCGTATCCTAAGCCATATCCTAACCCTAACCAATACCCTACGCCGTACCCTCACCCGTACCCTATCCCATACGCTAAGCCGTACCCTAACCCTAACACTAACACTAACCCTAACCCTAACCCTAACCCATACCCTACGCCGTACCCTCACCCGTAACCTAACCCGTACCCTAAGCCGTACCCTAACCCTAACCCTAACGTATACACTACGCCGTACCCTCACCCGTACCCTAACCCGTACCCTAAGCCGTACCCTAACTCTAACCCTAACCCTAACCCTAACCCTCACCCATACCCTAACCCGTATCCTAAGCCGTACCCTAACCCTAAACCTAACCCTAACCCCTACCCTACGCCGTACCCTCACCCGTACCCTAACCCGTACCCAAAGCCTTACCCTAACCCTAACCCTAACCCTCACCCATACCCAACGCCGTAACCTAACCCATATCCTAACCCGTATCCTAAGCCGTACCCTAACCCTAACCAATAACCTACGCAGTACCCTCACCAGTAACCTCACCCGTATCCTAAGCCCTACCCTAACCCTAACCCTAACCCTAACCCTAAACTACCCTTTACTGCTTTTGCCTCCATTAGATTTCCTAAACACTAGTGTTTTAAGGAACAGGTTAAAAAGAAAACCTTATGTGATTTTTTTATAATGTGTTTATTCTTTATCTTATCCTAGTGACTAAAATTTTCTCCATGGCTGATCCCCAAATAATATTCCTTTACGTGCTAAGTGTTATCTAGAGAGTGGGATAGGTTTAATAAATACCCTAAGCCTAACGTGTACCCTAAACCTAACCCATACCCTAACCCTAACGCGTACCCTAACCCTAACCAAAACACTAACCCGAACAAGTATGCTAATCCTAACCCGTACCCTAAACCAATCCCTAACCCTAAAACTAACCCTAACCCTAACCCTAACCCTAACCCTAACCCTAACCCATAACCTACGCCGTACCCTCACCCGTACCCTAAACCGTATCCTAAGCCGTACCCTAACCCTAACCCTAACCCTAACCCTAACCGCTACCCTACGCCGTACCCTATCCCATACCCTAAGCGGTACCCTAAACCTAACACTAACCCTAAACCTAACCCTAACCCCTACCCTACGCCGTAAACTCACCCGTAACCTATCCCATACCCTAAGCCGTACCCTAACCCTAACACTAACCCTAACCCTAAACCTAACCCCTACCCTACGCCGTACCCTCACCCGTACCCTATCCCATACCCTAAGCCGTACCCTAACCCTAACCCTAACCCTAACCTATACACTACGCCATACCCTCACCCGTACCCTAACCCTTACCCTAAGCCGTACCCTAACCATAACCAACACCCTACACAGTACCCTCACCCGTACCCTCACCCGTACCCTAAGCCATACCCTAACCCTAACCCTAACCTATACACTACGCCATACCCTCACCCGTACCCTAACCCGTACCCTAAGCCGTACCCTAACCCTAACCCTAACCCTAAACTATACCCTACGCCGTAACCTCACCCGTACCCTAACCCGTACCCTAAGCCGTACCCTAACCCTAACCCTAACCCTAACCCTAACCCTAACCCATAGCGTACGCCATACCCTAACACGTACCCTAACCCGTATCCTAAGCCGTACCCTAACCCTAACCAATACCCTACGCAGTATCCTCACCCATACCCCCACCCGTACCCTAAGGCGTACCCTAACCCTAACCCTAACCCTAAACCTAACCCTAACCCCTACCCTATGCCATACCCTCACCTGTACCCTATCCCATAACCTAAGCCGTACCATAACCCTAACACTAACCATAACCCTAACCCATAACCTACGCCGTACCCTCACCCATACCCTAACCCGTATCCTAAGACGTACCCTAACCCTAACCCTAACCCATAACCTACGCCGTACCCTCACCCGTACCCTAACACGTACCCTAAGACGTACGGTAACCCTACCCCTAACACTAACCCTAACCCTAACCAACACTCTACGCCGTACCCTAACCCGTACCCTAACACGTATCCTAAGCCGTACCCTAACCCTAACCAATACCCTACCCAGTACCCTCACCCGTACCCTCACCCGTACCCTAAGCCATACCCTAACCCTAACACTAACCCTAACCCTAACCCTAACCCTAAACTACCCTTGATTGCTTTTGCCTCTATTAGATTTCCTAAGCACTAGTGTTTTAAGGAACAGGTTAAAAAGAAAATCCTAATGTGATTTTTTTATAATGTGTTTATTCTTTATCTTATCCTAGTGACTAAAATCTTCTCCATGGCTGGATCCCTAATAATATTCCTTTACGTGCTAAGTGGTATCTAGAGAGTGGGATAGGATTAATAAATACCCTAATCCTAACGTGTACCCTAACCCTACCCCATACCCTAACCCTAACCCTAACCCTAACCCTAACCCTAACCCTAACCCTAACCCTAACCCTAACCCGTACCCTAAACCAATCGCTAACCCTAAAACTAACCCTAACCCTAACCCTAACCTTAACCCTTACCCTACGCCGTACCCTCACCCGTACCCTAACCCGTACTCTAAGACGTACCCTAACCCTAACCCTAACCCATACCCTACGCCATACCCTAACCCGTACCCTAACCCGTATCCTAAGCCATATCCTAACCCTAACCAATACCCTACGCAGTACCCTCACCCGTACCCTCACCCGTACCCTCACCCGTACCCTATCCCATACGCTAAGCCGTACCCTAACCCTAACACTAACACTAACCCTAACCCATACCCTACGCCGTACCCTCACCCGTAACCTAACCCGTACCCTAAGCCGTACCCTAACCCTAACCCTAACGTATACACTACGCCGTACCCTCACCCGTACCCTAACCCGTACCCTAAGCCGTACCCTAACTCTAACCCTAACCCTAACCCTAACCCTTACCTATACCCTGCGCCGTACCCTAACCCATACAATCACCTGTATCCTAAGCCTTAACCTAACCCTAACCAATGACCTACACAGTACCCTCACCCGTACCCTAAGCCATACCCTAACCCTAACCCTAACACTAACCCTAACCCTAAACCCTACCCTATGCCGTACCCTCACCCATACCCTATCCCATACCCTAAGCCGTACCCTAACCCTAACACTAACCCTAACCCTAACCCTAACCCTAAACTACCCTTGACTGCTTTTGCCTCCATTAGATTTCCTAAGCACTAGTGTTTTAAGGAACAGGTTAAAAAGAAAATCCTAATGTGATTTTTTTATAATGTGTTTATTCTTTATCTTATCCTAGTGACTAAAATCTTCTCCAAGGCTGGACCCTAAATAATATTCCTTTACGTGCTAAGTGGTATCTAGAGAGTGGGATAGGTTTAATAAATACCCTAATCCTAACGCGTACCCTAACCCTAACCCATACCCTAACCCTAACGCGTACCCTAACCCTAACCCAAACCCTAACCCTAACACGTACGCTAATCCTAACCCGTACCCTAAACCAATCCCTAACCCTAAAACTAACCCTAACCCTAACCCTAACCCTAACCCATACGCTACGCCGTACCCTCACCCATACCCTAACCCGTATCCTAAGCCGTACCCTAACCCTAAACCTAACCCTAACCCCTACCCTACGCCGTACCCTCACCCGTACCCTAACCCGTACCCAAAGCCTTACCCTAACCCTAACCCTAACCCTCACCCATACCCAACGCCGTAACCTAACCCATATCCTAACCCGTATCCTAAGCCGTACCCTAACCCTAACCAATAACCTACGCAGTACCCTCACCAGTAACCTCACCCGTATCCTAAGCCCTACCCTAACCCTAACCCTAACCCTAACCCTAAACTACCCTTTACTGCTTTTGCCTCCATTAGATTTCCTAAACACTAGTGTTTTAAGGAACAGGTTAAAAAGAAAACCTTATGTGATTTTTTTATAATGTGTTTATTCTTTATCTTATCCTAGTGACTAAAATTTTCTCCATGGCTGAACCCCAAATAATATTCCTTTACGTGCTAAGTGGTATCTAGAGAGTGGGATAGGTTTAATAAATACCCTAAGCCTAACGTGTACCCTAAACCTAACCCATACCCTAACCCTAACGCGTACCCTAACCCTAACCAAAACCCTAACCCGAACAAGTATGCTAATCCTAACCCGTACCCTAAACCAATCCCTAACCCTAAAACTAACCCTAACCCTAACCCTAACCCTAACCCTAACCCATAACCTACGCCGTACTCTCACCCGTACCCTAAACCGTATCCTAAGCCGTACCCTAACCCTAACCCTAAACCTAACCCTAACCGCTACCCTACGCCGTACCCTATCCCATACCCTAAGCGGTACCCTAAACCTAACACTAACCCTAAACCTAACCCTAACCCCTACCCTACGCCGTACCCTCACCCTTAACCTATCCCATACCCTAAGCCGTACCCTAACCCTAACACTAACCCTAACCCTAAACCTAACCCCTACCCTACGCCGTACCCTCACCCGTACCCTATCCCTTACCCTAAGCCGTACCCTAACCCTAACCCTAACCCTAACCTATACACTACGCCGTACCCTCACCCGTACCCTAACCCGTATCCTAAGCCGTACCCTAACCCTAACCCTAAACTATACCCTACGCCGTACCCTAACCCGTACCCTAACCCGTATTCTAAGCCGTACCCTAACCATAACCAATACCCTACACAGTACCCTCACCCGTACCCTCACCCGTACCCTAAGCCATACCCTAACCCTAACCCTAACCCTAACCTATACACTACACCATACCCTCACCCGTACCCTAACCCGTACCCTAAGCCATACCCTAACCCTAACCCTAACCCTAAACCATACGCTACGCCGTACCCTCACCCGTACCCTAACCCGTATCCTAAGCCGTACCCTAACCCTAACCCTAACCCTAACCCTAACCCATAACCTACGCCGTACCCTCACCCGTACCCTAACACGTACCCTAAGACGTACCGTAACCCTAACCCTAACACTAACCCTAACCCTAACCCACACTCTACGCCGTAACCTAACCCGTACCCTAACACGTATCCTAAGCTGTACCCTAACCCTAACCAATACCCTACGCAGTACCCTCACCCGTACCCTCACCCTAACCCTAAGCCATACCCTAACCCTAACCCTAACCCTAACCCTAACCCCTACCCTACGCCGTACCCTCACCCGTACCCTATCCCATACGCTAAGCCGTACCCTAACCCTAACAGTAACACTAACCCTAACCCTAACCCATAACCTACGCCATACCCTCACCCGTACCCTAACCCGTATCCTAAGACGTACCGTAACCCTAACCAATACCCTACGCAGTATCCTTACCCATACCCTCACCCGTACCCTAAGCCGTACCCTAACCCTCACCCTAACCCTAACCCTAACCCATACCCTATGCCATACCCTCACCTGTACCCTATTCCATAACCTAAGCCGTACCCTAACCCTAACCCTAACCCTAACCGTAAACCATACGCTACGCCGTACCTTCACCCGTACCCTAACCCGTATCCTAAGCCGTACCCTAACCCTAACCCTAACCCTAACACTAACCCTAACCCTAACCCTAACCCATACCCTACGCCATACCTTAACCCGTACCCTAACCCGTATCCTAAGCCGTATCCTAAACCTAACCAATACCCTACGCAGTACCCTCACCCGTACCCTCACCCGTACCCTAAGCCGTACCCTAACCCCAACCCTAACCCTAACTCTAACCCTAACCCGTACCCTACGCCGTACCCTCACCCGTACCCTATCCCATACGCTAAGCCGTACCCTAACCCTAACACTAACACTAACCCTAACCCTAACCCTAACCCTAAACCATACCCTATGCCGTACACTCACCCATAACCTAACCCGTACCCTAAGCCGTACCCTAACCCTAACCCTAACCTATACACTATGCCGTACCCTCACCCGTACCCTAACCCGTACCCTAAGCCGTACCCTAACTCTAACCCTAACCCTAACCCTAACCCTTACCCATACCCTGCGCCGTACCCTAACCCATACAATAACCTGTATCCTAAGCCTTAACCTAACCCTAACCAATGACCTACACAGTACCCTCACCCGTACCCTAAGCCATACTCTAACCCTAACCCTAACACTAACCCTAATCCTAAACCCTACCCTATGCCGTACCCTCACCCATACCCTATCCCATACCCTAAGCCGTACCCTAACCCTAACACTAACCCTAACCCTAACCCTAACCCTAAACTACCCTTGACTGCTTTTGCCTCCATTAGAATTCCTAAGCACGAGTGTTTTAAGGAACAGGTTAAAAAGAAAACCTTATGTGATTTTTTTATAATGTGTTTATTCTTTATCTTATCCTAGTGACGAAAATCTTCTCCATGGCTGGACCCTAAATAATATTCCTTTACGTGCTAAGTGGTATCTAGAGAGTGGGATAGGTTTAATAAATACCCTAATCCTAACGTGTACCCTAAACCTAACCCATACCCTAACCCTAACGCGTACCCTAACCCTAACCAAAACCCTAACCCGAACAAGTATGCTAATCCTAAACCTTACCCTAAACCAATCCCTAACCCTAAAACTAACCCTAACCCTAACCCTAACCCTAACCCATAACCTACGCCGTACCCTCACCCGTACCCTAACCCATACCCTAAGCCGTACCCTAACCCTAACCCTAACCCTAACCCTAACCCTAACCCATACCCTACGCCGTACCCTAAACCGTACCCTAACCCGTATTCTAAGCCGTACCCTAACCATAACGAATACCCTAAACAGTACCCTCACCCGTACCCTAAGCCGTACCCTAACCCTAACCCTAACCCTAACCCCTACCCTACGCCGTACCCTCACCCGTACCCTATCCCATACCCTAAGCCGTACCCTAAACCTAACACTAACCCTAACCCTAACCCTAACCCTAAACTACCCTTGATTGCTTTTGCCTCTATAAGATTTCCTAAGCACTAGTGTTTTAAGGAACAGGTTAAAAAGAAAATACTAATGTGATTTTTTTATAATGTGTTTATTCTTTATCTTATCCTAGTGACTAAAATCTTCTCCATGGCTGTATCCCTAATAATATTCGTTACGTGCTAAGTGGTATCTAGAGAGTGGGATAGGTTTAATAAATACCCTAATCCTAACGTGTACCCTAACCCTAACCCATACCCTAACCCTAACGCGTACCCTAACCCTAACCCAAAAGCTAACCCTAACACGTACGCTAATCCTAACCCGTACCCTAAACCAAACCCTAACCCTAAAACTAACCCTAACCCTAACCCTAACCCTAACCCTTACCCTACACCGTACCCTCACCCGTACCCTAACCCGTACCCTAAGACGTACCCTAACACTAACCCTAACCCATACACTACGCAGTACCCTCACCCGTACCCTCACCCGTACCCTAAGCCGTACCCTAACCCCAACCCTAACCCTAACTCTAATCCTAACCCCTACCCTACGCCGTACCCTCACCCGTACCCTATCCCATACGCTAAGCCGTACCCTAACCCTAACACTAACACTAACCCTAACCCTAACCCTAACCCATACCCTACGCCGTACCCTCACCCGTAACCTAACCCGTACCCTAAGCCGTACCCTAACCCTAACCCTAACCTATACACTACGCCGTACCCTCACCCGTACCCTAACCCGTACCCTAAGCCGTACCCTAACTCTAACCCTAACCCTAACCCTAACCCTTACCCATACCCTGCACCGTACCCTAACCCATACAATAACCTGTATCCTAAGCCTTAACCTAACCCTAACCAATGACCTACACAGTACCCTCACCCGTACCCTAAGCCATACCCTAACCCTAACCCTAACACTAACCCTAACCCTAACCCCTACCCTACGCCGTACCCTCACCCGTACCCTATCCCATACCCTAAGCCGTACCCTAACCCTAACACTAACCCTAACCCTAACCCTAACCCTAAACTACCCTTGACTGCTTTTGCCTCCATTAGATTTCCTAAGCACTAGTGTTTTAAGGAACAGGTTAAAAAGAAAATCCTAATGTGATTTTTTTATAATGTGTTTATTCTTTATCTTATCCTAGTAACGAAAATCTTCTCCATGGCTGGACCCTAAATAATATTCCTTTACGTGCTAAATGGTATCTAGAGAGTGGGATAGGTTTAATAAATACCCTAATCCTAACGTGTACCCTAACCCTAACCCACACCCTAACCCTATTGCGTACCCTAACCCTAACCCAAACCCTAACCCTAACACTTACACTAATCCTAACCCGTACCCTAAACCAATCCCTAACCCTAAAACTAACCCTAACCCTAACCCTAACCCTAACCCATACGCTACGCCGTACCCTCACCCATACCCTAACCCGTATCCTAAGCCGTACCCTAACCCTAAACCTAACCCTAACCTCTACCCTACGCCGTACCCTCACCCGTACCCTAACCCGTACCCAAAGCCTTACCCTAACCCTAACCCTAACCCTCACCCATACCCAACGCCGTAACCTAACCCATATCCTAACCCGTATCCTAAGCCGTACCCTAACCCTAACCAATAACCTACGCAGTACCCTCACCAGTACCCTCACCCGTATCCTAAGCCCTACCCTAACCCTAACCCTAACCCTAACCCTAAACTACCCTTTACTGCTTTTGCCTCCTTTAGATTTCCTAAACACTAGTGTTTTAAAGAACAGGTTAAAAAGAAAATCCTAATGTGATTTTTTTATAATGTGTTTATTCTTTATCTTATCCTAGTGACTAAAATCTTCTCCATGGCTGGACCCCAAATAATATTCCTTTACGTGCTAAGTGGTATCCAGAGAGTGGGATAGGTTTAATAAATACCCTAATCATAACGTGTACCCTAACCCTAACCCATACCCTAACCCTAACACGTACCCTAACCCTAACCCAAACCCTAACCCTAACACGTACGCTAATCCTAACCCGTACCCTAAACCAATCCCTAACCCTAAAACTAACCCTAACCCTAACCCTAACCCTAACCCATACGCTACGCCGTACCCTCAACCATACCCTAACCCGTATCCTAAGCCGTACCCTAACCCTAAACCTAACCCTAACCCCTACCCTACGCTGTACCCTCACCCGTACCCTAACCCGTACCCAAAGCCTTACCCTAACCCTAACCCTAACCCTAACCCTAAACTACCCTTTACTGCTTTTGCCTCCATTAGATTTCCTAAACACTAGTGTTTTAAGGAACAGGTTAAAAAGAAAACCTTATGTGATTTTTTTATAATGTGTTTATTCTTTATCTTATCCTAGTGACTAAAATTTTCTCCATGGCTGAACTCCAAATAATATTCCTTTACGTGCTAAGTGGTATCTAGAGAGCGGGATAGGTTTAATAAATACCCTAATCCTAACGTGTACCCTAAACCTAACCCATACCCTAACCCTAACGCGTACCCTAACCCTAACCAAAACCCTAACCCGAACAAGTATGCTAATCCTAACCCGTACCCTAAACCAATCCCTAACCCTAAAACTAACCCTAACCCTAACCCTAACCCTAACCCTAACCCTAACCCATAACCTACGCCGTACCCTCACCCGTACCCTAAACCGTATCCTAAGCCGTACCCTAACCCTAACCCTAACCGCTACCCTACGCCGTACCCTATCCCATACCCTAAGCGGTACCCTAAACCTAACACTAACCCTAAACCTAACCCTAACCCCTACCCTACGCCGTACCCTCACCCGTAACCTATCCCATGCCCTAAGCCGTACCCTAACCCTAACACTAACCCTAACCCTAAACCTAACCCCTACCCTACGCCGTACCCTCACCCGTACCCTATCCCATACCCTAAGCCGTACCCTAACCCTAACCCTAACCCTAACCTATACACTACGCCATACCCTCACCCGTACCCTAACCCTTACCCTAAGCCGTACCCTAACCCTAACCCTAACCCTAACCTATACACTACGCCGTACCCTCACCCGTACCCTAACCCGTATCCTAAGCCGTACGCTAACCCTAACCCTAACCCTAAACTATACCCTACGCCGTACCCTAACCCGTACCCTAACCCGTATTCTAAGCCGTACCCTAACCATAACCAATACCCTACACAGTACCCTCACCCGTACCCTCACACGTACCCTAAGCCATACCCTAACCCTAACCCTAACCCTAACCTATACACTACACCATACCCTCACCCGTACCCTAACCCGTACCCTAAGCCGTACCCTAACCCTAACCCTAACCCTAAACCATACGCTACGCCATACCCTCACCCGTACCCTAACCCGTATCCTAAGCCGTACCCTAACCCTAACCCTAACCCTAAACTATACCCTACGCCGTAACCTCACCCGTACCCTAACCCGTACCCTAAGCCGTACCCTAACCCTAACCCTAACCCTAACCCTAACCCTAACCCTAACCCTAACACATACCGTACGCCATACCCTAACACGTACCCTAACCCGTATCCTAAGACGTACCCTAACCCTAACCAATACCCTACGCAGTATCCTCACCCATACCCTCACCCGTACCCTAAGCCGTACCCTAACCCTAACCCTAACCCTAACCCTAACCCTAACCCCTTCCCTATGCCATACCCTCACCTGTACCCTATCCCATAACCTAAGCCGTACCATAACCCTAACACTAACCCTAACCCTAACCCATAACCTACGCCGTACCCTCACCCGTACCCTAACACGTACCCTAAGACGTACCGTAACCCTAACCCTAACACTAACCCTAACCCTAACCCACACTCTACGCCGTACCCTAACCCGTACCCTAACACGTATCCTAAGCCGTACCCTAACCCTAACCAATACCCTACGCAGTACCCTCACCCGTACCCTCACCCGTACCCTAAGCCATACCCTAACCCTAACCCTAACCCTAACCCCTACCCTATGCCGTACCCTCACCCGTACCCTATCCCATACGCTAAGCCGTACCCTAACCCTAACAGTAACACTAACCCTAACCCTAACCCATAACCTACGCCGTACACTCACCCGTACCCTAACCCGTATCTTAAGACGTACCGTAACCCTAACCAATACCCTACGCAGTATTCTCACCCATACCCTCACCCGTACCCTAAGCCGTACCCTAACCCTAACCCTAACCCTAACCCTAACCCATACCCTATGCCATACCCTCACCTGTACACTATCCCATAACCTAAGCCGTACCCTAACCCTAACCCTAACCCTAACCCATACGCTACGCCGCACCCTCACCCGTACCCTAACCCGTATCCTAAGCCGTACCCTAACCCTAACCCTAACCCTAACCACTACCCTACGCCGTACCCTATCCCATACCCTAAGCGGTACCCTAAACCTAACACTAACCCTAAACCTAACCCTAACCCCTACCCTACGCCGTACCCTCACCCGTACCCTATCCCATAACCTAAGCCGTACCCTAACCCTAACCCTAACCCTAACCTATACACTACGCCGAACCCTCACCCATACCCTAACCCGTACCCTAAGCCGTACCCTAACCCTAACCCTAACCCGAACCCTAACCCTAACCCATACCCTACGCCGTAACCTAAACCGTACCCTAACCCGTATTCTAAGCCGTACCCTAACCATAACCAATACCCTACACAGTATCCTCAACCGTACCCTAACCCGTACCCTAAGCCGTACCCTAACCCTAACCCTAACCCTAAAC
The DNA here is from genome assembly GCF_028564815.1 of Eubalaena glacialis. Taxonomy (NCBI): domain Eukaryota; kingdom Metazoa; phylum Chordata; class Mammalia; order Artiodactyla; family Balaenidae; genus Eubalaena; species Eubalaena glacialis. Next base: position 2,587,356 of record NW_026871495.1, read on the forward strand.
TATACCCTACGCCATAACCTCACCCGTACCCTAACCCGTACCCTAAGCCGTACCCTAACCCTAACCCTAACCCTAACCCCTACACTACGCCGTACCGTCACCCGTACCCTATCCCATACCCTAAGCCGTACCCTAAACCTAACACTAACCCTAACCCTAACCCTAACCCTAAACTACCCTTGATTGCTTTTGCCTCTATTAGATTTCCTAAGCACTAGTGTTTTAAGGAACAGGTTAAAAAAAAAATACTAATGTGATTTTTTTATAATGTGTTTATTCTTTATCTTATCCTAGTGACTAAAATCTTCTCCATGGCTGTATCCCTAATAATATTCCTTTACGTGCTAAGTGGTATCTAGAGAGTGGGATAGGTTTAATAAATACCCTAATCCTAACGTGTACCCTAACCCTAACCCATATCCTAACCCTAACGCGTACCCTAACCCTAACCCAAAACCTAACCCTAACACGTACGCTAATCCTAACCCGTACCCTAAACCAAACCCTAACCCTAAAACTAACCCTAACCCGTACCCTAACCCTAACCCTTACCCTACACCGTACCCTCACCCGTACCCTAACCCGTACCCTAAGACGTACCCTAACCCTAACCCTAAACCATACACTACGCCGTACCCTCACACGTACCCTAACCCGTATCCTAAGCCGTACCCTAAGCCTAACCCTAACCCTAACCCTAACCCTAACCCATACCCTACGCCATACCCTAACCCGTACCCTAACCCGTATCCTAAGCCATATCCTAACCCTAACCAATACCCTACGCAGTACCCTCACCCGTACCCTAAGCCTTACCCTAACCCCAACCCTAACCCTAACTCTAACCCTAACCCCTTCCCTACGCCGTACCCTCACCTGTACCCTATCCCATACGCTAAGCCGTACCCTAACCCTAACACTAACACTAACCCTAACCCTAACCCACACTCTACGCCGTACCCTAACCCGTACCCTAACACGTATCCTAAGCCGTACCCTAACCCTAACCAATACCCTACGCAGTACCCTCACCCGTACCCTCACCCGTACCCTCACCCGTACCCTAAGCCATACCCTAACCATAACCCTAACCCTAACCCTAACCCCTACCCTACGCCGTACCCTCACCCGTACCCTATCCCATACCCTAAGCCGTACCCTAACCCTAACACTAACCCTAACCCTAACCCTAACCCTAAACTACCCTTGATTGCTTTTGCCTCTATTAGATTTCCTAAGCACTAGTGTTTTAAGGAACAGGTTAAAAAGAAAATCCTAATGTGATTTTTTTATAATGTGTTTATTCTTTATCTTATCCTAGTGACTAAAATCTTCTCCATGGCTGGATCCCTAATAATATTCCTTTACGTGCTAAGTGGTATCTAGAGAGTGGGATAGGTTTAATAAATACCCTAATCCTAACGTGTACCCTAACCCTAACCCATACCCTAACCCTAACGCGTACCCTAACCCTAACCCAAAACCTAACCCTAACACGTACGCTAATCCTAAGCCGTACCCTAAACCAATCCCTAACCCTAAAACTAACCCTAACCCTAACACTAACCCTAACCCTTACCCTACGCCGTACCCTCACCCGTACCCTAACCCGTAGCCTAAGACGTACCCTAACCCTAACCCTAACCCATACGCTACGCCGTACCCTCACCCGTACCCTAACCGGTATCCTAAGCCGTACCCTAACCCTAACCCTAACCCTAACCCTAACCCTAACCCATACCCTACGCCATACCCTAACCCGTATCCTAACCCGTATCCTAAGCCGTATCCTAACCCTAACCAATACCCTACGCAGTACCCTCACCCGTACCCTCACCCGTACCCTAAGCCGTACCCTAACCCCAACCCTAACCCTAACTCTAACCCTAACCCCTACCCTACGCCGTACCCTCACCCGTACCCTATCCCATACGCTAAGCCGTACCCTAACCCTAACACTAACACTAAACCTAACCCTAACCCTAACCCATACGCTACGCCGTACCCTCACCCGTAACCTAACCCGTACCCTAAGCCGTACCCTAACCCTAACCCTAACCTATACACTACGCCATACCCTCACCCGTACCCTAACCCGTACCCTAAGCCGTACCCTAACTCTAACCCTAACCCTAACCCTAACCCTTACCCATACCCTGCGCCGTACCCTAACCCATACAATAACCTGTATCCTAAGCCTTAACCTAACCCTAACCAATGACCTACACAGTACCCTCACCCGTACCCTAAGCCATACCCTAACCCTAACCCTAACACTAACCCTAACCCTAAACCCTACCCTATGCCGTACCCTCACCCATACCCTGTCCCATGCCCTAAGCCGTACCCTAACCCTAACACTAACCCTAACCCTAACCCTAACCCTAAACTACCCTTGACTGCTTTTGCCTCCATTAGATTTCCTAAGCAGTAGTGTTTTAAGGAACAGGTTAAAAAGAAAATCCTAATGTGATTTTTTTATAATGTGATTATTCTTTATCTTATCCTAGTGACGAAAATATTCTCCATGGCTGGACCCTAAATAATATTCCTTTACGTGCTAAGTGGTATCTAGAGAGTGGGATAGGTTTAATAAATAACCTAATCCTAACGCGTACCCTAACCCTAACCCATACCCTAACCCTAACGCGTACCCTAACCCTAACCCAAACCCTAACCCTAACACGTACGCTAATCCTAACCCGTACCCTAAACCAATCCCTAACCCTAAAACTAACCCTAACCCTAACCCTAACCCTAACCCATACGCTAAGCCGTACCCTCACCCATACCCTAACCCGTATCCTAAGCCGTACCCTAACCCTAAACCTAACCCTAACCTCTACCCTACGCCGTACCCTCACCCGTACCCTAACCCGTACCCAAAGCCTTACCCTAACCCTAACCCTCACCCATACCCAACGCCGTAACCTAACCCATATCCTAACCCGTATCCTAAGCCGCACCCTAACCCTAACCAATAACCTACGCAGTACCCTCACCAGTAACCTCACCCGTATCCTAAGCCCTACCCTAACCCTAACCCTAACCCTAACCGCTACCCTATGCCGTACCCTATCCCATACCCTAAGCGGTACCCTAAACCTAACACTAACCCTAAACCTAACCCTAACCCTAACCCTAACCCATACCCTACGCCGTACCCTAAACCGTACCCTAACCCGTATTCTAAGCCGTACCCTAACCATAACCAATACCCTACACAGTACCCTCACCCGTACCCTCACCCGTACCCTAAGCCATACCCTAACCCTAACCCTAACCCTAACCTATACACTACGCCATACCCTCACCCGTACCCTAACCCGTACCCTAAGCCGTACCCTAACCCTAACCCTAACCCTAAACTATACCCTACGCCGTAACCTCACCCGTACCCTAACCCGTACCCTAAGCCGTACCCTAACCCTAACCCTAACCCTAACCCTAACCCTAACCCTAACCCATATCGTACGCCATACCCTAACACGTACCCTAACCCGTATCCTAAGCCGTACCCTAACCCTAACCAATACACTACGCAGTATCCTCACCCATACCCTCACCCGTACCCTAAGGCGTACCCTAACCCTAACCCTAACCCTAAACCTAACCCTAACCCCTACCCTATGCCATACCCTCACCTGTACCCTATCCCATAACCTAAGCCGTACCATTACCCTAACACTAACCCTAACCCTAATCCATAACCTACGCCGTACCCTCACCCATACCCTAACCCGTATCCTAAGCCGTACCCTAACCCTAACCCTAACCCTAACCCATAACCTACGCCGTACCCTCACCCGTACCCTAACACGTACCCTAAGACGTACCGTAAACCTAACCCTAACACTAACCCTAACCCTAACCCACACTCTACGCCGTACCCTAACCCGTACCCTAACACGTATCCTAAGCCGTACCCTAACCCTAACCAATACCCTACGCAGTACCCTCACCCGTACCCTCACCCGTACCCTAAGCCATACCCTAACCATAACCCTAACCCTAACCCTAACCCCTACCCTACGCCGTACCCTCACCCGTACCCTATCCCATACCCTAAGCCGTACCCTAACCCTAACACTAACCCTAACCCTAACCCTAACCCTAAACTACCCTTGATTGCTTTTGCCTCTATTAGATTTCCTAAGCACTAGTGTTTTAAGGAACAGGTTAAAAAGAAAATCCTAATGTGATTTTTTTATAATGTGTTTATTCTTTATCTTATCCTAGTGACTAAAATCTTCTCCATGGCTGGATCCCTAATAATATTCCTTTACGTGCTAAGTGGTATCTAGAGAGTGGGATAGGTTTAATAAATACCCTAATCCTAACGTGTACCCTAACCCTAACGCGTACCTTAACCCTATCCCAAAACCTAACCCTAACACGTACGCTAATCCTAACCCGTACCCTAAACCAATCCCTAACCCTAAAACTAACCCTAACCCTAAACCTAACCCTAACCCTTACCCTACGCCGTACCCTCACCCGTACCCTAACCCGTAGCCTAAGACGTACCCTAAACCTAACCCTAACCCATACGCTACGCCGTACCCTCACCCGTACCCTAACCCGTATCCTAAGCCGTACCCTAACCCTAACCCTAACCCTAACCCTAACCCATACCCTAAGCCATACCCTAACCCGTACCCTAACCCGTATCCTAAGCCATATCCTAACCCTAACCAATACCCTACGCAGTACCCTCACCCGTACCCTCACCCGTACCCTAAGCCGTACCCTAACCCCAACCCTAACCCTAACTCTAACCCTAACCCCTACCCTACGCCGTACCCTCACCCGTACCCTATCCCATACGCTAAGCCGTACCCTAACGCTAACTCTAACACTAACCCTAACCCTAACCCTAACCCATACCCTACGCCGTACCCTCACCCGTAACCTAACCCGTACCCTAAGCCGTACCCTAATCCTAACCCTAACCTATACACTACGCCGTACCCTCACCCGTACCCTAACCCGTACCCTAAGCCGTACCCTAACTCTAACCCTAACCCTAACCCTAACCCTTAGCCATACCCTGCGCCGTACCCTAACCCATACAATAAACTATATCCTAAGCCTTAACCTAACCCTAACCAATGACCTACACAGTACCCTCACCCGTACCCTAAGCCATACCCTAACCCTAACCCTAACACTAACCCTAACCCTAAACCCTACCCTATGCCGTACCCTCACCCATACCCTATCCCATACCCTAAGCCGTACCCTAACCCTAACACTAACCCTAACCCTAACCCTAACCCTAAACTACCCTTGACTGCTTTTGCCTCCATTAGATTTCCTAAGCACTAGTGTTTTAAGGAACAGGTTAAAAAGAAAATCCTAATGTGATTTTTTTATAATGTGTTTATTCTTTATCTTATCCTAGTGACGAAAATATTCTCAATGGCTGTACCCTAAATAATATTCCTTTACGTGCTAAGTGGTATCTACAGAGTGGGATAGGTTTAATAAATACCCTAATCCTAACGCGTACCCTAACCCTAACCCATACCCTAACCCTAACGCGTACCCTAACCCTAACCCAAACCCTAACCCTAACACGTACGCTAATCCTAACCCATACCCTATACCAATCCCTAACCCTAAAACTAACCCTAACCCTAACCCTAACCCATACGCTACGCCGTACCCTCACCCATACCCTAACCTGTATCCTAAGCCGTACCCTAACCCTAAACCTAACCCTAACCTCTACCCTACGCCGTACCCTCACCCGTACCCTAACCCGTACCCAAAGCCTTACCCTAACCCTAACCCTAACCCTCACCCATATCCAACGCCGTAACCTAACCCATATCCTAACCCGTATCCTAAGCCGTACCCTAACCCTAACCAATAACCTACGCAGTACCCTCACCAGTAACCTCACCCGTATCCTAAGCCCTACCCTAACCCTAACCCTAACCCTAACCCTAAACTACCCTTGACTGCTTTTGCCTCCATTAGATTTCCTAAACACTAGTGTTTTAAGGAACAGGTTAAAAAGAAAACCTTATGTGATTTTTTTATAATGTGTTTATTCTTTATCTTATCCTAGTGACGAAAATCTTCTCCATGGCTGAACCCCAAATAATATTCCTTTACGTGCTAAGTGGTATCTAGAGAGTGGGATAGGTTTAATAAATACCCTAATCCTAACGTGTACCCTTAACCTAACCCATACCCTAACCCTAACGCGTACCCTAACCCTAACCAAAACCCTAACCCGAACAAGTATGCTAATCCTAACCCCTACCCTAAACCAATCCCTAACCCTAAAACTAACCCTAACCCTAACCCTAACCCTAACCCATAACCTACGCCGTACCCTCACCCGTACCCTAACCCGTATCCTAAGCCGTACCCTAACCCTAACCCTAACCCTAACCCTAACCGCTACCCTACGCCGTACCCTATCCCATACCCTAAGCGGTACCCTAAACCTAACACTAACCCTAAACCTAACCCTAACCCCTACCCTACGCCGTACCCTCACCCGTAACCTATCCCATACCCTAAGCCGTACCCTAACCCTAACACTAACCCTAACCCTAAACCTAACCCCTATCCTACGTCGTACCCTCACCCGTACCCTATCCCATACCCTAAGCCGTACCCTAACCCTAACCCTAACCCTAACCTATACACTACGCCATACCCTCACCCGTACCCTAACCCGTACCCTAAGCCGTACCCTAACCCTAACCGTAACCCTAACCTATACACTACGCCGTACCCTCACCCGTACCCTAACCCGTACCCTAAGCCGTACCCTAACCCTAACCCTAACCCTAACCCTAACCCTAACACATACCCTACGCTGTACCCTAACCCGTACCCTAACCCGTATTCTAAGCCGTACCCTAACCATAACCAATACCCTACACAGTACCCTCACCCGTACCCACACCCGTACCCTAAGCCATACCGTAACCCTAACCCTAACCCTAACCTATACACTACACCATACCCTCACCCGTACCCTAACCCGTACCCTAAGCCGTACCCTAACCCTAACCCTAACCCTAAACCATACGCTACGCCGTACCCTCACCCGTACCCTAACCCGTATCCTAAGCCGTACCCTAACCCTAACCCTAACCCTAAACTATACCCTACGCCGTAACCTCACCCGTACCCTAACCCGAACCCTAAGCCGTACCCTAACCCTAACCGTAACCCTAACCCTAACCCTAACCCTAACCCATACCGTACGCCATACCCTAACACGTACCCTAACCCATATCCTAAGCCGTACCCTAACCCTAACCAATACCCTACGCAGTATCCTCACCCATACCCTCACCCGTACCCCTAAGCCGTACCCTAAACCTAACCCTAACCCTAACCCTAACCCTAACCCCTACCCTATGCCATACCCTCACCTGTACCCTTTCCCATAACCTAAGCCGTACCATAACCCTAACACTAACCCTAACCCTAACCCATAACCTACGCCGTACCCTCACCCGTACCCTAACCCGTATCCTAAGCCGTACCCTAACCCTAACCCTAACCCTAACCCTAACCCATAACCTACGCCGTACCCTCACCCGTACCCTAACACGTACCCTAAGACGTACCGTAACCCTAACCCTAACACTAACCCTAACCCTAACCCACACTCTACGCCGTACCCTAACCCGTACCCTAACACGTATCCTAAGCCGTACCCTAACCCTAACCAATACCCTACGCAGTACCCTCACCCGTACCCTCACCCGTACCCTAAGCCATACCCTAACCCTAACCCTAACCCTAACCCTAACCCCTACCCTACGCCGTACCCTCACCCGTACCCTATCCCATACGCTAAGCCGTACCCTAACCGTAACAGTAACACTAACCCTAACCCTAACTCTAACCCATACCCTACGCCGTACCTTCGCCCATAACCTAATCCGTACCCTAAGCCGTACCCTAACCCTAACCCTAACCTATACACTACGCCGTACCCTCACCCGTTCCCTAACTCGTACCCTAAGCCGTACCCTAACTCTAACCCTAACCCTAACCCTAACCCTTACCCATACCCTGCGTACCCTAATCAATACAATAACCTGTATCCTAAGCCTTAACCTAACCCTAACCAATGACCTACACAGTACCCTCACCCGTACCCTAAGCCATACCCTAACCCTAACCCTAACCCTAAACCCTACCCTATGCCGTACCCTCACCCATACCCTATCCCATACCCTAAGCCGTACCCTAACCCTAACACTAACCCTAACCCTAACCCTAACCCTAAACTTCCCTTGACTGCTCTTGCCTCCATTAGATTTCCTAAGCACTAGTGTTTTAAGGAACAGGTTAAAAAGAAAATCCTAATGTGATTTTTTTATAATGTGTTTATTCTTTATCTTATCCTAGTGACGAAAATCTTCTCCATGGCTGGACCCTAAATAATATTCCTTTACGTGCTAAGTGGTATCTAGAGAGTGGGATAGGTTTAATAAATACCCTAATCCTAACGTGTACCCTAACCCTAACCCATACCCTAACCCTAATGCGTACCCTAACCCTAACCCAAACCCTAACCCTAACACGTACGCTAATCCTAACCCGTACCCTAAACCAATCCCTAACCCTAAAACTAACCCTAAACCTAACCCTAACCCTAACCCATACGCTACGCCGTACCCTCACCCATACCCTAACCCGTATCCTAAGCCGTACCCTAATCCTAAACCTAACCCTAACCTCTACCCTACGCCGTACCCTCACCCGTACCCTCACCCGTACCCAAAGCGCTTACCCTAACCCTAACCCTAACCCCCACCCATACCCAACGCCGTAACCTAACCCATATCCTAACCCGTATCCTAAGCCGTACCCTAACCCTAACCAATAACCTACGCAGTACCCTCACCAGTACCCTCACCCGTATCCTAAGCCCTACCCTAACCCTAACCCTAACCCTAACCCTAAACTACCCTTTACTGCTTTTGCCTCCATTAGATTTCCTAAACACTAGTGTTTTAAGGAACAGGTTAAAAAGAAAACCTTATGTGATTTTTTTATAATGTGTTTATTCTTTATCTTATCCTAGTGACTAAAATCTTCTCCATGGCTGAACCCCAAATAATATTCCTTTACGTGCTAAGTGGTATCTAGAGAGTGGGATAGGTTTAATAAATACCCTAATCCTAAAGTGTACCCTAAACCTAACCCATACCCTAACCCTAACGCGTACCCTAACCCTAACCAAAACCCTAACCCGAACACGTATGCTAATCCTAACCCGTACCCTAAACCAATCCCTAACCCTAAAACTAACCCTAACCCTAACCCTAACCCTAACCCATAACCTACACCGTACCCTCACCCGTACCCTAACCCGTACCCTAAGCCGTACACTAACCCTAACCCTAACCCTAAACCATACGCTACGCCGTACCCTCACCCGTACCCTAACCCATATCCTAAGCCGTACCCTAACCCTAACCCTAACCCTAAACTATACCCTACTCCGTAACCTCACCCGTACCCTAACCCGTACCCTAAGCCGTACCCTAACCCTAACCCTAACCCTAACCTATACACTACGCCATACCCTCACTCGTACCGTAACCCGTACCCTAAGTCGTACCCTAAACCTAACCCTAACCCTAACCCTAACCCATACCGTACGCCATACCCTAACATGTACCCTAACCCATATCCTAAGCCGTACCCTAACCCTAACCAATACCCTATGCAGTATCCTCACCCATACCCTCACCCGTACCTAAGCCGTACCCTAACCCTAAACCTAACCCTAACCCTAACCCTAAACCCTACCCTATGCCATACCCTCACCTGTACCCTATCCCATAACCTAAGCCGTACCATAACCCTAACACTAACCCTAACCCTAACCCATAACCTACGCCGTACCCTCACCCGTACCCTAGCCCGTATCCTAAGACGTACCGTAACCCTAACCAATACCCTACGCAATATCCTCACCCATACCCTCACCCGTACCCTAAGCCGTACACTAACCCTAACCCTAACCCTAACCCTAACCCTAAACTATACCCTACGCCGTAACCTCACCCGTACCCTAACACGTACCCTCAGCCGTACCCTAACCCTAACCCTAACCCTAACCCTAACCCTAACCCATACCGTACGCCATACCCTAACACGTACCCTAAACCGTAACCTAAGCCGTACCCTAACCCTAACCAATACCCTATGCTGTATCCTCACCCATACCCTCACCCGTTCCCTAAGCCATACCCTAACCCCAACCCTAACCCTAACTCTAACCCTAACCCCTACCCTACGCCGTACCCTCACCCGTACCCTATCCCATACGCTAAGCCGTACCCTAACCCTAACACTAACACTAACCCTAACCCTAACCCTAACCCTAACCCATACCCTACGCCGTACCCTCACCCGTACCCTAACCCGTACCCTAAGCCGTACCCTAACTCTAACCCTAACCCTAACCCTAACCGTTAGCCATACCCTGCGCCGTACCCTAACCCATACAATAACCTGTAGCCTAAGCCTTAACCTAACCCTAACCAATGACCTACACAGTACCCTCACCCGTACCCTAAGCCATACCCTAACCCTAACCCTAACACTAACCCTAACCCTAAACCCTACCCTATGCCGTACCCTCACCCATACCCTATCCCATACCCTAAGCCGTACCCTAACCCTAACACTAACCCTAACCCTAACCCTAACCCTAAACTACCCTTGACTGCTTTTGCCTCCATTAGATTTCCTAAGCACGAGTGTTTTAAGGAACAGGTTAAAAAGAAAATCCTAATGTGATTTTTTTATAATGTGTTTATTCTTTATCTTATCCTAGTAACGAAAATCTTCTCCATGGCTGGACCCTAAATAATATTCCTTTACGTGCTAAGTGGTATCTAGAGAGTGGGATAGGTTTAATAAATACCCTAATCCTAACGTGTACCCTAACCCTAACCCATACCCTAACCCTAATGCGTACCCTAACCCTAACCCAAACCCTAACCTTAACACGTACGCTAATCCTAAGCTGTACCATAAACCAAGCCCTAACCCTAAAACTAACCCTAACCCTAACCCTAACCCTAACCCATACGCTACGCCGTACCCTCACCCATACCCTAACCCGTATCCTAAGCCGTACCCTAACCCTAAACCTAACCATAACCTCTACCCTACGCCGTACCCTCACCCGTACCCTAACCCGTACCCAAAGCCTTACCCTAACCCTAACCCTAACCCTCACCCATACCCAACGCCGTAACCTAACCCATATCCTAACCCGTATCCTAAGCCGTACCCTAACCCTAACCAATAACCTACGCAGTACCCTCACCAGTACCCTCACCCGTATCCTAAGCCCTACCCTAACCCTAACCCTAACCCTAACCCTAAACTACCCTTTACTGTTTTTGCCTCCAGTAGATTTCCTAAACACTAGTGTTTAAAGGAACAGGTTAAAAAGAAAACCTTATGTGATTTTTTTATAATGTGTTTATACTTTATCTTATCCTAGTGACTAAAATCTTCTCCATGGCTGAACCCCAAATAATATTCCTTTACGTGCTAAGTGGTATCTAGAGAGTGGGATAGGTTTAATAAATACCCTAATCCTAAAGTGTACCCTAAACCTAACCCATACCCTAACCCTAACGCGTACCCTAACCCTAACCAAAACCCTAACCCGAACAAGTATGCTAATCCTAACCCATACCCTAAACCAATCCCTAACCCTAAAACTAACCCTAACCCTAACCCTAACCCTAACCCATAACCTACGCCGTACCCTCACCCGTACCCTCACCCGTACCCTAACCCGTACCCTAAGCCGTACCCTAACCCTAACCCTAACCCTAAACCATACGCTACGCCGTACCCTCACCCGTACCCTAACCCGTATCCTAAGCCGTACCCTAACCCTAACCCTAACTCTAAACTATACCCTACGCCGTAACCTCACCCGTACCCTAACCCGTACCCTAAGCCGTACCCTAACCCTAACCCTAACCCTAACCCTAACCCATACCGTACGCCATACCCTAACACGTACCCTAACCCGTATCCTAAGCCGTACCTTAACCCTAACCAATACCCTACGCAGTATCCTCACCCATACCCTCACCTGTACCCTAAGCCGTACCCTAACCCTAACCCTAACCCTAACCCTAACCCTAACCCCTACCCTATGCCATACCCTCACCTGTACCCTATCCCATAAACTAAGCCGTACCCTAACCCCAACCCTAACCCTAACTCTAACCCTAACCCCTACCCTACGCCGTACCCTCAACCGTACCCTATCCCATACGCTACGCCGTACCCTCACCCGTACCCTAAACCATACCCTACGCCGTACCCTCACCCGTAACCTAACCCGTACCCTAAGCCGTACCCTAACCCTAACCCTAACCTATACACTACGCCGTACCCTCACCCGTACCCTAAACCGTACCCTAAGCCGTACCCTAACCCTAACCCTAACCCTAACCCTAACCCATAACCTACGCTGTACCCTCACCCGTACCCTAACACGTAACCTTAGACGTACCGTAACCCTAACCCTAACCCTAACCCTAACCCTAACCCTAAACCATACGCTACGCCGTACCCTCACCCGTACCCTAACCCGTACCCAAAGCCTTACCCTAACCTTAACCCTAACCCTCACCCATACCCAACGCCGTAACCTAACCCATATCCTAACCCGTATCCTAAGCCGTACCCTAACCCTAACCAATAACCTACGCCGTACCCTCACCCGTACCCTATCACGTACCCTAAGACGTACCGTAACCCTAACCCTAACACTAACCCTAACCCTAACCCACACTCTACGCCGTACCCTAACCCGTACCCTAACACGCATCCTAAGCCGTACCCTAACCCTAACCAATACCCTACGCAGTACCCTCACCCGTACCCTCACCCGTACCCTAAGCCATACCCTAACCCTAACACTAACCCTAACCCTAACCCTAACCCTAAACTACCCTTGATTGCTTTTGCCTCTATTAGATTTCCTAAGCACTAGTGTTTTAAGGAACAGGTTAAAAAGAAAATCCTAATGTGATTTTTTTATAATGTGTTTATTCTTTATCTTATCCTAGTGACTAAAATCTTCTCCATGGCTGGATCCCTAATAATATTCCTTTACGTGCTAAGTGGTATCTAGAGAGTGGGATAGGTTTAATAAATACCCTAATCCTAACGTGTACCCTAACCCTAACCCATACCCTAACCCTAACGCGTACCCTAACCCTAACCCAAAACCTAACCCTAACACGTACGCTAATCCTAACCCGTACCCTAAACCAATCGCTAACTCTAAAACTAACCCTAACCCTAACCCTAACCTTAACCCTTACCCTACGCCGTACCCTCACCCGTACCCTAACCCGTACCCTAAGACGTACCCTAACCCTAACCCTAACCTATTGGCTACGCCGTACCCTCACCCGTACCCTAACCCGTATCCTAAGCCGTACCCTAACCCTAACCCTAACCCTAACCCTAACCCTAACCCATACCCTACGCCATACCCTAACCCGTACCCTAACCCGTATCCTAAGCCATATCCTAACCCTAACCAATACCCTACGCAGTACCCTCACCCGTACCCTCACCCGTACCCTAAGCCGTACCCTAACCCCAACCCTAACCCTAACTCTAACCCTAACCCCTACCCTACGCCGTACCCTCACCCGTACCCTATCCCATACGCTAAGCCGTACCCTAACCCTAACACTAACACTAACCCTAACCCTAACCCTAACCCATACCCTACGCCGTACCCTCACCCGTAACCTAACCCGTACCCTAAGCCGTACCCTAACCCTAACCCTAACCTATACACTACGCCGTACCCTCACCCGTACCCTAACCCGTACCCTAAGCCGTACCCTAACTCTAATCCTAACCCTAACCCTAACCCTTATCCATACCCTGCGCCGTACCCTAACCCATACAATAACCTGTATCCTAAGCCTTAACCTAACCCTAAACAATGACCTACACAGTACCCTCACCCGTACCCTAAGCCATACCCTAACCCTAACCCTAACCCTAACCCTAACCCTAAACCCTACCCTATGCCGTACCCTCACCCATACCCTATCCCATACCCTAAGCCGTACCCTAACCCTAACCCTAACCCTAACCCTAACCCTAAACTACCCTTTACTGCTTTTGCCTCCATTAGATTTCCTAAACACTAGTGTTTTAAGGAACAGGTTAAAAAGAAAAACTTATGTGATTTTTTTATAATGTGTTTATTCTTTATCTTATCCTAGTGACTAAAATCTTCTCCATGGCTGAACCCCAAATAATATTCCTTTACGTGCTAAGTGGTATCTAGAGAGTGGGATAGGTTTAATAAATACCCTAATCCTAAAGTGTACCCTAAACCTAACCCATACCCTAACCCTAACGCGTACCCTAACCCTAACCAAAACCCTAACCCGAACACGTATGCTAATCCTAACCCGTACCCTAAACCAATCCCTAACCCTAAAACTAACCCTAACCCTAACCCTAACCCATAACCTACACCGTACCCTCACCCGTACCCTAACCCGTACCCTAAGCCGTACCCTAACCCTAACCCTAACCCTAAACTATACCCTACGCCGTAACCTCACCCGTACCCTAACCCGTACCCTAAGCCGTACCCTAACCCTAACCCTAATCCTAACCCTAACCCTAACCCATACCGTACGCCATACCCTAACCCGTACCCTAAACCAATCCCTAACCATAAAACTAACCCTAACCAATACCCTACGCAGTATCCTCACCCATACCCTCACCCGTACCCGAAGCCGTACCCTAACCCTAACCCTAACCCTAACCCTAACCCCTACCCTATGCCATACCCTCACCTGTACCCTATCCCATAACCTAAGCCGTACCATAACCCTAACACTAACCCTACCCCTAACCCATAACCTACGCCGTACCCTCACCCGTACCCTAACCCGTATCCTAAGCCGTACCCTAACCCTAACCCTAACCGTAACCCTAACCCATAACCTACGCCGTACCCTCACCCGTACCCTAACACGTACCCTAAGACGTACCGTAACCCTAACCCTAACACTAACCCTAACCCTAACCCACACTCTACGCCGTACCCTAACCCGTACCCTAACACGTAGTCTAAGCCGTACCCTAACCCTAACCAATACCCTACGCAGTACCCTCACCCGTACCCTCACCCGTACCCTAAGCCATACCCTAACCCTAACCCTAACCCTAACCCTTACCCTACGCCGTACCCTCAGCCGTACCCTAACCCATACCCTAAGACGTACCCTAACCCTAACTCTAACCCATACGCTACGCCGTACCCTCACCCGTACCCTAACCCGTATCCTAAGCCGTACCAATACCCTAACCCTAACCCTAACCCTAACCCTAACCCATACCCTACGCCATACCCTAACCCGTACCCTAACCCGTATCCTAAGCCGTATCCTAACCCTAACCAATAGCCTACGCAGTACCCTCACCCGTACCCTAAGCCGTACCCTAACACCAACCCTAACCCTAACTCTAACCCTAACCCCTACCCTACGCCGTACCCTCACCCGTACCCTATCCCATACGCTAAGCCGTACCCTAACCCTAACACTAACACTAACCCTAACCCTAACCCTAACCCATACCCTACGCCGTACCCTCACTCGTAACCTAACCCGTACCCTAAGCCGTAACCTAACCCTAACCCTAACCTATACACTACGCCGTACCCTCACACGTACCCTAACCCGTACCCTAAGCCGTACCCTAACTCTAACCCTAACCCTAACCCTAACCCTTACCCATACCCTGCGCCGTACCCTAACCCATACAATAACCTGTATCCTAAGCCTTAACCTAACCCTAACCAATGACCTACACAGTACCCTCACCCGTACCCTAAGCCATACCCTAACCCTAACCCTAACACTAACCCTAACCCTAAACCCTACCCTATGCCGTACCCTCACCCATACCCTATCCCATAGCCTAAGCCGTACCCTAACCCTAACACTAACCCTAACCCTAACCCATAAGCTACGCCGTACCCTCACCCGTACCCTAACCCATACCCAAAGCCTTACCCTAACCCTAACCCTAACCCTCACCCATACCCAACGCCGTAACCTAACCCATATCCTAACCCGTATCCTAAGCCGTACCCTAACCCTAACCAGTAACCTACGCAGTACACTCACCAGTACCCTCACCCGTACCCTAAGCCGTACCCTAACCTTAACCCTAACCCTAACCCTAACCCATACGCTACGCCGTACCCTCACCCGTACCCTAAACCGTATCCTAAGCCGTACCCTAACCCTAACTCTAACCTATACCCTACGTCGTACCATCAACCGTACCCTAACCCGTACCCTACGCCGTACCCTAACCCTAACCCTAAACCTAACCCTAAACTGTACCCTACGCCGTACCCTCACCCGTAGCCTAACCCGTACCCTAAGCCGTACCCTAACACTAACCCTAACCCTAACCCTAACCCTAACCCATACCCTATGCCGTACCCTAACCCGTACCCTAACCGTATCCTAAGCCGTATCCTAACCCTAACCAATACCCTACGCAGTACCCTCACCCGTACCCTCACCCGTACCCTAAACCTAACCCTAACCCTAAACCTAACCCTAACCAATACCCTACGCGATACCCTAACCCGTACCCTACACTCGTATCCTAAGCCGTATCCTAACCCTAACCAATACCCTACGCAGTACCCTCACCCGTACCCTCACCCGTACCCTAAGCCATACCCTAACCCCAACCCTAACCCTAACTCTAACCCTAATCCCTACCGTACGCCGTACCCTCACCCGTACCCTATCCCATACGCTAAGCCGTACCCTAACCCTAACACTAACACTAACCCTAACCCTAACCCATACCCTACGCCGTACCCTCACCCGTAACCTAACCCGTACCCTAAGCCGTACCCTAACCCTAACCCTAACCTATACACTACGCCGTACCCTCACCCGTACCCTAACCCGTACCCTAAGCCGTACCCTAACTCTAACCCTAAACCTAACCCTTACCCATACCCTGCGCCGTACCCTAACACATACAATAACCTGTATCCTAAGCCTTAACCTAACCCTAACCAATGACCTACACAGTACCCTCACCCGTACCCTAAGCCATACCCTAACCCTAACACTAACACTAACCCTAACCCTAAAACCTACCCTATGCCGTACCCTCACCCATACGCTATCCCATACCCTAAGCTGTACCCTAACCCTAACACTAACCCTAACCCTAACCCTAACCCTAAACTACCCTTGACTGCTTTTGCCTCCATTAGATTTCCTAAGCACTAGTGTTTTAAGGAACAGGTTAAAAAGAAAATCCTAATGTGATTTTTTTATAATGTGTTTATTCTTTATCTTATCCTAGTGACGAAAATCTTCTCCATGGCTGGACCCTAAATAATATTCCTTTACGTGCTAAGTGGTATCTAGAGAGTGGGATAGGTTTAATAAATACCCTAATCCTAACGTGTACCCTAACCCTAACCCATACCCTAACCCTAATGCGTACCCTAACCCTAACCCAAACCCTAACCCTAACACGTACGCTAATCCTAACCCGTACCCTAAACCAATCCCTAACCCTAAAACTAAACCTAACCCTAACCCTAACCCTAACCCATACGCTACGCCGTACCCTCACCCATACCCTAACCCGTATCCTAAGCCGTACCCTAACCCTAACCAATAACCTACGCAGTACCCTCACCAGTACCCTCACCCGTATCCTAAGCCCTACCCTAACCCTAACCCTAACCCTAACCCTAAACTACCCTTTACTGCTTTTGCCTCCATTAGATTTCCTAAACACTAGTGTTTTAAAGAACAGGTTAAAAAGAAAACCTTATATGATTTTTTTATAATGTGTTTATTATTTATCTTATCCTAGTGACTAAAATCTTCTCCATGGCTGAACCCCAAATAATATTCCTTTACGTGCTAAGTGGTATCTAGAGAGTGGGATAGGTTTAATAAATACCCTAATCCTAAAGTGTACCCTAAACCTAACCCATACCCTAACCCTAACGCGTACCCTAACCCTAACCAAAACCCTAACCCGAACACGTATGCTAATCCTAACCCGTACCCTAAACCAATCCCTAACCCTAAAACTAACCCTAACCCTAACCCTAACCCTAACCCATAACCTACGCCGTACCCTCACCCGTACCCTAACCCGTACCCTAAGCCGTACCCTAACCCTAACCCTAACCCTAAACCATACGCTACGCCGTACCCTCACCCGTACCCTAACCCGTATCCTAAGCCGTACCCTAACCCTAACCCTAACACTAACCCTAACCCATAACCTACGCCGTACCCTCACCCATACCCTAAAACGTACCCTAAGACGTACCGTAAACCTAACCCTAACACTAACCCTAACCCACACTCTACGCCGTACCCTAATCCGTACCCTAACACGTATCCTAAGCCGTACCCTAACCCTAACCAATACGCTACTCAGTACCCTCACCCGTACCCTCACCCGTACCCTAAGCCATACCCTAACCCTAACCCTAACCCCTACCCTACGCCGTACCCTCACACGTACCCTATCAAATACCCTAAGCCGTACCCTAACCCTAACACTAACCCTAAACCTAACCCTAACCCTAAAATACCCTTGATTGCTTTTGCCTCTATTAGATTTCCTAAGCACTAGTGTGTTAAGGAACAGGTTAAAAAGAAAATCCTAATGTGATTTTTTTATAATGTGTTTATTCTTTATCTTATCCTAGTGACTAAAATCTTCTCCATGGCTGGATCCCTAATAATATTCCTTTACGTGCTAAGTGGTACCTAGAGAGTGGGATAGGTTTAATAAATACCCTAATCCTAACGTGTACCCTAACCCTAACCCATACCCTAACCCTAACGCGTACCCTAACCCTAACCCAAAACCTAACCCTAACACGTACGCTAATACTAACCCGTACACTAAACCAATCCCTAACCCTAAAACTAACCCTAACCCTAACCCTAACCCTAACCCTTACCCTACGCCATACCCTCACCCGTACCCTAACCCGTACCCTAAGACGTACCCTAACCCTAACCCTAACCCATACGCTACGCCGTACCCTCACCCGTACCCTAACCCGTATCCTAAGCCGTACCCTAACCCTAACCCTAACCCTAACCCTAACCCTAACCCATATCCTACGCCATACCCCAACCCGTACCCTAACCCGTATCCTAAGCCATATCCTAACCCTAACCAATACCCTACGCAGTACCCTCACCCGTACCCTCACCCGTACCCTAAGCCGTACCCTAACCCCAACCCTAACCTTAACTCTAACCCTAACCCCTACCCTACGCTGTACCCTCACCCGTACCCTATCCCATACGCTAAGCCGTACCCTAACCCTAACACTAACACTAACCCTAACCCTAACCCTAACCCATACCCTACGCCGTACCCTCACCCGTAACCTAACCCGTACCCTAAGCCGTACCCTAACCCTAACCCTAACCTATACACTACGCCGTACCCTCACCCGTACCCTAACCCGTACCCTAAGCCGTACCCTAACTCTAACCCTAACCCTAACCCTAACCCTTACCCATACCCTGTGCCGTACCCTAACCTATACAATAACCTGTATCCTAAGCCTTAACCTAACCCTAACCAATGACCTACACAGTACCCTCACCCGTACCCTAAGCCATACCCTAACCCTAACCCTAACACTAACCCTAACCCTAAACCTTACCCTATGCCGTACCCTCACCCATACCCTATCCCATACCCTAAGCCGTACCCTAACCCTTACACTAACCCTAACCCTAACTCTAACCCTAAACTACCGTTGACTGCTTTTGCCTCCATTAGATTTCCTAAGCACTAGTGTTTTAAGGAACAGGTTAAAAAGAAAATCCTAATGTGATTTTTTTATAATGTGTTTATTCTTTATCTTATCCTAGTGACGAAAATCTTCTCCATGGCTGGACCCTAAATAATATTCCTTTACGTGCTAAGTGCTATCTAGAGAGTGGGATAGGTTTAATAAATACCCTAATCCTAACGTGTACCCTAAACCTAACCCACACCTTAACCCTAATGCGTACCCTAACCCTAACCCAAACCCTAACCCTAACACGTACGCTAATCCTAACCCGTACCCTAAACCAATCCCTAACCCTAAAACTAACCCTAACCCTAACCCTAACCCTAACCCATACGCTACGCCGTACCCTCACCCATACCCTAACCCGTATCCTAAGCCGTACCCTAACCCTAAACCTAACCCTAAACTCTACCCTACGCCGTACCCTCACCCGTACCCTCACCCGTACCCAAAGCCTTACCCTAACCCTAACCCTAACCCTCACCCATACCCAACGCCGTAACCTAACCCATATCCTAACCCGTATCCTAAGCCGTACCCTAACCCTAACCAATAACCTACGCAGTACCCTCACCAGTACCCTCACCCGTATCCTAAGCCCTACCCTAACCCTAACCCTAACCCTAACCCTAACCCTAACCCTAACCCTAATCCCTAACCCTAAAACTAACCCTAACCCTAACCCTAACCCTAACCCATAACCTACGCCGTACCCTCACCCGTACCCTAACCCGTACCCTAAGCCGTACCCTAACCCTAAACCTAACTCTAACTCATACGCTACGCCGTACCCTCACCCGTACCCTAACCCGTATCCTAAGCCGTACCCTAACCCTAACCCTAACCCTAACCCTAACCGCTACCCTACGCCGTACCCTATCCCATACCCTAAGCGGTACCCTAACCCTAACACTAACCCTAACCCTAACCCTAACCCATACCCTACGCCGTACCCTAACCCGTACCCTAACCCGTATTCTAAGCCGTACCCTAACCATAACCAATACCCTACACAGTACCCTCACCCGTACCCTCACCCGTACCCTAAGCCATACCCTAACCCTAAACCTAACCCTAACCTATACACTACGCCATACCCTCACCCGTACCCTAACCCGTACCCTAAGCCGTACGCTAACCCTAACCCTAACCCTAAACCATACGCTACGCCGTACCCTCACCCGTACCCTAACCCGTATCCTAACCCTAACCCTAACTCTAAACTATACCCTACGCCGTAACCTCACCCGTTCCCTAACCCGTACCCTAAGCCGTATCCTAAACCTAACCCTAACCCTAACCCTAACCCTAAACCATACCGTACGCCATACCCTAACACGTACCCTAACCCGTATCCTAAGCCGTACCCTAACCCTAACCAATACCCTACGCAGTATCCTCACCCATACCCTCACCCGTACCCTAAGCCGTACCCTAACCCTAACCCTAACACTAACCCTAACCCTAAACCCTACCCTATGCCATACCCTCACCTGTACCCTATCCCATAACCTAAGCCGTATCATAACCCTAACACTAACCCTATCCCTAACCCATAACCTACGCCGTACCCTCACCCGTACCCTA
The DNA here is from genome assembly GCF_028564815.1 of Eubalaena glacialis. NCBI lineage: Eukaryota > Metazoa > Chordata > Mammalia > Artiodactyla > Balaenidae > Eubalaena > Eubalaena glacialis. The sequence goes on from NW_026871495.1 coordinate 2,608,855, forward strand.
ACCCGTATCCTAAGCCGTACCCTAACCCTAACCCTAACCCTAACCCTAACCCTAACCCTAAACCATACCGTACGCCATACCCTAACACGTACCCTAACCCGTATCCTAAGCCGTACCCTAACCCTAACCAATACCCTACGCAGTATCCTCACCCATACCCTCACCCGTACCCTAAGCCGTACCCTAACCCTAACCCTAACACTAACCCTAACCCTAAACCCTACCCTATGCCATACCCTCACCTGTACCCTATCCCATAACCTAAGCCGTATCATAACCCTAACACTAACCCTATCCCTAACCCATAACCTACGCCGTACCCTCACCCGTACCCTAACCAGTATCCTAAGCCGGACCCTAACCCTAACCCTAACCCTAACCCTAACCCATAACCTACGCCGTACCCTCACCTGTACCCTAACACGTACCCTAAGACATACCGTAACCCTAACACTAACACTAACCCTAACCCTAACCCACACTCTACGCCATACCCTAACCCGTACCCTAACACGTATCGTAAGCCGTACCCTAACCCTAACCAATACCCTACGCAGTACCCTCATCCGTACCCTCACCCGTAACCTAACCCGTACCCTAAGCCGTACCCTAACCCTAACCCTAACCTATACACTACGCCGTACCCTCACCCGTACCCTAACCCGTACCCTAAGCCGTACCCTAACTCTAACCCTAACCCTAACCCTAACCCTTACCCATACCCTGCGCCGTACCCTAACCCTTACAATAACCTGTATCCTAAGCCTTAACCTAACCCTAACCAATGACCTACACAGTACCCTCACCCGTACCCTAAGCCATACCCTAACCCTAACCCTAACACTAACCTTAACCCTAAACCCTACCCTATGCCGTATCCTCACCCATACCCTATCCCATACCCTAAGCCGTACCCTAAACCTAACACTAACCCTAACCCTAACCCTAAACTACCCTTGATTGCTTTTGCCTCCATTAGATTTCCTAAGCACTAGTGTTTTAAGGAACAGGTTAAAAAGAAAATCCTAATGTGATTTTTTTATAATGTGTTCATTCTTTATCTTATCCTAGTGACGAAAATCTTCTCCATGGCTGGACCCTAAATAATATTCCTTTACGTGCTAAGTGGTATCTAGAGAGTGGGATAGGTTTAATAAATACCCTAATCCTAACGTGTACCCTAACCCTAACCCATACCCTAACCCTAATGCGTACCCTAACCCTAACCCAAACCCTAACCCTAACACGTACGCTAATCCTAACTCATACCCTAAACCAATCCCTAACCCTAAAACTAACCCTAACCCTAACCCTAACCCTAACCCATACGCTACGCCGTACCCTCACCCATACCCTAACCCGTATCCTAAGCCGTACCCTAACCCTAAACCTAACCCTAACCTCTTCCCTACGCCGTACCCTCACCCGTACCCTAACCCGTACCCAAAGCCTTACCCTAACCCTAACCCTAACCCTCACCCATACCCAACGCCGTAACCTAACCCATATCCTAACCCGTATCCTAAGCCGTACCCTAACCCTAACCAATAACCTATGCAGTACCCTCACCAGGACCCTCACCCGTATCCTAAGCCCTACCCTAACACTAACCCTAACCCTAACCCTAAACTACCCTTTACTGCTTTTGCCTCCATTAGATTTCCTAAACACTAGTGTTTTAAGGAACAGGTTAAAAAGAAAACCTTATGTGATTTTTTTATAATGTGTTTATTCTTTATCTTATCCTAGTGACTAAAATCTTCTCCATGGCTGAACCCCAAATAATATTCCTTTACGTCCTAAGTGGTATCTAGAGAGTGGGATAGGTTTAATAAATACCCTAATCCTAAAGTGTACCCTAAAACTAACCCATACCCCAACCCTAACGCGTAACCCTAACCCTAACCAAAACCCTAACCCGAACACGTATGCTAATCCTAACCCGTACCCTAAACCAATCCCTAACCCTAAAACTAACCCTAACCCTAACCCTAACCCATAACCTACACCGTACCCTCACCCGTACCCTAACCCGTACCCTAAGCCGTACCCTAACCCTAACCCTAACCCTAAACCATACGCTACGCCGTACCCTCACCCGTACCCTAACCCGTATCCTAAGCCGTACCCTAACCCTAACACTAACCCTAAACTATACCCTACGCCGTAACCTCACCCGTACCCTAACCCATACCCTAAGCCGTACCCTAACCCTAACCCTAACCCTAACCCTAACCCTAACCCTAACCCTAACCCTAACCCATACCGTACGCCATACCCTAACACGTCCGCTAAACCGTATCCTAAGCCGTACCCTAACCCTAACCAATACCCTACGCAGTATCCTCACCCATACCCTCACCCGTACCCTAAGCCGTACCCTAACCCTAACCCTAACCCTAAACCTAACCCTAACCCCTACCCTATGCCATACCCTCACCTGTACCCTATCCCATAACCTAAGCCGTACCATAACCCTAAAACTAACCCTATCCCTAAACCATAAACTACGCCGTACCCTCACCCGTACCCTAACCCGTATCCTAAGCCGTACCCTAACCCTAACCCTAACCCATAACCTACGCCGTACCCTCACCCGTACCCTAACACGTACCCTAAGACGTACCGTAACCCTAACCCTAACACTAACCCTAACCCTAACCCACACTCTACGCCGTACCCTAACCCGTACCCTAACACGTATCCTAAGCCGTACCCTAACCCTAACCAATACCCTACGCAGTACCCTCACCCGTACCCTCACCCGTACCCTAAGCCATACCCTAACCCTAACCCTAACCCTAACCCTAACCCTTACCCTACGCCGTACCCTCACCCGTATCCTATCCCATACCCTAAGCCGTACCCTAACCCTAACACTAACCCTAACCCTAACCCTAACCCTAAACTACCCTTGATTGCTTTTGCCTTTATTAGATTTCCTAAGCACTAGTGTCTTAAGGAACAGGTTAAAAAGAAAATCCTAATGTGATTTTTTTATAATGTGTTTATTCTTTATCTTATCCTAGTGACTAAAATCTTCTCCATGGCTGGATCCCTAATAATATTCCTTTACGTGCTAAGTGGTATCTAGAGAGTGGGATAGGTTTAATAAATACCCTAATCCTAACGTGTACCCTAACCCTAACCCATACTCTAACCCTAACGCGTACCCTAACCCTAACCCAAAATCTAACCCTAACACGTACGCTAATCCTAACCCGTACCCTAAACCATTCCCTAACCCTAAAACTAACCCTAACCCTAACCCTAACCCTAACCCTTACCCTACGCCGTACCCTCACCCGTACCCTAACCCGTACCCTAAGACGTACCCTAACCCTAACCCTAACCCATACGCTACGCCGTACCCTCACCCGTACCCTAACGCGTATCCTAAGACGTACCCTAACCCTAAACCTAACCCTAACCTCTACCCTACGCCGTACCCTCACCCGTACCCTAACCCGTACCCAAAGCCTTACCCTAACCCTAACCCTAACCCTCACCCATACCCAACGCCGTAACCTAACCCATATCCTAACCCGTATCCTAAGCCGTACCCTAACCCTAACCAATAACCTACGCAGCACCCTCACCAGTACCCTCACCCGTATCCTAAGCCCTACCCTAACCCTAACCCTAACCCTAACCCTAAACTACCCTTTACTGCTTTTGCCTCCATTAGATTTCCTAAACACTAGTGTTTTAAGGAACAGGTTAAAAAGAAAACCTTATGTGATTTTTTTATAATGAGTTTATTCTTTATCTTATCCTAGTGACTAAAATCTTCTCCATGGCTGAACCCCAAATAATAATCCTTTACGTGCTAAGTGGTATCTAGAGAGTGGGATAGGTTTAATAAATACCCAAATCCTAAAGTGTACCCTAAACCTAACCCATACCCTAACCCTAACGCGTACCCTAAGCCTAACCAAAACCCTAACCCGAACAAGTATGCTAATCCTAACCCATACCCTAAACCAATCCCTAACCCTAAAACTAACCCTAACCCTAACCCTAACCCATAACCTACGCCGTACCCTCACCCGTACCCTACCCCGTATCCTAAGCCGTACCCTAACCCTAACCCTAACCCTAACCCTAACCGCTACCCTACGCCGTACCCTATCCCATACCCTAAGCGGTACCCTAACCCTAACACTAACCCTAAACCTAACCCTAACCCCTACCCTACGCCGTACCCTCAACCGTAACCTATCCCATACCCTAAGCCGTACCCTAACCCTAACACTAACCCTAACCCTAAACCTAAACCCTACCCTAAGCCGTACCCTCACCCGTACCCTATCCCATACCCTAAGCCGTACCCTAACCCTAACCCTAACCCTAACCTATACACTACGCCATACCCTCACCCGTACCCTAACCCGTACCCTAAGCCGTACCCTAACCCTAACCCTAACCCTGACCTATACACTACGCCGTACCCTCACCCGTACCCTAACCCGTACCCTAAGCCGTACCCTAACCCTAACCCTAACCCTAACCCTAACCCTAACCCATACCCTACGCCGTACCCTAACCCGTACCCTAACCCGTATTCTAAGCCGTACCCTAACCATAACCAATACCCTACACAGTACCCTCACCCGTACCCTCACCCGTACCCTAAGCCATACCCTAACCCTAACCCTAACCCTAACCTATACACTACGCCATACCCTCACCCGTACCCTAACCCGTACCCTAAGCCGTACCCTAACCCTAACCCTAACCCTAAACCATACGCTACGCCGTACCCTCACCCGTACCCTAACCCGTATCCTAAGCCGTACCCTAACCCTAACCCTAACCCTAAACTATACCCTACGCCGTAACCTCACCCGTACCCTAAACCGTACCCTAAGCCGTACCCTAACCCTAACCCTAACCCTAACCCTAACCCTAACCCTAACCCATACCGTACGCCATACCCTAACACGTACCCTAACCCGTATCCTAAGCCGTACCCTAACCCTAAACAATACCCTACGCAGTATCCTCACCCATACCCTCACCCGTACCCTAAGCCGTACCCTAACCCTAACCCTAACCCTAACCCTAACCCTAACCCCTACCCTATGCCATACCCTCACCTGTACCCTATCCCATAACCTAAGCCGTACCATAACCCTAACACTAACCCTAACCCTAACCCATAACCTACGCCGTACCCTCACCCGTACCCTAACCCGTACACTAAGCCGTACCCTAACCCTAACCCTAACCCTAACCCTAACCCTAAACCTAACCCATAACCTACGCCGTACCCTCACCCGTACCCTAACACGTACCCTAAGACGTACCGTAACCGTAACCCTAACACTAACCCTAACCCTAACCCACAATCTACGCCGTACCCTAACCCGTACCCTAACACGTATCCTAAGCCGTACCCTAACCCTAAGCAATACCCTACGCAGTACCCTCACCCGTACCCTCACCCGTACCCTAAGCCATACCCTAACCCTAACCCTAACCCTAACCCTAAGCCCTACCCTATGCCGTACCCTCACCCGTTCCCTATCCCATATGCTAAGCCGTACCCTAACCCTAACACTAACACTAACCCTAACCCTAACCCTAACCCATACCCTACGCCGTACCCTCACCCGTAACCTAACCTGTACCCTAAGCCGTACCCTAACCCTAACCCTAACCTATACACTACGCCGTACCCTCACCCGTACCCTAAGCCGTACCCTAACTCTAACCCTAACCCTAAACCTAACCCTTACCCATACCCTGCGCCGTACCCTAACCCATACAATAACATGTATCCTAAGCCTTAACCTAACCCTAACCAATGACCTACACAGTACCCTCACCCGTACCCTAAGCCATACCCTAACCCTAACCCTAACACTAACCCTAACCCTAAACCCTACCCTATGCCGTACCCTCACCCATACGCTATCCCATACCCTAAGCTGTACCCTAACCCTAACACTAACCCTAACCCTAACCCTAACCCTAAACTACCCTTGACTGCTTTTGCCTCCATTAGATTTCCTAAGCACTAGTGTTTTAAGGAACAGGTTAAAAAGAAAATCCTAATGTGATTTTTTTATAATGTGTTTATTCTTTATCTTATCCTAGTGACGAAAATCTTCTCCATGGCTGGACCCTAAATAATATTCCTTTACGTGCTAAGTGGTATCTAGAGAGTGGGATAGGTTTAATAAATACCCTAATCCTAACGTGTACCCTAACCCTAACCCATACCCTAACCCTAATGCGTACCCTAACCCTAACCCAAACCCTAACCCTAACACGTACGCTAATCCTAACCCGTACCCTAAACCAATCCCTAACCCTAAAACTAAACCTAACCCTAACCCTAACCCTAACCCATACGCTACGCCGTACCCTCACCCATACCCTAACCCGTATCCTAAGCCGTACCCTAACCCTAACCAATAACCTACGCAGTACCCTCACCAGTACCCTCACCCGTATCCTAAGCCCTACCCTAACCCTAACCCTAACCCTAACCCTAAACTACCCTTTACTGCTTTTGCCTCCATTAGATTTCCTAAACACTAGTGTTTTAAAGAACAGGTTAAAAAGAAAACCTTATATGATTTTTTTATAATGTGTTTATTATTTATCTTATCCTAGTGACTAAAATCTTCTCCATGGCTGAACCCCAAATAATATTCCTTTACGTGCTAAGTGGTATCTAGAGAGTGGGATAGGTTTAATAAATACCCTAATCCTAAAGTGTACCCTAAACCTAACCCATACCCTAACCCTAACGCGTACCCTAACCCTAACCAAAACCCTAACCCGAACACGTATGCTAATCCTAACCCGTACCCTAAACCAATCCCTAACCCTAAAACTAACCCTAACCCTAACCCTAACCCTAACCCATAACCTACGCCGTACCCTCACCCGTACCCTAACCCGTACCCTAAGCCGTACCCTAACCCTAACCCTAACCCTAAACCATACGCTACGCCGTACCCTCACCCGTACCCTAACCCGTATCCTAAGCCGTACCCTAACCCTAACCCTAACACTAACCCTAACCCATAACCTACGCCGTACCCTCACCCATACCCTAAAACGTACCCTAAGACGTACCGTAAACCTAACCCTAACACTAACCCTAACCCACACTCTACGCCGTACCCTAATCCGTACCCTAACACGTATCCTAAGCCGTACCCTAACCCTAACCAATACGCTACTCAGTACCCTCACCCGTACCCTCACCCGTACCCTAAGCCATACCCTAACCCTAACCCTAACCCCTACCCTACGCCGTACCCTCACACGTACCCTATCAAATACCCTAAGCCGTACCCTAACCCTAACACTAACCCTAAACCTAACCCTAACCCTAAAATACCCTTGATTGCTTTTGCCTCTATTAGATTTCCTAAGCACTAGTGTTTTAAGGAACAGGTTAAAAAGAAAATCCTAATGTGATTTTTTTATAATGTGTTTATTCTTTATCTTATCCTAGTGACTAAAATCTTCTCCATGGCTGGATCCCTAATAATATTCCTTTACGTGCTAAGTGGTACCTAGAGAGTGGGATAGGTTTAATAAATACCCTAATCCTAACGTGTACCCTAACCCTAACCCATACCCTAACCCTAACGCGTACCCTAACCCTAACCCAAAACCTAACCCTAACACGTACGCTAATACTAACCCGTACACTAAACCAATCCCTAACCCTAAAACTAACCCTAACCCTAACCCTAACCCTAACCCTTACCCTACGCCATACCCTCACCCGTACCCTAACCCGTACCCTAAGACGTACCCTAACCCTAACCCTAACCCATACGCTACGCCGTACCCTCACCCGTACCCTAACCCGTATCCTAAGCCGTACCCTAACCCTAACCCTAACCCTAACCCTAACCCTAACCCATATCCTACGCCATACCCCAACCCGTACCCTAACCCGTATCCTAAGCCATATCCTAACCCTAACCAATACCCTACGCAGTACCCTCACCCGTACCCTCACCCGTACCCTAAGCCGTACCCTAACCCCAACCCTAACCTTAACTCTAACCCTAACCCCTACCCTACGCTGTACCCTCACCCGTACCCTATCCCATACGCTAAGCCGTACCCTAACCCTAACACTAACACTAACCCTAACCCTAACCCTAACCCATACCCTACGCCGTACCCTCACCCGTAACCTAACCCGTACCCTAAGCCGTACCCTAACCCTAACCCTAACCTATACACTACGCCGTACCCTCACCCGTACCCTAACCCGTACCCTAAGCCGTACCCTAACTCTAACCCTAACCCTAACCCTAACCCTTACCCATACCCTGTGCCGTACCCTAACCTATACAATAACCTGTATCCTAAGCCTTAACCTAACCCTAACCAATGACCTACACAGTACCCTCACCCGTACCCTAAGCCATACCCTAACCCTAACCCTAACACTAACCCTAACCCTAAACCCTACCCTATGCCATACCCTCACCCATACCCTATCCCATACCCTAAGCCGTACCCTAACCCTTACACTAACCCTAACCCTAACTCTAACCCTAAACTACCGTTGACTGCTTTTGCCTCCATTAGATTTCCTAAGCACTAGTGTTTTAAGGAACAGGTTAAAAAGAAAATCCTAATGTGATTTTTTTATAATGTGTTTATTCTTTATCTTATCCTAGTGACGAAAATCTTCTCCATGGCTGGACCCTAAATAATATTCCTTTACGTGCTAAGTGCTATCTAGAGAGTGGGATAGGTTTAATAAATACCCTAATCCTAACGTGTACCCTAACCCTAACCCACACCTTAACCCTAATGCGTACCCTAACCCTAACCCAAACCCTAACCCTAACACGTACGCTAATCCTAACCCGTACCCTAAACCAATCCCTAACCCTAAAACTAACCCTAACCCTAACCCTAACCCTAACCCATACGCTACGCCGTACCCTCACCCATACCCTAACCCGTATCCTAAGCCGTACCCTAACCCTAAACCTAACCCTAAACTCTACCCTACGCCGTACCCTCACCCGTACCCTCACCCGTACCCAAAGCCTTACCCTAACCCTAACCCTAACCCTCACCCATACCCAACGCCGTAACCTAACCCATATCCTAACCCGTATCCTAAGCCGTACCCTAACCCTAACCAATAACCTACGCAGTACCCTCACCAGTACCCTCACCCGTATCCTAAGCCCTACCCTAACCCTAACCCTAACCCTAACCCTAACCCTAACCCTAACCCTAATCCCTAACCCTAAAACTAACCCTAACCCTAACCCTAACCCTAACCCATAACCTACGCCGTACCCTCACCCGTACCCTAACCCGTACCCTAAGCCGTACCCTAACCCTAAACCTAACTCTAACTCATACGCTACGCCGTACCCTCACCCGTACCCTAACCCGTATCCTAAGCCGTACCCTAACCCTAACCCTAACCCTAACCCTAACCGCTACCCTACGCCGTACCCTATCCCATACCCTAAGCGGTACCCTAACCCTAACACTAACCCTAACCCTAACCCTAACCCATACCCTACGCCGTACCCTAACCCGTACCCTAACCCGTATTCTAAGCCGTACCCTAACCATAACCAATACCCTACACAGTACCCTCACCCGTACCCTCACCCGTACCCTAAGCCATACCCTAACCCTAAACCTAACCCTAACCTATACACTACGCCATACCCTCACCCGTACCCTAACCCGTACCCTAAGCCGTACGCTAACCCTAACCCTAACCCTAAACCATACGCTACGCCGTACCCTCACCCGTACCCTAACCCGTATCCTAACCCTAACCCTAACTCTAAACTATACCCTACGCCGTAACCTCACCCGTTCCCTAACCCGTACCCTAAGCCGTATCCTAACCCTAACCCTAACCCTAAACCATACCGTACGCCATACCCTAACACGTACCCTAACCCGTATCCTAAGCCGTACCCTAACCCTAACCAATACCCTACGCAGTATCCTCACCCATACCCTCACCCGTACCCTAAGCCGTACCCTAACCCTAACCCTAACACTAACCCTAACCCTAAACCCTACCCTATGCCATACCCTCACCTGTACCCTATCCCATAACCTAAGCCGTATCATAACCCTAACACTAACCCTATCCCTAACCCATAACCTACGCCGTACCCTCACCCGTACCCTAACCCGTATCCTAAGCCGTACCCTAACCCTAACCCTAACCCTAACCCTAACCCTAACCCTAAACCATACCGTACGCCATACCCTAACACGTACCCTAACCCGTATCCTAAGCCGTACCCTAACCCTAACCAATACCCTACGCAGTATCCTCACCCATACCCTCACCCGTACCCTAAGCCGTACCCTAACCCTAACCCTAACACTAACCCTAACCCTAAACCCTACCCTATGCCATACCCTCACCTGTACCCTATCCCATAACCTAAGCCGTATCATAACCCTAACACTAACCCTATCCCTAACCCATAACCTACGCCGTACCCTCACCCGTACCCTAACCAGTATCCTAAGCCGGACCCTAACCCTAACCCTAACCCTAACCCTAACCCATAACCTACGCCGTACCCTCACCTGTACCCTAACACGTACCCTAAGACATACCGTAACCCTAACACTAACACTAACCCTAACCCTAACCCACACTCTACGCCATACCCTAACCCGTACCCTAACACGTATCGTAAGCCGTACCCTAACCCTAACCAATACCCTACGCAGTACCCTCATCCGTACCCTCACCCGTAACCTAACCCGTACCCTAAGCCGTACCCTAACCCTAACCCTAACCTATACACTACGCCGTACCCTCACCCGTACCCTAACCCGTACCCTAAGCCGTACCCTAACTCTAACCCTAACCCTAACCCTAACCCTTACCCATACCCTGCGCCGTACCCTAACCCTTACAATAACCTGTATCCTAAGCCTTAACCTAACCCTAACCAATGACCTACACAGTACCCTCACCCGTACCCTAAGCCATACCCTAACCCTAACCCTAACACTAACCTTAACCCTAAACCCTACCCTATGCCGTATCCTCACCCATACCCTATCCCATACCCTAAGCCGTACCCTAACCCTAACACTAACCCTAACCCTAACCCTAAACTACCCTTTACTGCTTTTGCCTCCATTAGATTTCCTAAACACTAGTGTTTTAAGGAACAGGTTAAAAAGAAAACCTTATGTGATTTTTTTATAATGTGTTTATTCTTTATCTTATCCTAGTGACTAAAATCTTCTCCATGGCTGAACCCCAAATAATATTCCTTTACGTCCTAAGTGGTATCTAGAGAGTGGGATAGGTTTAATAAATACCCTAATCCTAAAGTGTACCCTAAAACTAACCCATACCCCAACCCTAACGCGTAACCCTAACCCTAACCAAAACCCTAACCCGAACACGTATGCTAATCCTAACCCGTACCCTAAACCAATCCCTAACCCTAAAACTAACCCTAACCCTAACCCTAACCCATAACCTACACCGTACCCTCACCCGTACCCTAACCCGTACCCTAAGCCGTACCCTAACCCTAACCCTAACCCTAAACCATACGCTACGCCGTACCCTCACCCGTACCCTAACCCGTATCCTAAGCCGTACCCTAACCCTAACACTAACCCTAAACTATACCCTACGCCGTAACCTCACCCGTACCCTAACCCATACCCTAAGCCGTACCCTAACCCTAACCCTAACCCTAACCCTAACCCTAACCCTAACCCTAACCCTAACCCATACCGTACGCCATACCCTAACACGTCCGCTAAACCGTATCCTAAGCCGTACCCTAACCCTAACCAATACCCTACGCAGTATCCTCACCCATACCCTCACCCGTACCCTAAGCCGTACCCTAACCCTAACCCTAAACCTAACCCTAACCCCTACCCTATGCCATACCCTCACCTGTACCCTATCCCATAACCTAAGCCGTACCATAACCCTAAAACTAACCCTATCCCTAAACCATAAACTACGCCGTACCCTCACCCGTACCCTAACCCGTATCCTAAGCCGTACCCTAACCCTAACCCTAACCCATAACCTACGCCGTACCCTCACCCGTACCCTAACACGTACCCTAAGACGTACCGTAACCCTAACCCTAACACTAACCCTAACCCTAACCCACACTCTACGCCGTACCCTAACCCGTACCCTAACACGTATCCTAAGCCGTACCCTAACCCTAACCAATACCCTACGCAGTACCCTCACCCGTACCCTCACCCGTACCCTAAGCCATACCCTAACCCTAACCCTAACCCTAACCCTAACCCTTACCCTACGCCGTACCCTCACCCGTATCCTATCCCATACCCTAAGCCGTACCCTAACCCTAACACTAACCCTAACCCTAACCCTAACCCTAAACTACCCTTGATTGCTTTTGCCTTTATTAGATTTCCTAAGCACTAGTGTCTTAAGGAACAGGTTAAAAAGAAAATCCTAATGTGATTTTTTTATAATGTGTTTATTCTTTATCTTATCCTAGTGACTAAAATCTTCTCCATGGCTGGATCCCTAATAATATTCCTTTACGTGCTAAGTGGTATCTAGAGAGTGGGATAGGTTTAATAAATACCCTAATCCTAACGTGTACCCTAACCCTAACCCATACTCTAACCCTAACGCGTACCCTAACCCTAACCCAAAATCTAACCCTAACACGTACGCTAATCCTAACCCGTACCCTAAACCATTCCCTAACCCTAAAACTAACCCTAACCCTAACCCTAACCCTAACCCTTACCCTACACCGTACCCTCACCCGTACCCTAACCCGTACCCTAAGACGTACCCTAACCCTAACCCTAACCCATACGCTACGCCGTACCCTCACCCGTACCCTAACGCGTATCCTAAGACGTACCCTAACCCTAAACCTAACCCTAACCTCTACCCTACGCCGTACCCTCACCCGTACCCTAACCCGTACCCAAAGCCTTACCCTAACCCTAACCCTAACCCTCACCCATACCCAACGCCGTAACCTAACCCATATCCTAACCCGTATCCTAAGCCGTACCCTAACCCTAACCAATAACCTACGCAGCACCCTCACCAGTACCCTCACCCGTATCCTAAGCCCTACCCTAACCCTAACCCTAACCCTAACCCTAAACTACCCTTTACTGCTTTTGCCTCCATTAGATTTCCTAAACACTAGTGTTTTAAGGAACAGGTTAAAAAGAAAACCTTATGTGATTTTTTTATAATGAGTTTATTCTTTATCTTATCCTAGTGACTAAAATCTTCTCCATGGCTGAACCCCAAATAATAATCCTTTACGTGCTAAGTGGTATCTAGAGAGTGGGATAGGTTTAATAAATACCCAAATCCTAAAGTGTACCCTAAACCTAACCCATACCCTAACCCTAACGCGTACCCTAAGCCTAACCAAAACCCTAACCCGAACAAGTATGCTAATCCTAACCCATACCCTAAACCAATCCCTAACCCTAAAACTAACCCTAACCCTAACCCTAACCCATAACCTACGCCGTACCCTCACCCGTACCCTACCCCGTATCCTAAGCCGTACCCTAACCCTAACCCTAACCCTAACCCTAACCGCTACCCTACGCCGTACCCTATCCCATACCCTAAGCGGTACCCTAACCCTAACACTAACCCTAAACCTAACCCTAACCCCTACCCTACGCCGTACCCTCAACCGTAACCTATCCCATACCCTAAGCCGTACCCTAACCCTAACACTAACCCTAACCCTAAACCTAAACCCTACCCTAAGCCGTACCCTCACCCGTACCCTATCCCATACCCTAAGCCGTACCCTAACCCTAACCCTAACCCTAACCTATACACTACGCCATACCCTCACCCGTACCCTAACCCGTACCCTAAGCCGTACCCTAACCCTAACCCTAACCCTGACCTATACACTACGCCGTACCCTCACCCGTACCCTAACCCGTACCCTAAGCCGTACCCTAACCCTAACCCTAACCCTAACCCTAACCCTAACCCATACCCTACGCCGTACCCTAACCCGTACCCTAACCCGTATTCTAAGCCGTACCCTAACCATAACCAATACCCTACACAGTACCCTCACCCGTACCCTCACCCGTACCCTAAGCCATACCCTAACCCTAACCCTAACCCTAACCTATACACTACGCCATACCCTCACCCGTACCCTAACCCGTACCCTAAGCCGTACCCTAACCCTAACCCTAACCCTAAACCATACGCTACGCCGTACCCTCACCCGTACCCTAACCCGTATCCTAAGCCGTACCCTAACCCTAACCCTAACCCTAAACTATACCCTACGCCGTAACCTCACCCGTACCCTAAACCGTACCCTAAGCCGTACCCTAACCCTAACCCTAACCCTAACCCTAACCCTAACCCTAACCCATACCGTACGCCATACCCTAACACGTACCCTAACCCGTATCCTAAGCCGTACCCTAACCCTAAACAATACCCTACGCAGTATCCTCACCCATAACCTCACCCGTACCCTAAGCCGTACCCTAACCCTAACCCTAACCCTAACCCTAACCCTAACCCCTACCCTATGCCATACCCTCACCTGTACCCTATCCCATAACCTAAGCCGTACCATAACCCTAACACTAACCCTAACCCTAACCCATAACCTACGCCGTACCCTCACCCGTACCCTAACCCGTACACTAAGCCGTACCCTAACCCTAACCCTAACCCTAACCCTAACCCTAAACCTAACCCATAACCTACGCCGTACCCTCACCCGTACCCTAACACGTACCCTAAGACGTACCGTAACCGTAACCCTAACACTAACCCTAACCCTAACCCACAATCTACGCCGTACCCTAACCCGTACCCTAACACGTATCCTAAGCCGTACCCTAACCCTAAGCAATACCCTACGCAGTACCCTCACCCGTACCCTCACCCGTACCCTAAGCCATACCCTAACCCTAACCCTAACCCTAACCCTAAGCCCTACCCTATGCCGTACCCTCACCCGTTCCCTATCCCATATGCTAAGCCGTACCCTAACCCTAACACTAACACTAACCCTAACCCTAACCCTAACCCATACCCTACGCCGTACCCTCACCCGTAACCTAACCTGTACCCTAAGCCGTACCCTAACCCTAACCCTAACCTATACACTACGCCGTACCCTCACCCGTACCCTAAGCCGTACCCTAACTCTAACCCTAACCCTAAACCTAACCCTTACCCATACCCTGCGCCGTACCCTAACCCATACAATAACATGTATCCTAAGCCTTAACCTAACCCTAACCAATGACCTACACAGTACCCTCACCCGTACCCTAAGCCATACCCTAACCCTAACCCTAACACTAACCCTAACCCTAAACCCTACCCTATGCCGTACCCTCACCCATACGCTATCCCATACCCTAAGCTGTACCCTAACCCTAACACTAACCCTAACCCTAACCCTAACCCTAAACTACCCTTGACTGCTTTTGCCTCCATTAGATTTCCTAAGCACTAGTGTTTTAAGGAACAGGTTAAAAAGAAAATCCTAATGTGATTTTTTTATAATGTGTTTATTCTTTATCTTATCCTAGTGACGAAAATCTTCTCCATGGCTGGACCCTAAATAATATTCCTTTACGTGCTAAGTGGTATCTAGAGAGTGGGATAGGTTTAATAAATACCCTAATCCTAACGTGTACCCTAACCCTAACCCATACCCTAACCCTAATGCGTACCCTAACCCTAACCCAAACCCTAACCCTAACACGTACGCTAATCCTAACCCGTACCCTAAACCAATCCCTAACCCTAAAACTAAACCTAACCCTAACCCTAACCCTAACCCATACGCTACGCCGTACCCTCACCCATACCCTAACCCGTATCCTAAGCCGTACCCTAACCCTAACCAATAACCTACGCAGTACCCTCACCAGTACCCTCACCCGTATCCTAAGCCCTACCCTAACCCTAACCCTAACCCTAACCCTAAACTACCCTTTACTGCTTTTGCCTCCATTAGATTTCCTAAACACTAGTGTTTTAAAGAACAGGTTAAAAAGAAAACCTTATATGATTTTTTTATAATGTGTTTATTATTTATCTTATCCTAGTGACTAAAATCTTCTCCATGGCTGAACCCCAAATAATATTCCTTTACGTGCTAAGTGGTATCTAGAGAGTGGGATAGGTTTAATAAATACCCTAATCCTAAAGTGTACCCTAAACCTAACCCATACCCTAACCCTAACGCGTACCCTAACCCTAACCAAAACCCTAACCCGAACACGTATGCTAATCCTAACCCGTACCCTAAACCAATCCCTAACCCTAAAACTAACCCTAACCCTAACCCTAACCCTAACCCATAACCTACGCCGTACCCTCACCCGTACCCTAACCCGTACCCTAAGCCGTACCCTAACCCTAACCCTAACCCTAAACCATACGCTACGCCGTACCCTCACCCGTACCCTAACCCGTATCCTAAGCCGTACCCTAACCCTAACCCTAACACTAACCCTAACCCATAACCTACGCCGTACCCTCACCCATACCCTAAAACGTACCCTAAGACGTACCGTAAACCTAACCCTAACACTAACCCTAACCCACACTCTACGCCGTACCCTAATCCGTACCCTAACACGTATCCTAAGCCGTACCCTAACCCTAACCAATACGCTACTCAGTACCCTCACCCGTACCCTCACCCGTACCCTAAGCCATACCCTAACCCTAACCCTAACCCCTACCCTACGCCGTACCCTCACACGTACCCTATCAAATACCCTAAGCCGTACCCTAACCCTAACACTAACCCTAAACCTAACCCTAACCCTAAAATACCCTTGATTGCTTTTGCCTCTATTAGATTTCCTAAGCACTAGTGTGTTAAGGAACAGGTTAAAAAGAAAATCCTAATGTGATTTTTTTATAATGTGTTTATTCTTTATCTTATCCTAGTGACTAAAATCTTCTCCATGGCTGGATCCCTAATAATATTCCTTTACGTGCTAAGTGGTACCTAGAGAGTGGGATAGGTTTAATAAATACCCTAATCCTAACGTGTACCCTAACCCTAACCCATACCCTAACCCTAACGCGTACCCTAACCCTAACCCAAAACCTAACCCTAACACGTACGCTAATACTAACCCGTACACTAAACCAATCCCTAACCCTAAAACTAACCCTAACCCTAACCCTAACCCTAACCCTTACCCTACGCCATACCCTCACCCGTACCCTAACCCGTACCCTAAGACGTACCCTAACCCTAACCCTAACCCATACGCTACGCCGTACCCTCACCCGTACCCTAACCCGTATCCTAAGCCGTACCCTAACCCTAACCCTAACCCTAACCCTAACCCTAACCCATATCCTACGCCATACCCCAACCCATACCCTAACCCGTATCCTAAGCCATATCCTAACCCTAACCAATACCCTACGCAGTACCCTCACCCGTACCCTCACCCGTACCCTAAGCCGTACCCTAACCCCAACCCTAACCTTAACTCTAACCCTAACCCCTACCCTACGCTGTACCCTCACCCGTACCCTATCCCATACGCTAAGCCGTACCCTAACCCTAACACTAACACTAACCCTAACCCTAACCCTAACCCATACCCTACGCCGTACCCTCACCCGTAACCTAACCCGTACCCTAAGCCGTACCCTAACCCTAACCCTAACCTATACACTACGCCGTACCCTCACCCGTACCCTAACCCGTACCCTAAGCCGTACCCTAACTCTAACCCTAACCCTAACCCTAACCCTTACCCATACCCTGTGCCGTACCCTAACCTATACAATAACCTGTATCCTAAGCCTTAACCTAACCCTAACCAATGACCTACACAGTACCCTCACCCGTACCCTAAGCCATACCCTAACCCTAACCCTAACACTAACCCTAACCCTAAACCTTACCCTATGCCGTACCCTCACCCATACCCTATCCCATACCCTAAGCCGTACCCTAACCCTTACACTAACCCTAACCCTAACTCTAACCCTAAACTACCGTTGACTGCTTTTGCCTCCATTAGATTTCCTAAGCACTAGTGTTTTAAGGAACAGGTTAAAAAGAAAATCCTAATGTGATTTTTTTATAATGTGTTTATTCTTTATCTTATCCTAGTGACGAAAATCTTCTCCATGGCTGGACCCTAAATAATATTCCTTTACGTGCTAAGTGCTATCTAGAGAGTGGGATAGGTTTAATAAATACCCTAATCCTAACGTGTACCCTAAACCTAACCCACACCTTAACCCTAATGCGTACCCTAACCCTAACCCAAACCCTAACCCTAACACGTACGCTAATCCTAACCCGTACCCTAAACCAATCCCTAACCCTAAAACTAACCCTAACCCTAACCCTAACCCTAACCCATACGCTACGCCGTACCCTCACCCATACCCTAACCCGTATCCTAAGCCGTACCCTAACCCTAAACCTAACCCTAAACTCTACCCTACGCCGTACCCTCACCCGTACCCTCACCCGTACCCAAAGCCTTACCCTAACCCTAACCCTAACCCTCACCCATACCCAACGCCGTAACCTAACCCATATCCTAACCCGTATCCTAAGCCGTACCCTAACCCTAACCAATAACCTACGCAGTACCCTCACCAGTACCCTCACCCGTATCCTAAGCCCTACCCTAACCCTAACCCTAACCCTAACCCTAACCCTAACCCTAACCCTAATCCCTAACCCTAAAACTAACCCTAACCCTAACCCTAACCCTAACCCATAACCTACGCCGTACCCTCACCCGTACCCTAACCCGTACCCTAAGCCGTACCCTAACCCTAAACCTAACTCTAACTCATACGCTACGCCGTACCCTCACCCGTACCCTAACCCGTATCCTAAGCCGTACCCTAACCCTAACCCTAACCCTAACCCTAACCGCTACCCTACGCCGTACCCTATCCCATACCCTAAGCGGTACCCTAACCCTAACACTAACCCTAACCCTAACCCTAACCCATACCCTACGCCGTACCCTAACCCGTACCCTAACCCGTATTCTAAGCCGTACCCTAACCATAACCAATACCCTACACAGTACCCTCACCCGTACCCTCACCCGTACCCTAAGCCATACCCTAACCCTAAACCTAACCCTAACCTATACACTACGCCATACCCTCACCCGTACCCTAACCCGTACCCTAAGCCGTACGCTAACCCTAACCCTAACCCTAAACCATACGCTACGCCGTACCCTCACCCGTACCCTAACCCGTATCCTAACCCTAACCCTAACTCTAAACTATACCCTACGCCGTAACCTCACCCGTTCCCTAACCCGTACCCTAAGCCGTATCCTAAACCTAACCCTAACCCTAACCCTAACCCTAAACCATACCGTACGCCATACCCTAACACGTACCCTAACCCGTATCCTAAGCCGTACCCTAACCCTAACCAATACCCTACGCAGTATCCTCACCCATACCCTCACCCGTACCCTAAGCCGTACCCTAACCCTAACCCTAACACTAACCCTAACCCTAAACCCTACCCTATGCCATACCCTCACCTGTACCCTATCCCATAACCTAAGCCGTATCATAACCCTAACACTAACCCTATCCCTAACCCATAACCTACGCCGTACCCTCACCCGTACCCTAACCCGTATCCTAAGCCGTACCCTAACCCTAACCCTAACCCTAACCCTAACCCTAACCCTAAACCATACCGTACGCCATACCCTAACACGTACCCTAACCCGTATCCTAAGCCGTACCCTAACCCTAACCAATACCCTACGCAGTATCCTCACCCATACCCTCACCCGTACCCTAAGCCGTACCCTAACCCTAACCCTAACACTAACCCTAACCCTAAACCCTACCCTATGCCATACCCTCACCTGTACCCTATCCCATAACCTAAGCCGTATCATAACCCTAACACTAACCCTATCCCTAACCCATAACCTACGCCGTACCCTCACCCGTACCCTAACCAGTATCCTAAGCCGGACCCTAACCCTAACCCTAACCCTAACCCTAACCCATAACCTACGCCGTACCCTCACCTGTACCCTAACACGTACCCTAAGACATACCGTAACCCTAACACTAACACTAACCCTAACCCTAACCCACACTCTACGCCATACCCTAACCCGTACCCTAACACGTATCGTAAGCCGTACCCTAACCCTAACCAATACCCTACGCAGTACCCTCATCCGTACCCTCACCCGTAACCTAACCCGTACCCTAAGCCGTACCCTAACCCTAACCCTAACCTATACACTACGCCGTACCCTCACCCGTACCCTAACCCGTACCCTAAGCCGTACCCTAACTCTAACCCTAACCCTAACCCTAACCCTTACCCATACCCTGCGCCGTACCCTAACCCTTACAATAACCTGTATCCTAAGCCTTAACCTAACCCTAACCAATGACCTACACAGTACCCTCACCCGTACCCTAAGCCATACCCTAACCCTAACCCTAACACTAACCTTAACCCTAAACCCTACCCTATGCCGTATCCTCACCCATACCCTATCCCATACCCTAAGCCGTACCCTAAACCTAACACTAACCCTAACCCTAACCCTAAACTACCCTTGATTGCTTTTGCCTCCATTAGATTTCCTAAGCACTAGTGTTTTAAGGAACAGGTTAAAAAGAAAATCCTAATGTGATTTTTTTATAATGTGTTCATTCTTTATCTTATCCTAGTGACGAAAATCTTCTCCATGGCTGGACCCTAAATAATATTCCTTTACGTGCTAAGTGGTATCTAGAGAGTGGGATAGGTTTAATAAATACCCTAATCCTAACGTGTACCCTAACCCTAACCCATACCCTAACCCTAATGCGTACCCTAACCCTAACCCAAACCCTAACCCTAACACGTACGCTAATCCTAACTCGTACCCTAAACCAATCCCTAACCCTAAAACTAACCCTAACCCTAACCCTAACCCTAACCCATACGCTACGCCGTACCCTCACCCATACCCTAACCCGTATCCTAAGCCGTACCCTAACCCTAAACCTAACCCTAACCTCTTCCCTACGCCGTACCCTCACCCGTACCCTAACCCGTACCCAAAGCCTTACCCTAACCCTAACCCTAACCCTCACCCATACCCAACGCCGTAACCTAACCCATATCCTAACCCGTATCCTAAGCCGTACCCTAACCCTAACCAATAACCTATGCAGTACCCTCACCAGGACCCTCACCCGTATCCTAAGCCCTACCCTAACACTAACCCTAACCCTAACCCTAAACTACCCTTTACTGCTTTTGCCTCCATTAGATTTCCTAAACACTAGTGTTTTAAGGAACAGGTTAAAAAGAAAACCTTATGTGATTTTTTTATAATGTGTTTATTCTTTATCTTATCCTAGTGACTAAAATCTTCTCCATGGCTGAACCCCAAATAATATTCCTTTACGTCCTAAGTGGTATCTAGAGAGTGGGATAGGTTTAATAAATACCCTAATCCTAAAGTGTACCCTAAAACTAACCCATACCCCAACCCTAACGCGTAACCCTAACCCTAACCAAAACCCTAACCCGAACACGTATGCTAATCCTAACCCGTACCCTAAACCAATCCCTAACCCTAAAACTAACCCTAACCCTAACCCTAACCCATAACCTACACCGTACCCTCACCCGTACCCTAACCCGTACCCTAAGCCGTACCCTAACCCTAACCCTAACCCTAAACCATACGCTACGCCGTACCCTCACCCGTACCCTAACCCGTATCCTAAGCCGTACCCTAACCCTAACACTAACCCTAAACTATACCCTACGCCGTAACCTCACCCGTACCCTAACCCATACCCTAAGCCGTACCCTAACCCTAACCCTAACCCTAACCCTAACCCTAACCCTAACCCATACCGTACGCCATACCCTAACACGTCCGCTAAACCGTATCCTAAGCCGTACCCTAACCCTAACCAATACCCTACGCAGTATCCTCACCCATACCCTCACCCGTACCCTAAGCCGTACCCTAACCCTAACCCTAACCCTAAACCTAACCCTAACCCCTACCCTATGCCATACCCTCACCTGTACCCTATCCCATAACCTAAGCCGTACCATAACCCTAAAACTAACCCTATCCCTAAACCATAAACTACGCCGTACCCTCACCCGTACCCTAACCCGTATCCTAAGCCGTACCCTAACCCTAACCCTAACCCATAACCTACGCCGTACCCTCACCCGTACCCTAACACGTACCCTAAGACGTACCGTAACCCTAACCCTAACACTAACCCTAACCCTAACCCACACTCTACGCCGTACCCTAACCCGTACCCTAACACGTATCCTAAGCCGTACCCTAACCCTAACCAATACCCTACGCAGTACCCTCACCCGTACCCTCACCCGTACCCTAAGCCATACCCTAACCCTAACCCTAACCCTAACCCTAACCCTTACCCTACGCCGTACCCTCACCCGTATCCTATCCCATACCCTAAGCCGTACCCTAACCCTAACACTAACCCTAACCCTAACCCTAACCCTAAACTACCCTTGATTGCTTTTGCCTTTATTAGATTTCCTAAGCACTAGTGTCTTAAGGAACAGGTTAAAAAGAAAATCCTAATGTGATTTTTTTATAATGTGTTTATTCTTTATCTTATCCTAGTGACTAAAATCTTCTCCATGGCTGGATCCCTAATAATATTCCTTTACGTGCTAAGTGGTATCTAGAGAGTGGGATAGGTTTAATAAATACCCTAATCCTAACGTGTACCCTAACCCTAACCCATACTCTAACCCTAACGCGTACCCTAACCCTAACCCAAAATCTAACCCTAACACGTACGCTAATCCTAACCCGTACCCTAAACCATTCCCTAACCCTAAAACTAACCCTAACCCTAACCCTAACCCTAACCCTTACCCTACGCCGTACCCTCACCCTTACCCTAACCCGTACCCTAAGACGTACCCTAACCCTAACCCTAACCCATACGCTACGCCGTACCCTCACCCGTACCCTAACGCGTATCCTAAGACGTACCCTAACCCTAAACCTAACCCTAACCTCTACCCTACGCCGTACCCTCACCCGTACCCTAACCCGTACCCAAAGCCTTACCCTAACCCTAACCCTAACCCTCACCCATACCCAACGCCGTAACCTAACCCATATCCTAACCCGTATCCTAAGCCGTACCCTAACCCTAACCAATAACCTACGCAGCACCCTCACCAGTACCCTCACCCGTATCCTAAGCCCTACCCTAACCCTAACCCTAACCCTAACCCTAAACTACCCTTTACTGCTTTTGCCTCCATTAGATTTCCTAAACACTAGTGTTTTAAGGAACAGGTTAAAAAGAAAACCTTATGTGATTTTTTTATAATGAGTTTATTCTTTATCTTATCCTAGTGACTAAAATCTTCTCCATGGCTGAACCCCAAATAATAATCCTTTACGTGCTAAGTGGTATCTAGAGAGTGGGATAGGTTTAATAAATACCCAAATCCTAAAGTGTACCCTAAACCTAACCCATACCCTAACCCTAACGCGTACCCTAAGCCTAACCAAAACCCTAACCCGAACAAGTATGCTAATCCTAACCCATACCCTAAACCAATCCCTAACCCTAAAACTAACCCTAACCCTAACCCTAACCCATAACCTACGCCGTACCCTCACCCGTACCCTACCCCGTATCCTAAGCCGTACCCTAACCCTAACCCTAACCCTAACCCTAACCGCTACCCTACGCCGTACCCTATCCCATACCCTAAGCGGTACCCTAACCCTAACACTAACCCTAAACCTAACCCTAACCCCTACCCTACGCCGTACCCTCAACCGTAACCTATCCCATACCCTAAGCCGTACCCTAACCCTAACACTAACCCTAACCCTAAACCTAAACCCTACCCTAAGCCGTACCCTCACCCGTACCCTATCCCATACCCTAAGCCGTACCCTAACCCTAACCCTAACCCTAACCTATACACTACGCCATACCCTCACCCGTACCCTAACCCGTACCCTAAGCCGTACCCTAACCCTAACCCTAACCCTGACCTATACACTACGCCGTACCCTCACCCGTACCCTAACCCGTACCCTAAGCCGTACCCTAACCCTAACCCTAACCCTAACCCTAACCCTAACCCATACCCTACGCCGTACCCTAACCCGTACCCTAACCCGTATTCTAAGCCGTACCCTAACCATAACCAATACCCTACACAGTACCCTCACCCGTACCCTCACCCGTACCCTAAGCCATACCCTAACCCTAACCCTAACCCTAACCTATACACTACGCCATACCCTCACCCGTACCCTAACCCGTACCCTAAGCCGTACCCTAACCCTAACCCTAACCCTAAACCATACGCTACGCCGTACCCTCACCCGTACCCTAACCCGTATCCTAAGCCGTACCCTAACCCTAACCCTAACCCTAAACTATACCCTACGCCGTAACCTCACCCGTACCCTAAACCGTACCCTAAGCCGTACCCTAACCCTAACCCTAACCCTAACCCTAACCCTAACCCTAACCCATACCGTACGCCATACCCTAACACGTACCCTAACCCGTATCCTAAGCCGTACCCTAACCCTAAACAATACC
The DNA here is from genome assembly GCF_028564815.1 of Eubalaena glacialis. Lineage (NCBI taxonomy): Eukaryota > Metazoa > Chordata > Mammalia > Artiodactyla > Balaenidae > Eubalaena > Eubalaena glacialis. The sequence goes on from NW_026871495.1 coordinate 2,633,492, forward strand.
CTACGCAGTATCCTCACCCATACCCTCACCCGTACCCTAAGCCGTACCCTAACCCTAACCCTAACCCTAACCCTAACCCTAACCCCTACCCTATGCCATACCCTCACCTGTACCCTATCCCATAACCTAAGCCGTACCATAACCCTAACACTAACCCTAACCCTAACCCATAACCTACGCCGTACCCTCACCCGTACCCTAACCCGTACACTAAGCCGTACCCTAACCCTAACCCTAACCCTAACCCTAACCCTAAACCTAACCCATAACCTACGCCGTACCCTCACCCGTACCCTAACACGTACCCTAAGACGTACCGTAACCGTAACCCTAACACTAACCCTAACCCTAACCCACAATCTACGCCGTACCCTAACCCGTACCCTAACACGTATCCTAAGCCGTACCCTAACCCTAAGCAATACCCTACGCAGTACCCTCACCCGTACCCTCACCCGTACCCTAAGCCATACCCTAACCCTAACCCTAACCCTAACCCTAAGCCCTACCCTATGCCGTACCCTCACCCGTTCCCTATCCCATATGCTAAGCCGTACCCTAACCCTAACACTAACACTAACCCTAACCCTAACCCTAACCCATACCCTACGCCGTACCCTCACCCGTAACCTAACCTGTACCCTAAGCCGTACCCTAAACCTAACCCTAACCTATACACTACGCCGTACCCTCACCCGTACCCTAAGCCGTACCCTAACTCTAACCCTAACCCTAAACCTAACCCTTACCCATACCCTGCGCCGTACCCTAACCCATACAATAACATGTATCCTAAGCCTTAACCTAACCCTAACCAATGACCTACACAGTACCCTCACCCGTACCCTAAGCCATACCCTAACCCTAACCCTAACACTAACCCTAACCCTAAACCCTACCCTATGCCGTACCCTCACCCATACGCTATCCCATACCCTAAGCTGTACCCTAACCCTAACACTAACCCTAACCCTAACCCTAACCCTAAACTACCCTTGACTGCTTTTGCCTCCATTAGATTTCCTAAGCACTAGTGTTTTAAGGAACAGGTTAAAAAGAAAATCCTAATGTGATTTTTTTATAATGTGTTTATTCTTTATCTTATCCTAGTGACGAAAATCTTCTCCATGGCTGGACCCTAAATAATATTCCTTTACGTGCTAAGTGGTATCTAGAGAGTGGGATAGGTTTAATAAATACCCTAATCCTAACGTGTACCCTAACCCTAACCCATACCCTAACCCTAATGCGTACCCTAACCCTAACCCAAACCCTAACCCTAACACGTACGCTAATCCTAACCCGTACCCTAAACCAATCCCTAACCCTAAAACTAAACCTAACCCTAACCCTAACCCTAACCCATACGCTACGCCGTACCCTCACCCATACCCTAACCCGTATCCTAAGCCGTACCCTAACCCTAACCAATAACCTACGCAGTACCCTCACCAGTACCCTCACCCGTATCCTAAGCCCTACCCTAACCCTAACCCTAACCCTAACCCTAAACTACCCTTTACTGCTTTTGCCTCCATTAGATTTCCTAAACACTAGTGTTTTAAAGAACAGGTTAAAAAGAAAACCTTATATGATTTTTTTATAATGTGTTTATTATTTATCTTATCCTAGTGACTAAAATCTTCTCCATGGCTGAACCCCAAATAATATTCCTTTACGTGCTAAGTGGTATCTAGAGAGTGGGATAGGTTTAATAAATACCCTAATCCTAAAGTGTACCCTAAACCTAACCCATACCCTAACCCTAACGCGTACCCTAACCCTAACCAAAACCCTAACCCGAACACGTATGCTAATCCTAACCCGTACCCTAAACCAATCCCTAACCCTAAAACTAACCCTAAACCTAACCCTAACCCTAACCCATAACCTACGCCGTACCCTCACCCGTACCCTAACCCGTACCCTAAGCCGTACCCTAACCCTAACCCTAACCCTAAACCATACGCTACGCCGTACCCTCACCCGTACCCTAACCCGTATCCTAAGCCGTACCCTAACCCTAACCCTAACACTAACCCTAACCCATAACCTACGCCGTACCCTCACCCATACCCTAAAACGTACCCTAAGACGTACCGTAAACCTAACCCTAACACTAACCCTAACCCACACTCTACGCCGTACCCTAATCCGTACCCTAACACGTATCCTAAGCCGTACCCTAACCCTAACCAATACGCTACTCAGTACCCTCACCCGTACCCTCACCCGTACCCTAAGCCATACCCTAACCCTAACCCTAACCCCTACCCTACGCCGTACCCTCACACGTACCCTATCAAATACCCTAAGCCGTACCCTAACCCTAACACTAACCCTAAACCTAACCCTAACCCTAAAATACCCTTGATTGCTTTTGCCTCTATTAGATTTCCTAAGCACTAGTGTTTTAAGGAACAGGTTAAAAAGAAAATCCTAATGTGATTTTTTTATAATGTGTTTATTCTTTATCTTATCCTAGTGACTAAAATCTTCTCCATGGCTGGATCCCTAATAATATTCCTTTACGTGCTAAGTGGTACCTAGAGAGTGGGATAGGTTTAATAAATACCCTAATCCTAACGTGTACCCTAACCCTAACCCATACCCTAACCCTAACGCGTACCCTAACCCTAACCCAAAACCTAACCCTAACACGTACGCTAATACTAACCCGTACACTAAACCAATCCCTAACCCTAAAACTAACCCTAACCCTAACCCTAACCCTAACCCTTACCCTACGCCATACCCTCACCCGTACCCTAACCCGTACCCTAAGACGTACCCTAACCCTAACCCTAACCCATACGCTACGCCGTACCCTCACCCGTACCCTAACCCGTATCCTAAGCCGTACCCTAACCCTAACCCTAACCCTAACCCTAACCCTAACCCATATCCTACGCCATACCCCAACCCGTACCCTAACCCGTATCCTAAGCCATATCCTAACCCTAACCAATACCCTACGCAGTACCCTCACCCGTACCCTCACCCGTACCCTAAGCCGTACCCTAACCCCAACCCTAACCTTAACTCTAACCCTAACCCCTACCCTACGCTGTACCCTCACCCGTACCCTATCCCATACGCTAAGCCGTACCCTAACCCTAACACTAACACTAACCCTAACCCTAACCCTAACCCATACCCTACGCCGTACCCTCACCCGTAACCTAACCCGTACCCTAAGCCGTACCCTAACCCTAACCCTAACCTATACACTACGCCGTACCCTCACCCGTACCCTAACCCGTACCCTAAGCCGTACCCTAACTCTAACCCTAACCCTAACCCTAACCCTTACCCATACCCTGTGCCGTACCCTAACCTATACAATAACCTGTATCCTAAGCCTTAACCTAACCCTAACCAATGACCTACACAGTACCCTCACCCGTACCCTAAGCCATACCCTAACCCTAACCCTAACACTAACCCTAACCCTAAACCCTACCCTATGCCATACCCTCACCCATACCCTATCCCATACCCTAAGCCGTACCCTAACCCTTACACTAACCCTAACCCTAACTCTAACCCTAAACTACCGTTGACTGCTTTTGCCTCCATTAGATTTCCTAAGCACTAGTGTTTTAAGGAACAGGTTAAAAAGAAAATCCTAATGTGATTTTTTTATAATGTGTTTATTCTTTATCTTATCCTAGTGACGAAAATCTTCTCCATGGCTGGACCCTAAATAATATTCCTTTACGTGCTAAGTGCTATCTAGAGAGTGGGATAGGTTTAATAAATACCCTAATCCTAACGTGTACCCTAACCCTAACCCACACCTTAACCCTAATGCGTACCCTAACCCTAACCCAAACCCTAACCCTAACACGTACGCTAATCCTAACCCGTACCCTAAACCAATCCCTAACCCTAAAACTAACCCTAACCCTAACCCTAACCCTAACCCATACGCTACGCCGTACCCTCACCCATACCCTAACCCGTATCCTAAGCCGTACCCTAACCCTAAACCTAACCCTAAACTCTACCCTACGCCGTACCCTCACCCGTACCCTCACCCGTACCCAAAGCCTTACCCTAACCCTAACCCTAACCCTCACCCATACCCAACGCCGTAACCTAACCCATATCCTAACCCGTATCCTAAGCCGTACCCTAACCCTAACCAATAACCTACGCAGTACCCTCACCAGTACCCTCACCCGTATCCTAAGCCCTACCCTAACCCTAACCCTAACCCTAACCCTAACCCTAACCCTAACCCTAATCCCTAACCCTAAAACTAACCCTAACCCTAACCCTAACCCTAACCCATAACCTACGCCGTACCCTCACCCGTACCCTAACCCGTACCCTAAGCCGTACCCTAACCCTAAACCTAACTCTAACTCATACGCTACGCCGTACCCTCACCCGTACCCTAACCCGTATCCTAAGCCGTACCCTAACCCTAACCCTAACCCTAACCCTAACCGCTACCCTACGCCGTACCCTATCCCATACCCTAAGCGGTACCCTAACCCTAACACTAACCCTAACCCTAACCCTAACCCATACCCTACGCCGTACCCTAACCCGTACCCTAACCCGTATTCTAAGCCGTACCCTAACCATAACCAATACCCTACACAGTACCCTCACCCGTACCCTCACCCGTACCCTAAGCCATACCCTAACCCTAAACCTAACCCTAACCTATACACTACGCCATACCCTCACCCGTACCCTAACCCGTACCCTAAGCCGTACGCTAACCCTAACCCTAACCCTAAACCATACGCTACGCCGTACCCTCACCCGTACCCTAACCCGTATCCTAACCCTAACCCTAACTCTAAACTATACCCTACGCCGTAACCTCACCCGTTCCCTAACCCGTACCCTAAGCCGTATCCTAAACCTAACCCTAACCCTAACCCTAACCCTAAACCATACCGTACGCCATACCCTAACACGTACCCTAACCCGTATCCTAAGCCGTACCCTAACCCTAACCAATACCCTACGCAGTATCCTCACCCATACCCTCACCCGTACCCTAAGCCGTACCCTAACCCTAACCCTAACACTAACCCTAACCCTAAACCCTACCCTATGCCATACCCTCACCTGTACCCTATCCCATAACCTAAGCCGTATCATAACCCTAACACTAACCCTATCCCTAACCCATAACCTACGCCGTACCCTCACCCGTACCCTAACCCGTATCCTAAGCCGTACCCTAACCCTAACCCTAACCCTAACCCTAACCCTAACCCTAAACCATACCGTACGCCATACCCTAACACGTACCCTAACCCGTATCCTAAGCCGTACCCTAACCCTAACCAATACCCTACGCAGTATCCTCACCCATACCCTCACCCGTACCCTAAGCCGTACCCTAACCCTAACCCTAACACTAACCCTAACCCTAAACCCTACCCTATGCCATACCCTCACCTGTACCCTATCCCATAACCTAAGCCGTATCATAACCCTAACACTAAACCTATCCCTAACCCATAACCTACGCCGTACCCTCACCCGTACCCTAACCAGTATCCTAAGCCGGACCCTAACCCTAACCCTAACCCTAACCCTAACCCATAACCTACGCCGTACCCTCACCTGTACCCTAACACGTACCCTAAGACATACCGTAACCCTAACACTAACACTAACCCTAACCCTAACCCACACTCTACGCCATACCCTAACCCGTACCCTAACACGTATCGTAAGCCGTACCCTAACCCTAACCAATACCCTACGCAGTACCCTCATCCGTACCCTCACCCGTAACCTAACCCGTACCCTAAGCCGTACCCTAACCCTAACCCTAACCTATACACTACGCCGTACCCTCACCCGTACCCTAACCCGTACCCTAAGCCGTACCCTAACTCTAACCCTAACCCTAACCCTAACCCTTACCCATACCCTGCGCCGTACCCTAACCCTTACAATAACCTGTATCCTAAGCCTTAACCTAACCCTAACCAATGACCTACACAGTACCCTCACCCGTACCCTAAGCCATACCCTAACCCTAACCCTAACACTAACCTTAACCCTAAACCCTACCCTATGCCGTATCCTCACCCGTACCCTATCCCATACCCTAAGCCGTACCCTAACCCTAACACTAACCCTAACCCTAACCCTAAACTACCCTTGATTGCTTTTGCCTCCATTAGATTTCCTAAGCACTAGTGTTTTAAGGAACAGGTTAAAAAGAAAATCCTAATGTGATTTTTTTATAATGTGTTCATTCTTTATCTTATCCTAGTGACGAAAATCTTCTCCATGGCTGGACCCTAAATAATATTCCTTTACGTGCTAAGTGGTATCTAGAGAGTGGGATAGGTTTAATAAATACCCTAATCCTAACGTGTACCCTAACCCTAACCCATACCCTAACCCTAATGCGTACCCTAACCCTAACCCAAACCCTAACCCTAACACGTACGCTAATCCTAACTCGTACCCTAAACCAATCCCTAACCCTAAAACTAACCCTAACCCTAACCCTAACCCTAACCCATACGCTACGCCGTACCCTCACCCATACCCTAACCCGTATCCTAAGCCGTACCCTAACCCTAAACCTAACCCTAACCTCTTCCCTACGCCGTACCCTCACCCGTACCCTAACCCGTACCCAAAGCCTTACCCTAACCCTAACCCTAACCCTCACCCATACCCAACGCCGTAACCTAACCCATATCCTAACCCGTATCCTAAGCCGTACCCTAACCCTAACCAATAACCTATGCAGTACCCTCACCAGGACCCTCACCCGTATCCTAAGCCCTACCCTAACACTAACCCTAACCCTAACCCTAAACTACCCTTTACTGCTTTTGCCTCCATTAGATTTCCTAAACACTAGTGTTTTAAGGAACAGGTTAAAAAGAAAACCTTATGTGATTTTTTTATAATGTGTTTATTCTTTATCTTATCCTAGTGACTAAAATCTTCTCCATGGCTGAACCCCAAATAATATTCCTTTACGTCCTAAGTGGTATCTAGAGAGTGGGATAGGTTTAATAAATACCCTAATCCTAAAGTGTACCCTAAAACTAACCCATACCCCAACCCTAACGCGTAACCCTAACCCTAACCAAAACCCTAACCCGAACACGTATGCTAATCCTAACCCGTACCCTAAACCAATCCCTAACCCTAAAACTAACCCTAACCCTAACCCTAACCCATAACCTACACCGTACCCTCACCCGTACCCTAACCCGTACCCTAAGCCGTACCCTAACCCTAACCCTAACCCTAAACCATACGCTACGCCGTACCCTCACCCGTACCCTAACCCGTATCCTAAGCCGTACCCTAACCCTAACACTAACCCTAAACTATACCCTACGCCGTAACCTCACCCGTACCCTAACCCATACCCTAAGCCGTACCCTAACCCTAACCCTAACCCTAACCCTAACCCTAACCCTAACCCTAACCCTAACCCATACCGTACGCCATACCCTAACACGTCCGCTAAACCGTATCCTAAGCCGTACCCTAACCCTAACCAATACCCTACGCAGTATCCTCACCCATACCCTCACCCGTACCCTAAGCCGTACCCTAACCCTAACCCTAACCCTAAACCTAACCCTAACCCCTACCCTATGCCATACCCTCACCTGTACCCTATCCCATAACCTAAGCCGTACCATAACCCTAAAACTAACCCTATCCCTAAACCATAAACTACGCCGTACCCTCACCCGTACCCTAACCCGTATCCTAAGCCGTACCCTAACCCTAACCCTAACCCATAACCTACGCCGTACCCTCACCCGTACCCTAACACGTACCCTAAGACGTACCGTAACCCTAACCCTAACACTAACCCTAACCCTAACCCACACTCTACGCCGTACCCTAACCCGTACCCTAACACGTATCCTAAGCCGTACCCTAACCCTAACCAATACCCTACGCAGTACCCTCACCCGTACCCTCACCCGTACCCTAAGCCATACCCTAACCCTAACCCTAACCCTAACCCTAACCCTTACCCTACGCCGTACCCTCACCCGTATCCTATCCCATACCCTAAGCCGTACCCTAACCCTAACACTAACCCTAACCCTAACCCTAACCCTAAACTACCCTTGATTGCTTTTGCCTTTATTAGATTTCCTAAGCACTAGTGTCTTAAGGAACAGGTTAAAAAGAAAATCCTAATGTGATTTTTTTATAATGTGTTTATTCTTTATCTTATCCTAGTGACTAAAATCTTCTCCATGGCTGGATCCCTAATAATATTCCTTTACGTGCTAAGTGGTATCTAGAGAGTGGGATAGGTTTAATAAATACCCTAATCCTAACGTGTACCCTAACCCTAACCCATACTCTAACCCTAACGCGTACCCTAACCCTAACCCAAAATCTAACCCTAACACGTACGCTAATCCTAACCCGTACCCTAAACCATTCCCTAACCCTAAAACTAACCCTAACCCTAACCCTAACCCTAACCCTTACCCTACGCCGTACCCTCACCCGTACCCTAACCCGTACCCTAAGACGTACCCTAACCCTAACCCTAACCCATACGCTACGCCGTACCCTCACCCGTACCCTAACGCGTATCCTAAGACGTACCCTAACCCTAAACCTAACCCTAACCTCTACCCTACGCCGTACCCTCACCCGTACCCTAACCCGTACCCAAAGCCTTACCCTAACCCTAACCCTAACCCTCACCCATACCCAACGCCGTAACCTAACCCATATCCTAACCCGTATCCTAAGCCGTACCCTAACCCTAACCAATAACCTACGCAGCACCCTCACCAGTACCCTCACCCGTATCCTAAGCCCTACCCTAACCCTAACCCTAACCCTAACCCTAAACTACCCTTTACTGCTTTTGCCTCCATTAGATTTCCTAAACACTAGTGTTTTAAGGAACAGGTTAAAAAGAAAACCTTATGTGATTTTTTTATAATGAGTTTATTCTTTATCTTATCCTAGTGACTAAAATCTTCTCCATGGCTGAACCCCAAATAATAATCCTTTACGTGCTAAGTGGTATCTAGAGAGTGGGATAGGTTTAATAAATACCCAAATCCTAAAGTGTACCCTAAACCTAACCCATACCCTAACCCTAACGCGTACCCTAAGCCTAACCAAAACCCTAACCCGAACAAGTATGCTAATCCTAACCCATACCCTAAACCAATCCCTAACCCTAAAACTAACCCTAACCCTAACCCTAACCCATAACCTACGCCGTACCCTCACCCGTACCCTACCCCGTATCCTAAGCCGTACCCTAACCCTAACCCTAACCCTAACCCTAACCGCTACCCTACGCCGTACCCTATCCCATACCCTAAGCGGTACCCTAACCCTAACACTAACCCTAAACCTAACCCTAACCCCTACCCTACGCCGTACCCTCAACCGTAACCTATCCCATACCCTAAGCCGTACCCTAACCCTAACACTAACCCTAACCCTAAACCTAAACCCTACCCTAAGCCGTACCCTCACCCGTACCCTATCCCATACCCTAAGCCGTACCCTAACCCTAACCCTAACCCTAACCTATACACTACGCCATACCCTCACCCGTACCCTAACCCGTACCCTAAGCCGTACCCTAACCCTAACCCTAACCCTGACCTATACACTACGCCGTACCCTCACCCGTACCCTAACCCGTACCCTAAGCCGTACCCTAACCCTAACCCTAACCCTAACCCTAACCCTAACCCATACCCTACGCCGTACCCTAACCCGTACCCTAACCCGTATTCTAAGCCGTACCCTAACCATAACCAATACCCTACACAGTACCCTCACCCGTACCCTCACCCGTACCCTAAGCCATACCCTAACCCTAACCCTAACCCTAACCTATACACTACGCCATACCCTCACCCGTACCCTAACCCGTACCCTAAGCCGTACCCTAACCCTAACCCTAACCCTAAACCATACGCTACGCCGTACCCTCACCCGTACCCTAACCCGTATCCTAAGCCGTACCCTAACCCTAACCCTAACCCTAAACTATACCCTACGCCGTAACCTCACCCGTACCCTAAACCGTACCCTAAGCCGTACCCTAACCCTAACCCTAACCCTAACCCTAACCCTAACCCTAACCCATACCGTACGCCATACCCTAACACGTACCCTAACCCGTATCCTAAGCCGTACCCTAACCCTAAACAATACCCTACGCAGTATCCTCACCCATACCCTCACCCGTACCCTAAGCCGTACCCTAACCCTAACCCTAACCCTAACCCTAACCCTAACCCCTACCCTATGCCATACCCTCACCTGTACCCTATCCCATAACCTAAGCCGTACCATAACCCTAACACTAACCCTAACCCTAACCCATAACCTACGCCGTACCCTCACCCGTACCCTAACCCGTACACTAAGCCGTACCCTAACCCTAACCCTAACCCTAACCCTAACCCTAAACCTAACCCATAACCTACGCCGTACCCTCACCCGTACCCTAACACGTACCCTAAGACGTACCGTAACCGTAACCCTAACACTAACCCTAACCCTAACCCACAATCTACGCCGTACCCTAACCCGTACCCTAACACGTATCCTAAGCCGTACCCTAACCCTAAGCAATACCCTACGCAGTACCCTCACCCGTACCCTCACCCGTACCCTAAGCCATACCCTAACCCTAACCCTAACCCTAACCCTAAGCCCTACCCTATGCCGTACCCTCACCCGTTCCCTATCCCATATGCTAAGCCGTACCCTAACCCTAACACTAACACTAACCCTAACCCTAACCCTAACCCATACCCTACGCCGTACCCTCACCCGTAACCTAACCTGTACCCTAAGCCGTACCCTAACCCTAACCCTAACCTATACACTACGCCGTACCCTCACCCGTACCCTAAGCCGTACCCTAACTCTAACCCTAACCCTAAACCTAACCCTTACCCATACCCTGCGCCGTACCCTAACCCATACAATAACATGTATCCTAAGCCTTAACCTAACCCTAACCAATGACCTACACAGTACCCTCACCCGTACCCTAAGCCATACCCTAACCCTAACCCTAACACTAACCCTAACCCTAAACCCTACCCTATGCCGTACCCTCACCCATACGCTATCCCATACCCTAAGCTGTACCCTAACCCTAACACTAACCCTAACCCTAACCCTAACCCTAAACTACCCTTGACTGCTTTTGCCTCCATTAGATTTCCTAAGCACTAGTGTTTTAAGGAACAGGTTAAAAAGAAAATCCTAATGTGATTTTTTTATAATGTGTTTATTCTTTATCTTATCCTAGTGACGAAAATCTTCTCCATGGCTGGACCCTAAATAATATTCCTTTACGTGCTAAGTGGTATCTAGAGAGTGGGATAGGTTTAATAAATACCCTAATCCTAACGTGTACCCTAACCCTAACCCATACCCTAACCCTAATGCGTACCCTAACCCTAACCCAAACCCTAACCCTAACACGTACGCTAATCCTAACCCGTACCCTAAACCAATCCCTAACCCTAAAACTAAACCTAACCCTAACCCTAACCCTAACCCATACGCTACGCCGTACCCTCACCCATACCCTAACCCGTATCCTAAGCCGTACCCTAACCCTAACCAATAACCTACGCAGTACCCTCACCAGTACCCTCACCCGTATCCTAAGCCCTACCCTAACCCTAACCCTAACCCTAACCCTAAACTACCCTTTACTGCTTTTGCCTCCATTAGATTTCCTAAACACTAGTGTTTTAAAGAACAGGTTAAAAAGAAAACCTTATATGATTTTTTTATAATGTGTTTATTATTTATCTTATCCTAGTGACTAAAATCTTCTCCATGGCTGAACCCCAAATAATATTCCTTTACGTGCTAAGTGGTATCTAGAGAGTGGGATAGGTTTAATAAATACCCTAATCCTAAAGTGTACCCTAAACCTAACCCATACCCTAACCCTAACGCGTACCCTAACCCTAACCAAAACCCTAACCCGAACACGTATGCTAATCCTAACCCGTACCCTAAACCAATCCCTAACCCTAAAACTAACCCTAAACCTAACCCTAACCCTAACCCATAACCTACGCCGTACCCTCACCCGTACCCTAACCCGTACCCTAAGCCGTACCCTAACCCTAACCCTAACCCTAAACCATACGCTACGCCGTACCCTCACCCGTACCCTAACCCGTATCCTAAGCCGTACCCTAACCCTAACCCTAACACTAACCCTAACCCATAACCTACGCCGTACCCTCACCCATACCCTAAAACGTACCCTAAGACGTACCGTAAACCTAACCCTAACACTAACCCTAACCCACACTCTACGCCGTACCCTAATCCGTACCCTAACACGTATCCTAAGCCGTACCCTAACCCTAACCAATACGCTACTCAGTACCCTCACCCGTACCCTCACCCGTACCCTAAGCCATACCCTAACCCTAACCCTAACCCCTACCCTACGCCGTACCCTCACACGTACCCTATCAAATACCCTAAGCCGTACCCTAACCCTAACACTAACCCTAAACCTAACCCTAACCCTAAAATACCCTTGATTGCTTTTGCCTCTATTAGATTTCCTAAGCACTAGTGTTTTAAGGAACAGGTTAAAAAGAAAATCCTAATGTGATTTTTTTATAATGTGTTTATTCTTTATCTTATCCTAGTGACTAAAATCTTCTCCATGGCTGGATCCCTAATAATATTCCTTTACGTGCTAAGTGGTACCTAGAGAGTGGGATAGGTTTAATAAATACCCTAATCCTAACGTGTACCCTAACCCTAACCCATACCCTAACCCTAACGCGTACCCTAACCCTAACCCAAAACCTAACCCTAACACGTACGCTAATACTAACCCGTACACTAAACCAATCCCTAACCCTAAAACTAACCCTAACCCTAACCCTAACCCTAACCCTTACCCTACGCCATACCCTCACCCGTACCCTAACCCGTACCCTAAGACGTACCCTAACCCTAACCCTAACCCATACGCTACGCCGTACCCTCACCCGTACCCTAACCCGTATCCTAAGCCGTACCCTAACCCTAACCCTAACCCTAACCCTAACCCTAACCCATATCCTACGCCATACCCCAACCCGTACCCTAACCCGTATCCTAAGCCATATCCTAACCCTAACCAATACCCTACGCAGTACCCTCACCCGTACCCTCACCCGTACCCTAAGCCGTACCCTAACCCCAACCCTAACCTTAACTCTAACCCTAACCCCTACCCTACGCTGTACCCTCACCCGTACCCTATCCCATACGCTAAGCCGTACCCTAACCCTAACACTAACACTAACCCTAACCCTAACCCTAACCCATACCCTACGCCGTACCCTCACCCGTAACCTAACCCGTACCCTAAGCCGTACCCTAACCCTAACCCTAACCTATACACTACGCCGTACCCTCACCCGTACCCTAACCCGTACCCTAAGCCGTACCCTAACTCTAACCCTAACCCTAACCCTAACCCTTACCCATACCCTGTGCCATACCCTAACCTATACAATAACCTGTATCCTAAGCCTTAACCTAACCCTAACCAATGACCTACACAGTACCCTCACCCGTACCCTAAGCCATACCCTAACCCTAACCCTAACACTAACCCTAACCCTAAACCCTACCCTATGCCATACCCTCACCCATACCCTATCCCATACCCTAAGCCGTACCCTAACCCTTACACTAACCCTAACCCTAACTCTAACCCTAAACTACCGTTGACTGCTTTTGCCTCCATTAGATTTCCTAAGCACTAGTGTTTTAAGGAACAGGTTAAAAAGAAAATCCTAATGTGATTTTTTTATAATGTGTTTATTCTTTATCTTATCCTAGTGACGAAAATCTTCTCCATGGCTGGACCCTAAATAATATTCCTTTACGTGCTAAGTGCTATCTAGAGAGTGGGATAGGTTTAATAAATACCCTAATCCTAACGTGTACCCTAACCCTAACCCACACCTTAACCCTAATGCGTACCCTAACCCTAACCCAAACCCTAACCCTAACACGTACGCTAATCCTAACCCGTACCCTAAACCAATCCCTAACCCTAAAACTAACCCTAACCCTAACCCTAACCCTAACCCATACGCTACGCCGTACCCTCACCCATACCCTAACCCGTATCCTAAGCCGTACCCTAACCCTAAACCTAACCCTAAACTCTACCCTACGCCGTACCCTCACCCGTACCCTCACCCGTACCCAAAGCCTTACCCTAACCCTAACCCTAACCCTCACCCATACCCAACGCCGTAACCTAACCCATATCCTAACCCGTATCCTAAGCCGTACCCTAACCCTAACCAATAACCTACGCAGTACCCTCACCAGTACCCTCACCCGTATCCTAAGCCCTACCCTAACCCTAACCCTAACCCTAACCCTAACCCTAACCCTAACCCTAATCCCTAACCCTAAAACTAACCCTAACCCTAACCCTAACCCTAACCCATAACCTACGCCGTACCCTCACCCGTACCCTAACCCGTACCCTAAGCCGTACCCTAACCCTAAACCTAACTCTAACTCATACGCTACGCCGTACCCTCACCCGTACCCTAACCCGTATCCTAAGCCGTACCCTAACCCTAACCCTAACCCTAACCCTAACCGCTACCCTACGCCGTACCCTATCCCATAACCTAAGCGGTACCCTAACCCTAACACTAACCCTAACCCTAACCCTAACCCATACCCTACGCCGTACCCTAACCCGTACCCTAACCCGTATTCTAAGCCGTACCCTAACCATAACCAATACCCTACACAGTACCCTCACCCGTACCCTCACCCGTACCCTAAGCCATACCCTAACCCTAAACCTAACCCTAACCTATACACTACGCCATACCCTCACCCGTACCCTAACCCGTACCCTAAGCCGTACGCTAACCCTAACCCTAACCCTAAACCATACGCTACGCCGTACCCTCACCCGTACCCTAACCCGTATCCTAACCCTAACCCTAACTCTAAACTATACCCTACGCCGTAACCTCACCCGTTCCCTAACCCGTACCCTAAGCCGTATCCTAAACCTAACCCTAACCCTAACCCTAACCCTAAACCATACCGTACGCCATACCCTAACACGTACCCTAACCCGTATCCTAAGCCGTACCCTAACCCTAACCAATACCCTACGCAGTATCCTCACCCATACCCTCACCCGTACCCTAAGCCGTACCCTAACCCTAACCCTAACACTAACCCTAACCCTAAACCCTACCCTATGCCATACCCTCACCTGTACCCTATCCCATAACCTAAGCCGTATCATAACCCTAACACTAACCCTATCCCTAACCCATAACCTACGCCGTACCCTCACCCGTACCCTAACCCGTATCCTAAGCCGTACCCTAACCCTAACCCTAACCCTAACCCTAACCCTAACCCTAAACCATACCGTACGCCATACCCTAACACGTACCCTAACCCGTATCCTAAGCCGTACCCTAACCCTAACCAATACCCTACGCAGTATCCTCACCCATACCCTCACCCGTACCCTAAGCCGTACCCTAACCCTAACCCTAACACTAACCCTAACCCTAAACCCTACCCTATGCCATACCCTCACCTGTACCCTATCCCATAACCTAAGCCGTATCATAACCCTAACACTAACCCTATCCCTAACCCATAACCTACGCCGTACCCTCACCCGTACCCTAACCAGTATCCTAAGCCGGACCCTAACCCTAACCCTAACCCTAACCCTAACCCATAACCTACGCCGTACCCTCACCTGTACCCTAACACGTACCCTAAGACATACCGTAACCCTAACACTAACACTAACCCTAACCCTAACCCACACTCTACGCCATACCCTAACCCGTACCCTAACACGTATCGTAAGCCGTACCCTAACCCTAACCAATACCCTACGCAGTACCCTCATCCGTACCCTCACCCGTAACCTAACCCGTACCCTAAGCCGTACCCTAACCCTAACCCTAACCTATACACTACGCCGTACCCTCACCCGTACCCTAACCCGTACCCTAAGCCGTACCCTAACTCTAACCCTAACCCTAACCCTAACCCTTACCCATACCCTGCGCCGTACCCTAACCCTTACAATAACCTGTATCCTAAGCCTTAACCTAACCCTAACCAATGACCTACACAGTACCCTCACCCGTACCCTAAGCCATACCCTAACCCTAACCCTAACACTAACCTTAACCCTAAACCCTACCCTATGCCGTATCCTCACCCATACCCTATCCCATACCCTAAGCCGTACCCTAACCCTAACACTAACCCTAACCCTAACCCTAAACTACCCTTGATTGCTTTTGCCTCCATTAGATTTCCTAAGCACTAGTGTTTTAAGGAACAGGTTAAAAAGAAAATCCTAATGTGATTTTTTTATAATGTGTTCATTCTTTATCTTATCCTAGTGACGAAAATCTTCTCCATGGCTGGACCCTAAATAATATTCCTTTACGTGCTAAGTGGTATCTAGAGAGTGGGATAGGTTTAATAAATACCCTAATCCTAACGTGTACCCTAACCCTAACCCATACCCTAACCCTAATGCGTACCCTAACCCTAACCCAAACCCTAACCCTAACACGTACGCTAATCCTAACTCGTACCCTAAACCAATCCCTAACCCTAAAACTAACCCTAACCCTAACCCTAACCCTAACCCATACGCTACGCCGTACCCTCACCCATACCCTAACCCGTATCCTAAGCCGTACCCTAACCCTAAACCTAACCCTAACCTCTTCCCTACGCCGTACCCTCACCCGTACCCTAACCCGTACCCAAAGCCTTACCCTAACCCTAACCCTAACCCTCACCCATACCCAACGCCGTAACCTAACCCATATCCTAACCCGTATCCTAAGCCGTACCCTAACCCTAACCAATAACCTATGCAGTACCCTCACCAGGACCCTCACCCGTATCCTAAGCCCTACCCTAACACTAACCCTAACCCTAACCCTAAACTACCCTTTACTGCTTTTGCCTCCATTAGATTTCCTAAACACTAGTGTTTTAAGGAACAGGTTAAAAAGAAAACCTTATGTGATTTTTTTATAATGTGTTTATTCTTTATCTTATCCTAGTGACTAAAATCTTCTCCATGGCTGAACCCCAAATAATATTCCTTTACGTCCTAAGTGGTATCTAGAGAGTGGGATAGGTTTAATAAATACCCTAATCCTAAAGTGTACCCTAAAACTAACCCATACCCCAACCCTAACGCGTAACCCTAACCCTAACCAAAACCCTAACCCGAACACGTATGCTAATCCTAACCCGTACCCTAAACCAATCCCTAACCCTAAAACTAACCCTAACCCTAACCCTAACCCATAACCTACACCGTACCCTCACCCGTACCCTAACCCGTACCCTAAGCCGTACCCTAACCCTAACCCTAACCCTAAACCATACGCTACGCCGTACCCTCACCCGTACCCTAACCCGTATCCTAAGCCGTACCCTAACCCTAACACTAACCCTAAGCTATACCCTACGCCGTAACCTCACCCGTACCCTAACCCATACCCTAAGCCGTACCCTAACCCTAACCCTAACCCTAACCCTAACCCTAACCCTAACCCTAACCCATACCGTACGCCATACCCTAACACGTCCGCTAAACCGTATCCTAAGCCGTACCCTAACCCTAACCAATACCCTACGCAGTATCCTCACCCATACCCTCACCCGTACCCTAAGCCGTACCCTAACCCTAACCCTAACCCTAAACCTAACCCTAACCCCTACCCTATGCCATACCCTCACCTGTACCCTATCCCATAACCTAAGCCGTACCATAACCCTAAAACTAACCCTATCCCTAAACCATAAACTACGCCGTACCCTCACCCGTACCCTAACCCGTATCCTAAGCCGTACCCTAACCCTAACCCTAACCCATAACCTACGCCGTACCCTCACCCGTACCCTAACACGTACCCTAAGACGTACCGTAACCCTAACCCTAACACTAACCCTAACCCTAACCCACACTCTACGCCGTACCCTAACCCGTACCCTAACACGTATCCTAAGCCGTACCCTAACCCTAACCAATACCCTACGCAGTACCCTCACCCGTACCCTCACCCGTACCCTAAGCCATACCCTAACCCTAACCCTAACCCTAACCCTAACCCTTACCCTACGCCGTACCCTCACCCGTATCCTATCCCATACCCTAAGCCGTACCCTAACCCTAACACTAACCCTAACCCTAACCCTAACCCTAAACTACCCTTGATTGCTTTTGCCTTTA
This sequence comes from Eubalaena glacialis, assembly GCF_028564815.1. NCBI lineage: Eukaryota > Metazoa > Chordata > Mammalia > Artiodactyla > Balaenidae > Eubalaena > Eubalaena glacialis. The sequence continues at coordinate 2,651,781 of NW_026871495.1, forward strand.
TTAGATTTCCTAAGCACTAGTGTCTTAAGGAACAGGTTAAAAAGAAAATCCTAATGTGATTTTTTTATAATGTGTTTATTCTTTATCTTATCCTAGTGACTAAAATCTTCTCCATGGCTGGATCCCTAATAATATTCCTTTACGTGCTAAGTGGTATCTAGAGAGTGGGATAGGTTTAATAAATACCCTAATCCTAACGTGTACCCTAACCCTAACCCATACTCTAACCCTAACGCGTACCCTAACCCTAACCCAAAATCTAACCCTAACACGTACGCTAATCCTAACCCGTACCCTAAACCATTCCCTAACCCTAAAACTAACCCTAACCTTAACCCTAACCCTAACCCTTACCCTACGCCGTACCCTCACCCGTACCCTAACCCGTACCCTAAGACGTACCCTAACCCTAACCCTAACCCATACGCTACGCCGTACCCTCACCCGTACCCTAACGCGTATCCTAAGACGTACCCTAACCCTAAACCTAACCCTAACCTCTACCCTACGCCGTACCCTCACCCGTACCCTAACCCGTACCCAAAGCCTTACCCTAACCCTAACCCTAACCCTCACCCATACCCAACGCCGTAACCTAACCCATATCCTAACCCGTATCCTAAGCCGTACCCTAACCCTAACCAATAACCTACGCAGCACCCTCACCAGTACCCTCACCCGTATCCTAAGCCCTACCCTAACCCTAACCCTAACCCTAACCCTAAACTACCCTTTACTGCTTTTGCCTCCATTAGATTTCCTAAACACTAGTGTTTTAAGGAACAGGTTAAAAAGAAAACCTTATGTGATTTTTTTATAATGAGTTTATTCTTTATCTTATCCTAGTGACTAAAATCTTCTCCATGGCTGAACCCCAAATAATAATCCTTTACGTGCTAAGTGGTATCTAGAGAGTGGGATAGGTTTAATAAATACCCAAATCCTAAAGTGTACCCTAAACCTAACCCATACCCTAACCCTAACGCGTACCCTAAGCCTAACCAAAACCCTAACCCGAACAAGTATGCTAATCCTAACCCATACCCTAAACCAATCCCTAACCCTAAAACTAACCCTAACCCTAACCCTAACCCATAACCTACGCCGTACCCTCACCCGTACCCTACCCCGTATCCTAAGCCGTACCCTAACCCTAACCCTAACCCTAACCCTAACCGCTACCCTACGCCGTACCCTATCCCATACCCTAAGCGGTACCCTAACCCTAACACTAACCCTAAACCTAACCCTAACCCCTACCCTACGCCGTACCCTCAACCGTAACCTATCCCATACCCTAAGCCGTACCCTAACCCTAACACTAACCCTAACCCTAAACCTAAACCCTACCCTAAGCCGTACCCTCACCCGTACCCTATACCATACCCTAAGCCGTACCCTAACCCTAACCCTAACCCTAACCTATACACTACGCCATACCCTCACCCGTACCCTAACCCGTACCCTAAGCCGTACCCTAACCCTAACCCTAACCCTGACCTATACACTACGCCGTACCCTCACCCGTACCCTAACCCGTACCCTAAGCCGTACCCTAACCCTAACCCTAACCCTAACCCTAACCCTAACCCATACCCTACGCCGTACCCTAACCCGTACCCTAACCCGTATTCTAAGCCGTACCCTAACCATAACCAATACCCTACACAGTACCCTCACCCGTACCCTCACCCGTACCCTAAGCCATACCCTAACCCTAACCCTAACCCTAACCTATACACTACGCCATACCCTCACCCGTACCCTAACCCGTACCCTAAGCCGTACCCTAACCCTAACCCTAACCCTAAACCATACGCTACGCCGTACCCTCACCCGTACCCTAACCCGTATCCTAAGCCGTACCCTAACCCTAACCCTAACCCTAAACTATACCCTACGCCGTAACCTCACCCGTACCCTAAACCGTACCCTAAGCCGTACCCTAACCCTAACCCTAACCCTAACCCTAACCCTAACCCTAACCCATACCGTACGCCATACCGTAACACGTACCCTAACCCGTATCCTAAGCCGTACCCTAACCCTAAACAATACCCTACGCAGTATCCTCACCCATACCCTCACCCGTACCCTAAGCCGTACCCTAACCCTAACCCTAACCCTAACCCTAACCCTAACCCCTACCCTATGCCATACCCTCACCTGTACCCTATCCCATAACCTAAGCCGTACCATAACCCTAACACTAACCCTAACCCTAACCCATAACCTACGCCGTACCCTCACCCGTACCCTAACCCGTACACTAAGCCGTACCCTAACCCTAACCCTAACCCTAACCCTAAACCTAACCCATAACCTACGCCGTACCCTCACCCGTACCCTAACATGTACCCTAAGACGTACCGTAACCGTAACCCTAACACTAACCCTAACCCTAACCCACAATCTACGCCGTACCCTAACCCGTACCCTAACACGTATCCTAAGCCGTACCCTAACCCTAAGCAATACCCTACGCAGTACCCTCACCCGTACCCTCACCCGTACCCTAAGCCGTACCCTAACCCCAACCCTAACCTTAACTCTAACCCTAACCCCTACCCTACGCTGTACCCTCACCCGTACCCTATCCCATACGCTAAGCCGTACCCTAACCCTAACACTAACACTAACCCTAACCCTAACCCTAACCCATACCCTACGCCGTACCCTCACCCGTAACCTAACCCGTACCCTAAGCCGTACCCTAACCCTAACCCTAACCTATACACTACGCCGTACCCTCACCCGTACCCTAACCCGTACCCTAAGCCGTACCCTAACTCTAACCCTAACCCTAACCCTAACCCTTACCCATACCCTGTGCCGTACCCTAACCTATACAATAACCTGTATCCTAAGCCTTAACCTAACCCTAACCAATGACCTACACAGTACCCTCACCCGTACCCTAAGCCATACCCTAACCCTAACCCTAACACTAACCCTAACCCTAAACCCTACCCTATGCCATACCCTCACCCATACCCTATCCCATACCCTAAGCCGTACCCTAACCCTTACACTAACCCTAACCCTAACTCTAACCCTAAACTACCGTTGACTGCTTTTGCCTCCATTAGATTTCCTAAGCACTAGTGTTTTAAGGAACAGGTTAAAAAGAAAATCCTAATGTGATTTTTTTATAATGTGTTTATTCTTTATCTTATCCTAGTGACGAAAATCTTCTCCATGGCTGGACCCTAAATAATATTCCTTTACGTGCTAAGTGCTATCTAGAGAGTGGGATAGGTTTAATAAATACCCTAATCCTAACGTGTACCCTAACCCTAACCCATACCCTAACCCTAATGCGTACCCTAACCCTAACCCAAACCCTAACCCTAACACGTACGCTAATCCTAACCCGTACCCTAAACCAATCCCTAACCCTAAAACTAACCCTAACCCTAACCCTAACCCTAACCCATAACCTACGCCGTACCCTCACCCGTACCCTAACCCGTACCCTAAGCCGTACGCTAACCCTAACCCTAACCCTAAACCATACGCTACGCCGTACCCTCACCCGTACCCTAACCCGTATCCTAACCCTAACCCTAACTCTAAACTATACCCTACGCCGTAACCTCACCCGTTCCCTAACCCGTACCCTAAGCCGTATCCTAAACCTAACCCTAACCCTAACCCTAACCCTAAACCATACCGTACGCCATACCCTAACACGTACCCTAACCCGTATCCTAAGCCGTACCCTAACCCTAACCAATACCCTACGCAGTATCCTCACCCATACCCTCACCCGTACCCTAAGCCGTACCCTAACCCTAACCCTAACACTAACCCTAACCCTAAACCCTACCCTATGCCATACCCTCACCTGTACCCTATCCCATAACCTAAGCCGTATCATAACCCTAACACTAACCCTATCCCTAACCCATAACCTACGCCGTACCCTCACCCGTACCCTAACCCGTATCCTAAGCCGTACCCTAACCCTAACCCTAACCCTAACCCTAACCCTAACCCTAAACCATACCGTACGCCATACCCTAACACGTACCCTAACCCGTATCCTAAGCCGTACCCTAACCCTAACCAATACCCTACGCAGTATCCTCACCCATACCCTCACCCGTACCCTAAGCCGTACCCTAACCCTAACCCTAACACTAACCCTAACCCTAAACCCTACCCTATGCCATACCCTCACCTGTACCCTATCCCATAACCTAAGCCGTATCATAACCCTAACACTAACCCTATCCCTAACCCATAACCTACGCCGTACCCTCACCCGTACCCTAACCAGTATCCTAAGCCGGACCCTAACCCTAACCCTAACCCTAACCCTAACCCATAACCTACGCCGTACCCTCACCTGTACCCTAACACGTACCCTAAGACATACCGTAACCCTAACACTAACACTAACCCTAACCCTAACCCACACTCTACGCCATACCCTAACCCGTACCCTAACACGTATCGTAAGCCGTACCCTAACCCTAACCAATACCCTACGCAGTACCCTCATCCGTACCCTCACCCGTAACCTAACCCGTACCCTAAGCCGTACCCTAACCCTAACCCTAACCTATACACTACGCCGTACCCTCACCCGTACCCTAACCCGTACCCTAAGCCGTACCCTAACTCTAACCCTAACCCTAATCCTAACCCTTACCCATACCCTGCGCCGTACCCTAACCCTTACAATAACCTGTATCCTAAGCCTTAACCTAACCCTAACCAATGACCTACACAGTACCCTCACCCGTACCCTAAGCCATACCCTAACCCTAACCCTAACACTAACCTTAACCCTAAACCCTACCCTATGCCGTATCCTCACCCATACCCTATCCCATACCCTAAGCCGTACCCTAACCCTAACACTAACCCTAACCCTAACCCTAAACTACCCTTGATTGCTTTTGCCTCCATTAGATTTCCTAAGCACTAGTGTTTTAAGGAACAGGTTAAAAAGAAAATCCTAATGTGATTTTTTTATAATGTGTTCATTCTTTATCTTATCCTAGTGACGAAAATCTTCTCCATGGCTGGACCCTAAATAATATTCCTTTACGTGCTAAGTGGTATCTAGAGAGTGGGATAGGTTTAATAAATACCCTAATCCTAACGTGTACCCTAACCCTAACCCATACCCTAACCCTAATGCGTACCCTAACCCTAACCCAAACCCTAACCCTAACACGTACGCTAATCCTAACTCGTACCCTAAACCAATCCCTAACCCTAAAACTAACCCTAACCCTAACCCTAACCCTAACCCATACGCTACGCCGTACCCTCACCCATACCCTAACCCGTATCCTAAGCCGTACCCTAACCCTAAACCTAACCCTAACCTCTTCCCTACGCCGTACCCTCACCCGTACCCTAACCCGTACCCAAAGCCTTACCCTAACCCTAACCCTAACCCTCACCCATACCCAACGCCGTAACCTAACCCATATCCTAACCCGTATCCTAAGCCGTACCCTAACCCTAACCAATAACCTATGCAGTACCCTCACCAGGACCCTCACCCGTATCCTAAGCCCTACCCTAACACTAACCCTAACCCTAACCCTAAACTACCCTTTACTGCTTTTGCCTCCATTAGATTTCCTAAACACTAGTGTTTTAAGGAACAGGTTAAAAAGAAAACCTTATGTGATTTTTTTATAATGTGTTTATTCTTTATCTTATCCTAGTGACTAAAATCTTCTCCATGGCTGAACCCCAAATAATATTCCTTTACGTCCTAAGTGGTATCTAGAGAGTGGGATAGGTTTAATAAATACCCTAATCCTAAAGTGTACCCTAAAACTAACCCATACCCCAACCCTAACGCGTAACCCTAACCCTAACCAAAACCCTAACCCGAACACGTATGCTAATCCTAACCCGTACCCTAAACCAATCCCTAACCCTAACCCTAACACTAACCCTAACCCTAAACCCTACCCTATGCCATACCCTCACCTGTACCCTATCCCATAACCTAAGCCGTATCATAACCCTAACACTAACCCTATCCCTAACCCATAACCTACGCCGTACCCTCACCCGTACCCTAACCAGTATCCTAAGCCGGACCCTAACCCTAACCCTAACCCTAACCCTAACCCATAACCTACGCCGTACCCTCACCTGTACCCTAACACGTACCCTAAGACATACCGTAACCCTAACACTAACACTAACCCTAACCCTAACCCACACTCTACGCCATACCCTAACCCGTACCCTAACACGTATCGTAAGCCGTACCCTAACCCTAACCAATACCCTACGCAGTACCCTCATCCGTACCCTCACCCGTAACCTAACCCGTACCCTAAGCCGTACCCTAACCCTAACCCTAACCTATACACTACGCCGTACCCTCACCCGTACCCTAACCCGTACCCTAAGCCGTACCCTAACTCTAACCCTAACCCTAACCCTAACCCTTACCCATACCCTGCGCCGTACCCTAACCCTTACAATAACCTGTATCCTAAGCCTTAACCTAACCCTAACCAATGACCTACACAGTACCCTCACCCGTACCCTAAGCCATACCCTAACCCTAACCCTAACACTAACCTTAACCCTAAACCCTACCCTATGCCGTATCCTCACCCATACCCTATCCCATACCCTAAGCCGTACCCTAACCCTAACACTAACCCTAACCCTAACCCTAAACTACCCTTGATTGCTTTTGCCTCCATTAGATTTCCTAAGCACTAGTGTTTTAAGGAACAGGTTAAAAAGAAAATCCTAATGTGATTTTTTTATAATGTGTTCATTCTTTATCTTATCCTAGTGACGAAAATCTTCTCCATGGCTGGACCCTAAATAATATTCCTTTACGTGCTAAGTGGTATCTAGAGAGTGGGATAGGTTTAATAAATACCCTAATCCTAACGTGTACCCTAACCCTAACCCATACCCTAACCCTAATGCGTACCCTAACCCTAACCCAAACCCTAACCCTAACACGTACGCTAATCCTAACTCGTACCCTAAACCAATCCCTAACCCTAAAACTAACCCTAACCCTAACCCTAACCCTAACCCATACGCTACGCCGTACCCTCACCCATACCCTAACCCGTATCCTAAGCCGTACCCTAACCCTAAACCTAACCCTAACCTCTTCCCTACGCCGTACCCTCACCCGTACCCTAACCCGTACCCAAAGCCTTACCCTAACCCTAACCCTAACCCTCACCCATACCCAACGCCGTAACCTAACCCATATCCTAACCCGTATCCTAAGCCGTACCCTAACCCTAACCAATAACCTATGCAGTACCCTCACCAGGACCCTCACCCGTATCCTAAGCCCTACCCTAACACTAACCCTAACCCTAACCCTAAACTACCCTTTACTGCTTTTGCCTCCATTAGATTTCCTAAACACTAGTGTTTTAAGGAACAGGTTAAAAAGAAAACCTTATGTGATTTTTTTATAATGTGTTTATTCTTTATCTTATCCTAGTGACTAAAATCTTCTCCATGGCTGAACCCCAAATAATATTCCTTTACGTCCTAAGTGGTATCTAGAGAGTGGGATAGGTTTAATAAATACCCTAATCCTAAAGTGTAACCTAAAACTAACCCATACCCCAACCCTAACGCGTAACCCTAACCCTAACCAAAACCCTAACCCGAACACGTATGCTAATCCTAACCCGTACCCTAAACCAATCCCTAACCCTAAAACTAACCCTAACCCTAACCCTAACCCATAACCTACACCGTACCCTCACCCGTACCCTAACCCGTACCCTAAGCCGTACCCTAACCCTAACCCTAACCCTAAACCATACGCTACGCCGTACCCTCACCCGTACCCTAACCCGTACCCTAAGCCGTACCCTAACCCTAACCCTAACCCTAAACCATACGCTACGCCGTACCCTCACCCGTACCCTAACCCGTATCCTAAGCCGTACCCTAACCCTAACACTAACCCTAAACTATACCCTACGCCGTAACCTCACCCGTACCCTAACCCATACCCTAAGCCGTACCCTAACCCTAACCCTAACCCTAACCCTAACCCTAACCCTAACCCTAACCCATACCGTACGCCATACCCTAACACGTCCGCTAAACCGTATCCTAAGCCGTACCCTAACCCTAACCAATACCCTACGCAGTATCCTCACCCATACCCTCACCCGTACCCTAAGCCGTACCCTAACCCTAACCCTAACCCTAAACCTAACCCTAACCCCTACCCTATGCCATACCCTCACCTGTACCCTATCCCATAACCTAAGCCGTACCATAACCCTAAAACTAACCCTATCCCTAAACCATAAACTACGCCGTACCCTCACCCGTACCCTAACCCGTATCCTAAGCCGTACCCTAACCCTAACCCTAACCCATAACCTACGCCGTACCCTCACCCGTACCCTAACACGTACCCTAAGACGTACCGTAACCCTAACCCTAACACTAACCCTAACCCTAACCCACACTCTACGCCGTACCCTAACCCGTACCCTAACACGTATCCTAAGCCGTACCCTAACCCTAACCAATACCCTACGCAGTACCCTCACCCGTACCCTCACCCGTACCCTAAGCCATACCCTAACCCTAACCCTAACCCTAACCCTAACCCTTACCCTACGCCGTACCCTCACCCGTATCCTATCCCATACCCTAAGCCGTACCCTAACCCTAACACTAACCCTAACCCTAACCCTAACCCTAAACTACCCTTGATTGCTTTTGCCTTTATTAGATTTCCTAAGCACTAGTGTCTTAAGGAACAGGTTAAAAAGAAAATCCTAATGTGATTTTTTTATAATGTGTTTATTCTTTATCTTATCCTAGTGACTAAAATCTTCTCCATGGCTGGATCCCTAATAATATTCCTTTACGTGCTAAGTGGTATCTAGAGAGTGGGATAGGTTTAATAAATACCCTAATCCTAACGTGTACCCTAACCCTAACCCATACTCTAACCCTAACGCGTACCCTAACCCTAACCCAAAATCTAACCCTAACACGTACGCTAATCCTAACCCGTACCCTAAACCATTCCCTAACCCTAAAACTAACCCTAACCCTAACCCTAACCCTAACCCTTACCCTACGCCGTACCCTCACCCGTACCCTAACCCGTACCCTAAGACGTACCCTAACCCTAACCCTAACCCATACGCTACGCCGTACCCTCACCCGTACCCTAACGCGTATCCTAAGACGTACCCTAACCCTAAACCTAACCCTAACCTCTACCCTACGCCGTACCCTCACCCGTACCCTAACCCGTACCCAAAGCCTTACCCTAACCCTAACCCTAACCCTCACCCATACCCAACGCCGTAACCTAACCCATATCCTAACCCGTATCCTAAGCCGTACCCTAACCCTAACCAATAACCTACGCAGCACCCTCACCAGTACCCTCACCCGTATCCTAAGCCCTACCCTAACCCTAACCCTAACCCTAACCCTAAACTACCCTTTACTGCTTTTGCCTCCATTAGATTTCCTAAACACTAGTGTTTTAAGGAACAGGTTAAAAAGAAAACCTTATGTGATTTTTTTATAATGAGTTTATTCTTTATCTTATCCTAGTGACTAAAATCTTCTCCATGGCTGAACCCCAAATAATAATCCTTTACGTGCTAAGTGGTATCTAGAGAGTGGGATAGGTTTAATAAATACCCAAATCCTAAAGTGTACCCTAAACCTAACCCATACCCTAACCCTAACGCGTACCCTAAGCCTAAACAAAACCCTAACCCGAACAAGTATGCTAATCCTAACCCATACCCTAAACCAATCCCTAACCCTAAAACTAACCCTAACCCTAACCCTAACCCATAACCTACGCCGTACCCTCACCCGTACCCTACCCCGTATCCTAAGCCGTACCCTAACCCTAACCCTAACCCTAACCCTAACCGCTACCCTACGCCGTACCCTATCCCATACCCTAAGCGGTACCCTAACCCTAACACTAACCCTAAACCTAACCCTAACCCCTACCCTACGCCGTACCCTCAACCGTAACCTATCCCATACCCTAAGCCGTACCCTAACCCTAACACTAACCCTAACCCTAAACCTAAACCCTACCCTAAGCCGTACCCTCACCCGTACCCTATCCCATACCCTAAGCCGTACCCTAACCCTAACCCTAACCCTAACCTATACACTACGCCATACCCTCACCCGTACCCTAACCCGTACCCTAAGCCGTACCCTAACCCTAACCCTAACCCTGACCTATACACTACGCCGTACCCTCACCCGTACCCTAACCCGTACCCTAAGCCGTACCCTAACCCTAACCCTAACCCTAACCCTAACCCTAACCCATACCCTACGCCGTACCCTAACCCGTACCCTAACCCGTATTCTAAGCCGTACCCTAACCATAACCAATACCCTACACAGTACCCTCACCCGTACCCTCACCCGTACCCTAAGCCATACCCTAACCCTAACCCTAACCCTAACCTATACACTACGCCATACCCTCACCCGTACCCTAACCCGTACCCTAAGCCGTACCCTAACCCTAACCCTAACCCTAAACCATACGCTACGCCGTACCCTCACCCGTACCCTAACCCGTATCCTAAGCCGTACCCTAACCCTAACCCTAACCCTAAACTATACCCTACGCCGTAACCTCACCCGTACCCTAAACCGTACCCTAAGCCGTACCCTAACCCTAACCCTAACCCTAACCCTAACCCTAACCCATACCGTACGCCATACCCTAACACGTACCCTAACCCGTATCCTAAGCCGTACCCTAACCCTAAACAATACCCTACGCAGTATCCTCACCCATACCCTCACCCGTACCCTAAGCCGTACCCTAACCCTAACCCTAACCCTAACCCTAACCCTAACCCCTACCCTATGCCATACCCTCACCTGTACCCTATCCCATAACCTAAGCCGTACCATAACCCTAACACTAACCCTAACCCTAACCCATAACCTACGCCGTACCCTCACCCGTACCCTAACCCGTACACTAAGCCGTACCCTAACCCTAACCCTAACCCTAACCCTAACCCTAAACCTAACCCATAACCTACGCCGTACCCTCACCCGTACCCTAACACGTACCCTAAGACGTACCGTAACCGTAACCCTAACACTAACCCTAACCCTAACCCACAATCTACGCCGTACCCTAACCCGTACCCTAACACGTATCCTAAGCCGTACCCTAACCCTAAGCAATACCCTACGCAGTACCCTCACCCGTACCCTCACCCGTACCCTAAGCCATACCCTAACCCTAACCCTAACCCTAACCCTAAGCCCTACCCTATGCCGTACCCTCACCCGTTCCCTATCCCATATGCTAAGCCGTACCCTAACCCTAACACTAACACTAACCCTAACCCTAACCCTAACCCATACCCTACGCCGTACCCTCACCCGTAACCTAACCTGTACCCTAAGCCGTACCCTAACCCTAACCCTAACCTATACACTACGCCGTACCCTCACCCGTACCCTAAGCCGTACCCTAACTCTAACCCTAACCCTAAACCTAACCCTTACCCATACCCTGCGCCGTACCCTAACCCATACAATAACATGTATCCTAAGCCTTAACCTAACCCTAACCAATGACCTACACAGTACCCTCACCCGTACCCTAAGCCATACCCTAACCCTAACCCTAACACTAACCCTAACCCTAAACCCTACCCTATGCCGTACCCTCACCCATACCCTATCCCATACCCTAAGCCGTACCCTAACCCTAACACTAACCCTAACCCTAACCCTAAACTACCCTTGACTGCTTTTGCCTCCATTAGATTTCCTAAGCACTAGTGTTTTAAGGAACAGGTTAAAAAGAAAATCCTAATGTGATTTTTTTATAATGTGTTTATTCTTTATCTTATCCTAGTGACGAAAATCTTCTCCATGGCTGGACCCCAAATAATAATCCTTTACGTGCTAAGTGTTATCTAGAGGGTGGGATAGGTTTAATAAATACCCTAATCCTAACGTGTACCCTAACCCTAACCCACACCCTAACCCTAATGCGTACCCTAACCCTAACCCAAACCCTAACCCTAACACGTACGCTAATCCTAACCCGTACCCTAAACCAATCCCTAGCCCTAAAACTAACCCTAACCCTAACCCTAACCCTAACCCATACGCTACGCCGTACCCTCACCCATACCCTAACCCGTATCCTAAGCCGTACCCTAACCCTAAACCTAACCCTAACCTCTACCCTACGCCATACCCTCACCCGTACCCTAACCCGTACCCAAAGCCTTACCCTAACCCTAACCTTAACCCACACCCATACCCAACGCCGTAACCTAACCCATATCCTAACCCGTATCCTAAGCCGTACCCTAACCCTAACCAATAACCTACGCAGTACCCTCACCAGTACCCTCACCCGTATCCTAAGCCCTACCCTAACCCTAACCCTAACCCTAACCCTAAACTACCCTTTACTGCTTTTGCCTCCATTAGATTTCCTAAACACTAGTGTTTTAAGGAACAGGTTAAAAAGAAAATCTTATGTGATTTTTTTATAATGTGTTTATTCTTTATCTTATCCTAGTGACTAAAATCTTCTCCATGGCTGAACCCCAAATAATAATCCTTTACGTGCTAAGTGGTATCTAGAGAGTGGGATAGGTTTAATAAATACCCTAATCCTAAAGTGTACCCTAAACCTAACCCATACCCTAACCCTAACACTAACCCTAACCCTAACCCATAACCTATGCTGTACCCTCACCCGTACCCTAACCCGTATCCTAAGCCGTACCCTAACCCTAACCCTAACCCTAACCCTAACCCATAACCTACGCCGTACCCTCACCCGTACCCTAACACGTACCCTAAGACGTACCGTAACCCTAACCCTAACACTAACCCTAACCCTAACCCACACTCTACGCCGTACCCTAACCCGTACCCTAACACGTATCCTAAGCCATACCCTAACCCTAACCAATACCCTACGCAGTACCCTCACCCGTACCCTCACCCGTACCATAAGCCATACCCTAACCCCAACCCTAACCCTAACCCTAACCCCTACCCTATGCCGTACCCTCACCCGTACCCTATGCCATACCCTAAGCCGTACCCTAACCCTAACACTAACCCTAACCCTAACCCTAACCCTAAACTAACCTTGATTGCTTTTGCCTCTATTAGATTTCCTAAGCACTAGTGTTTTAAGGAACAGGTTAAAAAGAAAATCCTAATGTGATTTTTTTATAATGTGTTTATTCTTTATCTTATCCTAGTGACTAAAATCTTCTCCATGGCTGGATCCCTAATAATATTCCTTTACGTGCTAAGAGGTATCTAGAGAGTGGGATAGGTTTAATAAATACCCTAATCCTAACGTGTACCCTAACCCTAACCCATACCCTAACCCTAACGCGTACGCTAATCCTAACCTGTACCCTAAACCAATCCCTAACCCTAAAACTAACCCTAACCCTAACCCTAACCCTAACCCTAACCCTAACCCATACGCTACGCCGTACCCTCACCCGTACCCTAACCCGTATCCTAAGCCGTACCCTAACCCTAACCCTAACCCTAACCCTAACCCATACCCTACGCCATACCCTAACCCGTACCCTAACCCGTATCCTAAGCCGTATCCTAACCCTAACCAATACCCTACGCAGTACCCTCACCCGTACCCTCAGCCGTACCCTAAGCCGTACCCTAACCCCAACCCTAACCCTAACTCTAACCCTAACCCCTACCCTACGCCGTACCCTCACCCGTACCCTATTCCATACGCTAAGCCGTACCCTAACCCTAACACTAACACTAACCCTAACCCTAACCCTAACCCATACCCTACGCCGTACCCTCACCCGTAACCTAACCCGTACCCTAAGCCGTACCCTAACCCTAACCCTAACCTATACACTACGCCGTACCCTCACCCGTACCCTAACCCGTACCCTAAGCCGTACCCTAACTCTAACCCTAACCCTAACCCTAACCCTTACCCATACCCTGTGCCGTACCCTAACCCATACAATAACCTGTATCCTAAGCCTTAACCTAACCCTAACCAATGCCCTACACAGTACCCTCACACGTACCCTAAGCCATACCCTACCCTAACCCTAACACTAATCCTAACCCTAAACCCTACCCTATGCCGTACCCTCACCCATACCCTATCCCATACCCTAAGCCGTACCCTAACCCTAACACTAACCCTAACCCTAACCCTAACCCTAAACTACCCTTGACTGCTTTTGCCTCCATTAGATTTCCTAAGCTCTAGTGTTTTAAGGAACAGGTTAAAAAGAAAATCCTAATGTGATTTTTTTATAATGTGTTTATTCTTTATCTTATCCTAGTGACGAAAATCTTCTCCATGGCTGGACCCTAAATAATATTCCTTTACGTGCTAAGTGGTATCTAGAGAGTGGGATAGGTTTAATAAATACCCTAATCCTAACGTGTACCCTAACCCTAACCCACACCCTAACCCTAATGCGTACCCTAACCCTAACCCAAACCCTAACCCTAACACGTACGCTAATCCTAACCCGTACCCTAAACCAATCCCTAACCCTAAAACTAACCCTAACCCTAACCCTAACCCTAACCAATACGCTACGCCGTACCCTCACCCATACCCTCACCCGTACCCTAAGCCCTACCCTAACCCTAACCCTAACCCTAACCCTAACCCTAACCCCTACCCTATGCCATACCCTCACCTGTACCCTATCCCATAACCTAAGCCGTACCATAACCCTAACACTAACCCTAACCCTAAACCATAACCTATGCCGTACCCTCACCCGTACCCTAACCCGTATCCTAGGCCGTACCCTAACCCTAACCCTAACCCTAACCCTAACCCATAACCTACGCCGTACCCTCACCCGTACCCTAACACGTACCCTAAGACGTACCGTAACCCTAACCCTAACACTAACGCTAACCCTAACCCACACTCTACGCCGTACCCTAACCCGTACCCTAACACGTATCCTAAGCCGTACCCTAACCCTAACCAATACCCTACGCAGTACCGTCACCCGTACCCTCACCCGTACCCTAAGCCATACCCTAACCCTAACCCTAACCCTAACCCCTAACCTACGCCGTACCCTCACCCGTATCCTATCCCATACCCTAAGCCGTACCCTAACCCTAACACTAACCCTAACCCTAACCCTAACCCTAAACTACCCTTGATTCCTTTTGCCTTTATTAGATTTCCTAAGCACTAGTGTTTTAAGGAACAGGTTAAAAAGAAAATCCTAATGTGATTTTTTTATAATGTGTTTATTCTTTATCTTATCCTAGTGACTAAAATCTTCTCCATGGCTGGATCCCTAATAATATTCCTTTACGTGCTAAGTGGTATCTAGAGAGTGGGATAGGTTTAATAAATACCCTAATCCTAACGTGTACCCTAACCCTAACCCATACCCTAACCCTAACGCGTACCCTAACCCTAACCCAAAATCTAACCCTAACACGTACGCTAATCCTAACCCGTACCCTAAACCAATCCCTAACCCTAAAACTAACCCTAACCCTAACCCTAACCCTAAACCTTACCCTACGCCGTACCCTCACCCATACCCTAACCCGTACCCTAAGACGTACCCTAACCCTAACCCTAACCCATACGCTACGCCGTACCCTCACCCGTACCCTAACCCGTATCCTAAGCCGTACCCTAACCCTAAACCTAACCCTAACCTCTACCCTACGCCGTACCCTCACCCGTACCCTAACCCGTACCCAAAGCCTTACCCTAACCCTAACCCTAACCCTCACCCATACCCAACGCCGTAACCTAACCCATATCCTAACCCGTATCCTAAGCCGTACCCTAACCCTAACCAATAACCTACGCAGTACCCTCACCAGTACCCTCACCCGTATCCTAAGCCCTACCCTAACCCTAACCCTAACCCTAACCCTAAACTACCCTTTACTGCTTTTGCCTCCATTAGATTTCCTAAACACTAGTGTTTTAAGGAACAGGTTAAAAAGAAAACCTTATGTGATTTTTTTATAATGTGTTTATTCTTTATCTTATCCTAGTGACTAAAATCTTCTCCATGGCTGAACCCCAAATAATAATCCTTTACGTGCTAAGTGGTATCTAGAGAGTGGGATAGGTTTAATAAATACCCTAATCCTAAAGTGTACCCTAAACCTAACCCATACCCTAACCATAACCTGTACCCTAACCCTAACCAAAACCCTAACCCGAACAAGTATGCTAATCCTAACCCGTACCCTAAACCAATCCCTAACCCTAAAACTAACCCTAACCCTAACCCTAACCCTAACCCATAACCTACGCCGTACCCTCACCCGTACCCTAACCCGTGCCCTAAGCCGTACCCTAAACCTAACCCTAACTCTAACCCATACGCTACGCCGTACCCTCACCCGTACCCTAACCCGTATCCTAAGCCGTACCCTAACCCTAACCCTAACCCTAACCGCTACCCTACGCCGTACCCTATCCCATACCCTAAGCGGTACCCTAACCCTAACACTAACCCTAACCCTAACCCTAACCCATACCCTACGCCGTACCCTAACCCGTACCCTAACCCGTATTCTAAGCCGTACCCTAACCATAACCAATACCCTACACAGTACCCTCACACGTACCCTCACCCGTACCCTAAGCCATTCCCTAACCCTAAACCTAACCCTAAACTATACACTACGCCATACCCTCACCCGTACCCTAACCCGTACCCTAAGCCATACCCTAACCCTAACCCTACCCTAAACCATACGCTACGCCGTACCCTCACCTGTACCCTAACCCGTATCCTAAGCCGTACCCTAACCCTAACCCTAACTCTAAACTAATCCCTATGCCGTAACCTCACCCGTACCCTAACCCGTACCCTAAGCCGTACCCTAACCCTAACCCTAACCCTAACCCTAACCCTAACCCATACCGTACGCCATAACCTAACACGTACCCTAACCCGTATCCTAAGACGTACCCTAACCCTAACCAATACCCGACGCAGTATCCTCACCCATACCCTCACCCGTACCCTAAGCCGTACCCTAACCCTAACCCTAACCCTAACCCTAACCCTAACCCCTACCCTATGCCATACCCTCACCTGTACCCTATCCCATAACCTAAGCCGTACCATAACCCTAACACTAACCCTATCCCTAACCCATAACCTACGCCGTACCCTCACCCGTACCCTAACCCGTATCCTAAGCCGTACCCTAACCCTAACCCTAACCCTAACCCTAACCCATAACCTACGCCGTACCCTCATCTGTACCCTAACACGTACCCTAAGACGTACCGTAACCCTAACCCTAACACTAACCCTAACCCTAACCCACACTCTACGCCGTACCCTAACCCGTACCCTAACACGTATCCTAAGCCGTACCCTAACCCTAACCAATACCCTATGCAGTACCCTCACCCGTACCCTCACCCGTAACCTAACCCGTACCCTAAGCCATACCCTAACCCTAACCCTAACCTATACACTACGCCGTACCCTAACCCGTACCCTAAGCCGTACCCTAACTCTAACCCTAAACCTAACCCTAACCCTTACCCATACCCTGCGCCGTACCCTAACCCATACAATAACCTGTATCCTAAGCCTTAACCTAACCCTAACCAATGACCTACACAGTATCCTCACCCGTACCCTAAGCCATACCCTAACCCTAACCCTAACACTAACCTTAACCCTAAACCCTACCCTATGCCGTATCCTCACCCATACCCTATCCCATACCCTAAGCCGTACCCTAACCCTAACACTAACCCTAACCCTAACCCTAAACTACCCTTGACTGCTTTTGCCTCCATTAGATTTCCTAAGCACTAGTGTTTTAAGGAACAGGTTAAAAAGAAAATCCTAATGTGATTTTTTTATAATGTGTTTATTCTTTATCTTATCCTAGTGACGAAAATCTTCTCCATGGCTGGAACCTAAATAATATTCCTTTACGTGCTAAGTGGTATCTAGAGAGTGGGATAGGTTTAATAAATACCCTAATCCTAACGTGTACCCTAACCCTAACCCATACCCTAACCCTAATGCGTACCCTAACCCTAACCCAAACCCTAACCCTAACACGTACGCTAATCCTAACCCGTACCCTAAACCAATCCCTAACCCTAAAACTAACCCTAACCCTAACCCTAACCCTAACCCATACGCTACGCCGTACCCTCACCCATATCCTAACCCGTATCCTAAGCCGTACCCTAATCCTAAACCTAACCCTAACCTCTACCCTACGCCGTACCCTCACCCGTACCCTAACCCGTACCCAAAGCCTTACCCTAACCTTAACCCTAACCCTCACCCATACCCAACGCCGTAACCTAACCCATATCCTAACCCGTATCCTAAACCGTACCCTAACCCTAACTAATAACCTATGCAGTACCCTCACCAGTACCCTCACCCGTATCCTAAGCCCTACCCTAACCCTAACCCTAACCCTAAACTACCCTTTACTGCTTTTGCCTCCATTAGATTTCCTAAACAATAGTGTTTTAAGGAACAGGTTAAAAAGAAAACCTTATGTGATTTTTTTATAATGTGTTTATTCTTTATCTTATCCTAGTGACTAAAATCTTCTCCATGGCTGAACCCCAAATAATATTCCTTTACGTGCTAAGTGGTATCTAGAGAGTGGGATAGGTTTAATAAATACCCTAATCCTAAAGTGTACCCTAAACCTAACCCATACCCTAACCCTAACGCGTACCCTAACCCTAACTAAAACCCTAACACAAACATGTATGCTAATCCTAACCCGTACCCTAAACCAATCCCTAACCCTAAAACTAACCCTAACCCTAACCCTAACCCTTACCCATAACCTACACCGTACCCTGACCCGTACCCTAACCCGTACCCTAAGCCGTACCCTAACCCTAACCCTAACCCTAAAGCATACGCTACGCCGTACCCTCACCCGTACCCTAACCCGTATCCTAAGCCGTACCCTAACCCTAACCCTAACCCTAAACTATACCCTACGCCGTAACCTCACCCGTACCCTAACCCGTACCCTAAGCCGTACCCTAACCCTAACCCTAACCCTAACCCTAACCCTAACCCTAACCCTAACCCATACCGTACGCCATAACCTAACACGTACCCTAACCCGTATCCTAAGCCGTACCCTAACCTTAACCAATACCCTATGCAGTATCCTCACCCATACCCTCACCCGTACCCTAAGCCGTACCCTAACCCTAACCCTAACCCTAACCCTAACCCTAACCCCTACCCTATGCCATACCCTCACCTGTACCCTATCCCATAACCTAAGCCGTACCATAACCCTAACACTAACCCTAACCCTAAACCATAACCTATGCCGTACCCTCACCCGTACCCTAACCCGTATCCTAAGCCGTACCCTAACCCTAACCCTAACCCTAACCCATAACCTACGCCGTACCCTCACCCGTACCCTAACACGTACCCTAAGACGTACCGTAACCCTAACCCTAACACTAACCCTAACCCTAACCCACACTCTACGCCGTACCCTAACCCGTACCCTAACACGTATCCTAAGCCGTACCCTAACCCTAACCAATACCCTACGCAGTACCCTCACCCGTACCCTCACCCGTACCCTAAGCCATACCCTAACCCTAACCCTAACCCTAACCCTAACCCCTAACCTACGCCGTACCCTCACCCGTATCCTATCCCATACCCTAAGCCGTACCCTAACCCTAACACTAACCCTAACCCTAACCCTAAACCTAACCCTAAACTACCCTTGATTGCTTTTGCCTTTATTAGATTTCCTAAGCACTAGTGTTTTAAGGAACAGGTTAAAAAGAAAATCCTAATGTGATTTTTTTATAATGTGTTTATTCTTTATCTTATCCTAGTGACTAAAATCTTCTCCATGGCTGGATCTCTAATAATATTCCTTTACGTGCTAAGTGGTATCTAGAGAGTGGGATAGGTTTAATAAATACCCTAATCCTAACGTGTACCCTAACCCTAACCCATACCCTAACCCTAACGCGTACCCTAACCCTAACCCAAAATCTAACCCTAACACGTACGCTAATCCTAACCCGTACCCTAAACCAATCCCTAACCCTAAAACTAACCCTAACCCTAACCCTAACCCTAAAACTTACCCTACGCCGTACCCTCACCCGTACCCTAACCCGTACCCTAAGACGTACCCTAACCCTAACCCTAACCCATACGCTACGCCGTACCCTCACCCGTACCCTAACCCGTATCCTAAGTCGTACCCTAACCCTAAACCTAACCCTAACCTCTACCCTACGCCGTACCCTCACCCGTACCCTAACCCGTACCCAAAGCCTTACCCTAACCCTAACCCTAACCCTCACCCATACCCAACGCCGTAACCTAACCCATATCCTAACCCGTATCCTAAGCCGTACCCTAACCCTAACCAATAACCTACGCAGTACCCTCACCAGTACCCTCACCCGTATCCTAAGCCCTACCCTAACCCTAACCCTAACCCTAACCCTAAACTACCCTTTACTGCTTTTGCCTCCATTAGATTTCCTAAACACTAGTGTTTTAAGGAACAGGTTAAAAAGAAAACCTTATGTGATTTTTTTATAATGTGTTTATTCTTTATCTTATCCTAGTGACTAAAATCTTCTCCATGGCTGAACCCCAAATAATAATCCTTTACGTGCTAAGTGGTATCTAGAGAGTGGGATAGGTTTAATAAATACCCTAATCCTAAAGTGTACCCTAAACCTAACCCATACCCTCACCCTAACGTGTACCCTAACCCTAACCAAAACCCTAACCCGAACAAGTATGCTAATCCTAACCCGTACCCTAAACCAATCCCTAACCCTAAAACTAACCCTAACCCTAACTCTAACCCTAACCCATAACCTACGCCGTACCCTCACCCGTACCCTAACCCGTACCCTAAGCCGTACCCTAACCCTAACCCTAACCCTAACCCATACGCTACGTCGTACCCTCATCCGTACCCTAAACCGTATCCTAAGCCGTACCCTAACCCTAACCCTAACCCTAACTCTAACCGCTACCCTACGCTGTACCCTATCCCATACCCTAAGCGGTACCCTAAACCTAACACTAACCCTAAACCTTACCCTAACCCCTACCCTACGCCGTACCCTCACCCGTAACCTATCCCATAACCTAAGCCGTACCCTAACCCTAACACTAACCCTAACCCTAAACCTAACCCCTACCCTACGCCGTACCCTCACCCGTACCCTATCCCATACCCTAAGCGGTACCCTAACCCTAACCCTAACCCTAACATATACACTACGCCATACCCTCACCCGTACCCTAACCCGTACCCTAAGCCGTACCCTAACCCTAACCCTAACCCTAACCTATACACTACTCCTTACCCTCACCCGTACCGTAAGCCGTACCCTAAGCCGTACCCTAACCCTAACCCTAACCCTAACCCATAACCTACGCCGTACCCTCACCCGTACCCTAACACGTACCCTAAGACGTACCGTAACCCTAACCCTAACACTAACCCTAACCCTAACCCACACTCTACGCCGTACCCTAACCCGTACCCTAACACGTATCCTAAGCCGTACCCTAAACCTAACCAATACCCTACGCAGTACCCTCACCCGTACCCTCACCCGTACCCTAAGCCATACCCTAACCCTAACCCTAACCCTAACCCTAACCCCTAACCTA
Organism: Eubalaena glacialis; assembly: GCF_028564815.1. NCBI lineage: Eukaryota > Metazoa > Chordata > Mammalia > Artiodactyla > Balaenidae > Eubalaena > Eubalaena glacialis. Next base: position 2,673,485 of record NW_026871495.1, read on the forward strand.
CGCCGTACCCTCACCCGTATCCTATCCCATACCCTAAGCCGTACCCTAACCCTAACACTAACCCTAACCCTAACCCTAACCCTAACCCTAAACTACCCTTGATTGCTTTTGCCTTTATTAGATTTCCTAAGCACTAGTGTTTTAAGGAACAGGTTAAAAAGAAAATCCTAATGTGATTTTTTTATAATGTGTTTATTCTTTATCTTATCCTAGTGACTAAAATCTTCTCCATGGCTGGATCTCTAATAATATTCCTTTACGTGCTAAGTGGTATCTAGAGAGTGGGATAGGTTTAATAAATACCCTAATCCTAACGTGTACCCTAACCCTAACCCATACCCTAACCCTAACGCGTACCCTAACCCTAACCCAAAATCTAACCCTAACACGTACGCTAATCCTAACCCGTACCCTAAACCAATCCCTAACCCTAAAACTAACCCTAACCCTAACCCTAACCCTAAAACTTACCCTACGCCGTACCCTCACCCGTACCCTAACCCGTACCCTAAGACGTACCCTAACCCTAACCCTAACCCATACGCTACGCCGTACCCTCACCCGTACCCTAACCCGTATCCTAAGCCGTACCCTAACCCTAAACCTAACCCTAACCTCTACCCTACGCCGTACCCTCACCCGTACCCTAACCCGTACCCAAAGCCTTACCCTAACCCTAACCCTAACCCTCACCCATACCCAACGCCGTAACCTAACCCATATCCTAACCCGTATCCTAAGCCGTACCCTAACCCTAACCAATAACCTACGCAGTACCCTCACCAGTACCCTCACCCGTATCCTAAGCCCTACCCTAACCCTAACCCTAACCCTAACCCTAAACTACCCTTTACTGCTTTTGCCTCCATTAGATTTCCTAAACACTAGTGTTTTAAGGAACAGGTTAAAAAGAAAACCTTATGTGATTTTTTTATAATGTGTTTATTCTTTATCTTATCCTAGTGACTAAAATCTTCTCCATGGCTGAACCCCAAATAATAATCCTTTACGTGCTAAGTGGTATCTAGAGAGTGGGATAGGTTTAATAAATACCCTAATCCTAAAGTGTACCCTAAACCTAACCCATACCCTAACCCTAACGTGTACCCTAACCCTAACCAAAACCCTAACCCGAACAAGTATGCTAATCCTAACCCGTACCCTAAACCAATCCCTAACCCTAAAACTAACCCTAACCCTAACTCTAACCCTAACCCATAACCTACGCCGTACCCTCACCCGTACCCTAACCCGTACCCTAAGCCGTACCCTAACCCTAACCCTAACCCTAACCCATACGCTACGTCGTACCCTCATCCGTACCCTAAACCGTATCCTAAGCCGTACCCTAACCCTAACCCTAACCCTAACTCTAACCGCTACCCTACGCTGTACCCTATCCCATACCCTAAGCGGTACCCTAAACCTAACACTAACCCTAAACCTTACCCTAACCCCTACCCTACGCCGTACCCTCACCCGTAACCTATCCCATACCCTAAGCCGTACCCTAACCCTAACACTAACCCTAACCCTAAACCTAACCCCTACCCTACGCCGTACCCTCACCCGTACCCTATCCCATACCCTAAGCGGTACCCTAACCCTAACCCTAACCCTAACATATACACTACGCCATACCCTCACCCGTACCCTAACCCGTACCCTAAGCCGTACCCTAACCCTAACCCTAACCCTAACCTATACACTACTCCTTACCCTCACCCGTACCCTAAGCCGTACCCTAAGCCGTACCCTAACCCTAACCCTAACCCTAACCCATAACCTACGCCGTACCCTCACCCGTACCCTAACACGTACCCTAAGACGTACCGTAACCCTAACCCTAACACTAACCCTAACCCTAACCCACACTCTACGCCGTACCCTAACCCGTACCCTAACACGTATCCTAAGCCGTACCCTAACCCTAACCAATACCCTACGCAGTACCCTCACCCGTACCCTCACCCGTACCCTAAGCCATACCCTAACCCTAACCCTAACCCTAACCCTAACCCCTAACCTACGCCGTACCCTCACCCGTATCCTATCCCATACCCTAAGCCGTACCCTAACCCTAACACTAACCCTAACCCTAACCCTAACCCTAACCCTAAACTACCCTTGATTGCTTTTGCCTTTATTAGATTTCCTAAGCACTAGTGTTTTAAGGAACAGGTTAAAAAGAAAATCCTAATGTGATTTTTTTATAATGTGTTTATTCTTTATCTTATCCTAGTGACTAAAATCTTCTCCATGGCTGGATCTCTAATAATATTCCTTTACGTGCTAAGTGGTATCTAGAGAGTGGGATAGGTTTAATAAATACCCTAATCCTAACGTGTACCCTAACCCTAACCCATACCCTAACCCTAACGCGTACCCTAACCCTAACCCAAAATCTAACCCTAACACGTACGCTAATCCTAACCCGTACCCTAAACCAATCCCTAACCCTAAAACTAACCCTAACCCTAACCCTAACCCTAAAACTTACCCTACGCCGTACCCTCACCCGTACCCTAACCCGTACCCTAAGACGTACCCTAACCCTAACCCTAACCCATACGCTACGCCGTACCCTCACCCGTACCCTAACCCGTATCCTAAGCCGTACCCTAACCCTAAACCTAACCCTAACCTCTACCCTACGCCGTACCCTCACCCGTACCCTAACCCGTACCCAAAGCCTTACCCTAACCCTAACCCTAACCCTCACCCATACCCAACGCCGTAACCTAACCCATATCCTAACCCGTATCCTAAGCCGTACCCTAACCCTAACCAATAACCTACGCAGTACCCTCACCAGTACCCTCACCCGTATCCTAAGCCCTACCCTAACCCTAACCCTAACCCTAACCCTAAACTACCCTTTACTGCTTTTGCCTCCATTAGATTTCCTAAACACTAGTGTTTTAAGGAACAGGTTAAAAAGAAAACCTTATGTGATTTTTTTATAATGTGTTTATTCTTTATCTTATCCTAGTGACTAAAATCTTCTCCATGGCTGAACCCCAAATAATAATCCTTTACGTGCTAAGTGGTATCTAGAGAGTGGGATAGGTTTAATAAATACCCTAATCCTAAAGTGTACCCTAAACCTAACCCATACCCTAACCCTAACGTGTACCCTAACCCTAACCAAAACCCTAACCCGAACAAGTATGCTAATCCTAACCCGTACCCTAAACCAATCCCTAACCCTAAAACTAACCCTAACCCTAACTCTAACCCTAACCCATAACCTACGCCGTACCCTCACCCGTACCCTAACCCGTACCCTAAGCCGTACCCTAACCCTAACACTAACCCTAACCCTAAACCTAACCCCTACCCTACGCCGTACCCTCACCCGTACCCTATCCCATACCCTAAGCGGTACCCTAACCCTAACCCTAACCCTAACATATACACTACGCCATACCCTCACCCGTACCCTAACCCGTACCCTAAGCCGTACCCTAACCCTAACCCTAACCCTAACCTATACACTACTCCTTACCCTCACCCGTACCCTAAGCCGTACCCTAAGCCGTACCCTAACCCTAACCCTAACCCTAACCCATAACCTACGCCGTACCCTCACCCGTACCCTAACACGTACCCTAAGACGTACCGTAACCCTAACCCTAACACTAACCCTAACCCTAACCCACACTCTACGCCGTACCCTAACCCGTACCCTAACACGTATCCTAAGCCGTACCCTAACCCTAACCAATACCCTACGCAGTACCCTCACCCGTACCCTCACCCGTACCCTAAGCCATACCCTAACCCTAACCCTAACCCTAACCCTAACCCCTAACCTACGCCGTACCCTCACCCGTATCCTATCCCATACCCTAAGCCGTACCCTAACCCTAACACTAACCCTAACCCTAACCCTAACCCTAACCCTAAACTACCCTTGATTGCTTTTGCCTTTATTAGATTTCCTAAGCACTAGTGTTTTAAGGAACAGGTTAAAAAGAAAATCCTAATGTGATTTTTTTATAATGTGTTTATTCTTTATCTTATCCTAGTGACTAAAATCTTCTCCATGGCTGGATCTCTAATAATATTCCTTTACGTGCTAAGTGGTATCTAGAGAGTGGGATAGGTTTAATAAATACCCTAATCCTAACGTGTACCCTAACCCTAACCCATACCCTAACCCTAACGCGTACCCTAACCCTAACCCAAAATCTAACCCTAACACGTACGCTAATCCTAACCCGTACCCTAAACCAATCCCTAACCCTAAAACTAACCCTAACCCTAACCCTAACCCTAAAACTTACCCTACGCCGTACCCTCACCCGTACCCTAACCCGTACCCTAAGACGTACCCTAACCCTAACCCTAACCCATACGCTACGCCGTACCCTCACCCGTACCCTAACCCGTATCCTAAGCCGTACCCTAACCCTAAACCTAACCCTAACCTCTACCCTACGCCGTACCCTCACCCGTACCCTAACCCGTACCCAAAGCCTTACCCTAACCCTAACCCTAACCCTCACCCATACCCAACGCCGTAACCTAACCCATATCCTAACCCGTATCCTAAGCCGTACCCTAACCCTAACCAATAACCTACGCAGTACCCTCACCAGTACCCTCACCCGTATCCTAAGCCCTACCCTAACCCTAACCCTAACCCTAACCCTAAACTACCCTTTACTGCTTTTGCCTCCATTAGATTTCCTAAACACTAGTGTTTTAAGGAACAGGTTAAAAAGAAAACCTTATGTGATTTTTTTATAATGTGTTTATTCTTTATCTTATCCTAGTGACTAAAATCTTCTCCATGGCTGAACCCCAAATAATAATCCTTTACGTGCTAAGTGGTATCTAGAGAGTGGGATAGGTTTAATAAATACCCTAATCCTAAAGTGTACCCTAAACCTAACCCATACCCTAACCCTAACGTGTACCCTAACCCTAACCAAAACCCTAACCCGAACAAGTATGCTAATCCTAACCCGTACCCTAAACCAATCCCTAACCCTAAAACTAACCCTAACCCTAACTCTAACCCTAACCCATAACCTACGCCGTACCCTCACCCGTACCCTAACCCGTACCCTAAGCCGTACCCTAACCCTAACCCTAACCCTAACCCATACGCTACGTCGTACCCTCATCCGTACCCTAAACCGTATCCTAAGCCGTACCCTAACCCTAACCCTAACCCTAACTCTAACCGCTACCCTACGCTGTACCCTATCCCATACCCTAAGCGGTACCCTAAACCTAACACTAACCCTAAACCTTACCCTAACCCCTACCCTACGCCGTACCCTCACCCGTAACCTATCCCATACCCTAAGCCGTACCCTAACCCTAACACTAACCCTAACCCTAAACCTAACCCCTACCCTACGCCGTACCCTCACCCGTACCCTATCCCATACCCTAAGCGGTACCCTAACCCTAACCCTAACCCTAACATATACACTACGCCATACCCTCACCCGTACCCTAACCCGTACCCTAAGCCGTACCCTAACCCTAACCCTAACCCTAACCTATACACTACTCCTTACCCTCACCCGTACCCTAAGCCGTACCCTAAGCCGTACCCTAACCCTAACCCTAACCCTAACCCATAACCTACGCCGTACCCTCACCCGTACCCTAACACGTACCCTAAGACGTACCGTAACCCTAACCCTAACACTAACCCTAACCCTAACCCACACTCTACGCCGTACCCTAACCCGTACCCTAACACGTATCCTAAGCCGTACCCTAACCCTAACCAATACCCTACGCAGTACCCTCACCCGTACCCTCACCCGTACCCTAAGCCGTACCCTAACCCTAACCCTAACCCTAACCCTAACCGCTACCCTACGCCGTACCCTCACCCGTACCCTATCCCATACCCTAAGCCGTACCCTAACACTAACACTAACCCTAACCCTAACCCTAACCCTAAACTACCCTTGATTGCTTTTGCCTCTATTAGATTTCCTAAGCACTAGTGTTTTAAGGAACAGGTTAAAAAGAAAATCCTAATGTGATTTTTTTATAATGTGTTTATTCTTTATCTTATCCTAGTGACTAAAATCTTCTCCATGGCTGGATCCCTAATAATATTCCTTTACGTGCTAAGTGGTATCTAGAGAGTGGGATAGGTTTAATAAATACCCTAATCCTAACGTGTACCCTAACCCTAACCCATACCCTAACCCTAACGCGTACCCTAACCCTAACCCAAAACCTAACCCTAACACGTACGCTAATCCTAACCAGTATCCTAAAACAATCCCTAACCCTAAAACTAACCCTAACCCTAACCCTAACCCTTACCCTACGCTGTACCCTCACCCGTACTCTAACCCGTACCCTAAGACGTACCCTAACCCTAACCCTAACCCATACGCTACGCCGTACCCTCACACGTACCCTAACCCGTATCCTAAGCCGTACCCTAACCCTAACCCTAACCCTAACCCTAACCCTAACCCTAACCCATACCCTACGCCATACCCTAACCCGTACCCTAACCCGTATCCTAAGCCGTATCCTAACCCTAACCAATACCCTACGCAGTACCCTCACCCGTACCCTCACCCGTACCCTAAGCCGTACCCTAACCCCAACCCTAACCCTAATTCTAACCCTAACCCCTACCGTATGCCGTACCCTCACCCGTACCCTATCCCATACGCTAAGCCGTACCCTAACCCTAACACTAACACTAACCCTAACCTTAACCCTAACCCATACCCTACGCCGTACCCTCACCCGTAACCTAACCCGTACCCTAAGCCGTACCCTAACCCTAACCCTAACCTATACATTACGCCGTATCCTCACCCGTACCCTAACCCGTACCCTACACCGTAGCCTCTCCTGTACCTTAACACGTACCCTAACCCTAACCCTAACCCTAACCATAACCCTAAACTACCCTTGACTGCTTCTGCCTCCAATAGATTTCCTAAGCACTATTGTTTTAAGGAACAGGTTAAAAAGAAAATCCTAATGTGATTTCTTTATAATGTGCGTGTTCTTTATCTTATCTTAGTGTCTAAAATCTTCTCCATGGCTGGACCCCAAATAATATTCCTTTACGTGCTCAGTGGTATGTAGAGAGTGGAATCGGTTTAATAAATAACCCAACCCTAATGCGTATCCTAACCCTAACCCATACCCTAACCCTAAATCGTACCGTAATCCGAACCCGTACCATAAACCTACCCTAACACTAAAAGTAACCCTAATCCTAACCCATACCCTACACCGTACCCTCACCTGTACCCTAACCCTAACCCTAAACCTAACCCTAACCCATACCCTACGCCGTACCCTCATTCATACCCTAACACGTACCCTAAGCCGTACCCTAACCCTAACCCTAACCCTACCCATAACCATAACCCTAAAGTACCCTTGACTGCTTCTGCCTCCAATAGATTTCCTCAGCACTAGTGTTTTAAGGAACAGGTTAAAAAGAGAATCCTAATGTGATTTCTTTATAATGTGTGTGTTCTTTATCTTATCCTAGTGTCTAAAATCTTCTCCATGGCTGCACCCCAAATAATATTCCTTTACGTGCTAAGTGGTATCTAGAGAGTGGGATAGGTTTAATAAATACCCTAACACTAACATGTACCCTAACCTAACACATACCCTAACCTTCACACGTACCCTAATCCTAACCCATTCCCTAAACCTAGCCCTAAGTCTAAAACTAACCCTAACCCTAACTCATACCCTACGCCGTACCCTAACCCGTACCCTAAGCCGTACCCTAACCCTAACCCTAACCCTAACCCTTACCCTCAACTACCCTTGACTGCTTCTGCCTCCAATAAATTTTCTATGCACTAGTGTTTTACGGGACAAGTTAAAAAGAAAATCCTAATGTGATTTCTTTGTAATGTGTGTGTTCTTTATCTTATCCTAGTGTCTAAAATCTTCTCCATGGCTGGACCCCAAATAATATTCCTTTACGTGCTAAGTGGTATCTAGAGAGTGGTATAGGTTTAATAAATACCCTAACCCTAACGCGTACCCTAACCCTAACCCATACCCTAATCCTAACCCGCACCGTAAACCTAACCCAAACCCTAAAACTAACCCTAATCCTAACCGTAACTGATACCTTAACCCGTACCCTAACCCATAATATAAGCCGTACCCTATCCCTAACCCGAACCCTAAACCCAACCCTAACCCTAACCCTAACCCTGACACTCTCCCTATTTAAATCCTTGACACTGTCTTTAAATAATGTCCTGATGCAGTTCCTACCTGAGATGCTGATGCTCTCACTAAGACCTTGAAGTCTCTATCTGAAAAGCTGACACTGTCTGTAACTAATTTCCTGACTTTTTCCTTAACTAACCTCCTAATTTTGTCCCTAAATAATGCCCTGAAACTGGTCCTAACTATGGCCCTGATGCTGACCCTATCTAAGGCCCTGACGATGTCCCTAATAGACTTAGATGTCCCTCACTGTTGTCCTGATCCTGTCCATTACTAATGCCCTGAATATGTGCCTACGTAAGTCTCTGACCCTGTCCTAAGGCCCTGACCCTGTTCCTAAGTAAGGGCCTTGACGCTGTCTCTACAGTATGCCCTGACACTGCCCCTAAATAACGGCCTGACACTGGTCCCAATATGGACCTGATCCTGTCCATAACTAAGGCCCTGAAGTTGTCCCTCATTAAGTCTCTGACACTGCCCTTAATAAGCCCCTGACCGTGTCCCTAGCTAATGGCCTAAGCTATAACTTACAAAGTCCCTAACACTATCCCCAAGATGCTGACACCCTGCCTAACTTAGGCTTTGATGTTGTCCCTTAGTGTTTAAGTGGTCACAAAATAACACCCTGATTCTATTACTAAGGCCCTGAATATATCCCTAAGAAAGTCTCTGAAGTGTCCCTAACTAACGGCCTAAACTGTCTCTTACTAAGGCCTTCAAGTTATCTCTGAGGGCCTGACAACACTGTCCCTAACAAAGGGCCTGTTGCTGGCCCTAACTAACGTCCTGATGCTGAACCTTACTGAGGCCCTGATGCTCTTCCTAACTAAGGCCTTGATGCCGATTCTACCTGAGGCCCTAAAACTGTCTGTGACTAATGGCCTGACTCTTTCCCTAACTAACACCCTAATTTTGTCCCTCATTAATGCCCTGACAATGGTCGACACTACAGCCCTGATGCTGGCCCAATCTAAGACCTTGACGATGTCCCTAATAGCCTTAGATGTCCCTCACTGTTGGCCTGACCCTGTCCCTAACCAAGGCCCTGACCCTCTTCCTAAAGCTGTGATGATGTCTCTACCTGAGGCACTGACACTGTCTATAACAATGGCCGACTCTTTCCCTAACACCCTGATGCTGCCCCTAATAGCCTCGTGTATCTCTCAGTAATGCCCTAATCCTGTCCATAACTAAGGCCCTGAATATGTCCTTAAGTAAGTCTCTGATGCTGTCCTTAACTAAGGCCCTGATACTCTCTATACCTAAGGCACTGACACTATCTATAATAATGGCCTGACTCTTTCCCTAACTAACACCCTGATGCTATCCCTAATTGAGGCCCTGAAGATGTCCCTAATACCTTTAGGTGTTCCTCAGTATCACCCTGATCCTGTCCATAACTAAGGCCCTGAATATGTCCCTAGGTACATCTCTGACGCTGTCCCTAACTAAGGCCCTGATGCTGTCTCTACCTCAGAACCTGACATTCTAATGTCCTGACTCTCCCTAACTAACATCCTGACGCTGCCCCTAAGTGAGGCCCTGACACTCTTCTTAACTAAGGACTTGCCGCTGTCCCTACCTAAAACCCTGACACTGCCTGTAACTAATGACCTGACTCTTTCCCTAATTAACACCCTAGTTTTGGCCCTAACTAAAGCCCTGACACTGGTTCTAATTATGGCCATGATGCTGGCTCTAAGGCCCTGAAGATATCCCTAAGTAACAGCCTGAATTGTGTCTAACTAAGGCTCTCACGTTATCTCTAACTTAGGCCCTGACGCTGTCCCTTATAGTCTAAGCTGTCATTAAATAATGCCCTGATCCTGTCCATAACTAAGGTTCTGAATATGTCCCTAAGTACATCTCTGATGATGTCCCTAACAGCCTGAACCGTCTCTTCAAGTTATCTCTGAGGATCTGACACTGGCCCTTACTAAGGCCTCACCCCGGGGTTGTCCCAGGCTGCTGGGCAGTTTTCTCTTGTCCTCATCTCTAGCCAGCTGCCTGCCATTGGCCACTCTAAGATTCTGCGATGCAGTGGTCCCACGTGGGATGTGCCTGTGTAGGCTCACCTGCGGGAGGAGAGTCATGGCCACTCCGCCCTCCAGGGGACTGCGGCTCAGGGTAGGAATCGCTCAGCCAGCGTCTGGACACAGGGTTCTGTGTCCTTGTTTGTTGTAAACCCCTTGGAGTTACCTCTAACATTTTTTAAATGGATCTCCCATCAGCATATTTATGATTTAAATTATTTACCACATTAAAATTCAGGAATGACATTATTAGAATGAGCAGGAAGACACAGGATGCCCCCCCCAATGATCTATTACTGGGAGGATTTAAAATTCTAATGAGAAAACACTCACTCTCCTCATCCTCTTGGGCGTCAGCACAAGGCGGGAATCAGCAGCATTCTTTATTTATCCCTCTGATTTTCCAGAACCTTTCCTTCAAGGAGAAATCTCTGAGCTCTGTGGGAACTGTGAGTGGTGACCATCTGGTAAATCTGAGACTGAAAAGAAAGAGGAAAAGAGATAGAGGAGGAGATGAGAATTGGTGATGGGGAGAAACAGGGGCATCCACGTTCAATCTCAGGCTGAGAGTCTGGGTTAATCTCCAACGAACCTAAGGACCACCAGGAGCTGGTCCCACTGGCCTTGTCACCTGGTATGGGGATTGGGGACAGCCAAACCACCATGGCCACTTTCAGAGAAATAAAGAAAGTGGGAGGGCACCCCTGGGAGCCAGGTTGAAAATGGTCATGCTGTGAAATAATAAGATGCCCTTTTCAGAAAAGTGAAGACGGTTCTCTTGGTTCTCAAAGACTTGCAAATACTGTGTCCTTCTGGAGGCATGCTGAAGGCTTCAGCCTTTGAGGGCAGTAATGGGAGTGCATCTGGGCTCAAAACCATCCAGCACTCACTCCTTGAGGGTGCAGAGGATGACCAGTGTCCACCCCTCGGGTGCTGTGGGGCCTGAGATCCCCTGATCACCGAGGACGGGAGGGGCCGCACAGACACTCCACTGGACCACCGGGGGCTTGGCTGGTGGGCTACAGTCCTTTATCAGATACATGGTTTGCAAACATCTTGTGCCATTTTGGATGGTGGATTATCTTATTCCTTGCTCCTTTTATACACAACTGTTTTTCATTTTGAGGAAGTCCAATTCATCTATCTTATCTTTTGTTGCTTGTGCTTTTGGTAGCAGATCTAAGAAATCATGACCAAATCCAAGGTCATGAAGATTTACTCTCATGTTTTCTTCTACGAGTTTTATCATTTTGGTTCTTGCATCTAGGCCTTTGGTCCATTTTGCGTTGATTTTTGTATATGGCGTGAGGGGAGGTAAGGGTCCAAGTTTATTCTTCTGCATGTGGGTATCCAGTCGTTCCAGAACCTGTGCTAACTGTTTGGGAGAAAATACGTGCAAATGATGCGACCAACAAGGGCCTAATTCTAAAATATACAAACAGCTCATACAACTCAAAAAAGAAAAAAGAATCAAAAAATAGGCAGAAGGTCTAAATAGACATTTCTGCAAAGACATACAGATGGCCAATAGGCACATGAAAAGATGCTCCACATCACTAATTATTAGAGAACGCAAATCAAAACTACAGTGAGTTATCACTTCATAGTGGTCAGAATGGCCATCATTAAAATGTCTAGAAATAAATGCTGGAGGGGGTGTGGAGAAAAGGGAACCCTCCTACACTACTGGTGGGAATGTAAATTGATGCAGCCACTATGGAAAACAGTACGGAGGTTCCTCAAAAACTAAAAATAGAATTACCATATGAACCAGCAATCCCACTCCTGGGCACATATCCAGACAAAACTATAATTTGAAAAGATACATGCACCCCAGCATTCACAGCAGCACTATTCACAATAGCCAAGACATGGAAGCAACCTGAATGTCCCTCAACAGATGAATGGATATAGAAGATATGATACATATATACAATGGAATATTACTCAGCCATAAAACAGAATGAAATAATGCCATCTGCAGCTACATGGATGGACCTAGAGATTATCATACAAAGTGAAGTAAGTCAGACAGAGAACGACAAATACCATATGATATCACTTATATGTGGATTATAAAATGAGACCCAAATGAACCTATCTACAGAACAAAAACAGACTCTCAAATATAGAAAACAGACTTGTGGTTGTCAAGGGGAAGACAGGCGAGAGAGATGGATTGGGAGTTTGGGATTAGTAGATGCAAATTATTATATATAGGATGGATAAACAAGGTCTTACTGTACAGCACAGGGAACTATATTCAATACCCTGTAATAAACCATAATGGAAAAGAATACGAAAAATATGTATATATGTATGTATGTATATATGAATCACTTTGCTGTACAGTAGAAATTAACACAACATTGTAGGTCAACTATACTTCAGTATCAATTAGTTTGAAGGCACTTTTATAAATTAGGCCTTATTTCTCTTGTCCTTTCATCCTGGGACAAATGTATAACAGAAACTAACCTGGATTACTCCGGGATGAACTCATATCACACAGAACTTTAATTGTTGAACAAACCATGAATACCAGTTACACCATGGGATGTCCTGATCCAATATGAAGTTTGTATACCTTGTATCAAGCCTGCAGATTCCACTAAATTTGGAAATTCAAACTGAAATGAAGCCACCTATCCCATGACTTCTCCACAACTAGTTATACAACATCAATTGGAAACCATATACAATCAAATGAATGCAGACAGACACAACTATAGCCTTCCTTTTTTTTCCTTTTAGATAAAGAGGGTATTTAAGGTGATGTCTTGGGCCGTTTCAGGGTGTTACTCAATTTCCTGGGTATCTGCCATGCACACAGGAAGTACACGTTAGTTAAATTGTTTGTGCAACTATATGAAGGTAGTTAATACCACAAAACTGTATACGTAAAGTGAATTAAACGCTAAAGTCATGTTTTGTATTTTTAATGACAAAGAAAAAAAAGTGTAGCGCTGATATTTGTTACAGAAATGAACATTAAAAACATTCTTAGTGAAAAAGCCATACAGAAAAGGCCACCTAGATCCCATATTCATCTTGTCTGCTTCAAATCCATCAAGGTTGTCCAAATGAGGGGGAAACTCAGTAATGGTTCCAGAAAAAGAAAACTGGATCAGGATGGAAAAAGACATTTTCATACAGTTGGGACAGCAGGTGAAAGTTGAAGTGGGGCTGAGTATTAAATTATAATGTAGACACCAGGATTTCCTCATTTAGGGGTTATGTGCTGGTTCCTTAGGCAAAACACACTGAGCATTTTGTGTGAAGTGGCAAATGGGAGTACTTTTTGCCATTATTGCAACTTTTCTGTACATTTTAAATTACTGGAAAGTAAATTACTTTTCTAGACAACCATGTCAGTATCATGCCAGAAAATCAGATAAGACAGACATCAAATTTTGTTATAGGGGCCAAGACTCACCCAGACCAAGTTCAACCAAAGTTGTGATACTTATTTCCCTTGTAGGAGTCCGCATGGTATTAAGAGGCACTGTGGGAAGAGTATATTAGTAGCTACCATGTCTTGGGTCCTGTGGATTACCTGGGGTGCAGTAGAAACTGAGATTTTAGTATTGCAATTTTTCACATTACTTCAAAAAATATGTTAAAAAATAAATTCAGTAAAGTTGCAAAATATGGAATCAATATACACAAATCAGTTTTGTTTCTATACACTAATAATGAACCACCAGCAAGAAAAATTAAGAAAACAATCCCATTTACAATTCCATCAAAAAGAACAAACTATTTAGCAATAAATTTAACCAAGGACATGAAAGACGTATACTCAGAAAACTATAAAGCATTGATAAAGAAACTGAAGACACAATAGAAAACAATATTCCATGCTCATGCATCAGAAAAATTACTATTATTAAAATGTTTATTCTACCCAAAGCCATCAACAAACAGTGCCAGGAAAACTAGACACCAGACTCCAAAGAACGACACTGGTCACCATCTACACTGCACGTAAATCTAACTAAAAGCGCACAGTATTCCACATTAAACCCTTTCTCTCCTGAGGCCCCTGAAGATGCACCCCACCCACCCAGCAGTCAGCTGCACAGGAAGATTCTCCACACTTGCTCATTTTTTCCTCTTGTGGAGTCTCCTCACCAGTGGTTCCTGAGAAAACCCAGTTGCTGTCAGTGTGGACAATGCCTCATGGTCCAGAAACCTAAGCCCTGACAGGAGACAAAGCTCCTGTCTGCTTGTCACAGAGCAAAGTCTGTGGGCAGGGTGCACCTGTGCCCCCAGGGTCAGACAGGTGGGTTCGGCGCCCCCTGTGGGACGTCAGAGAAGTGCCGGGAGCGCCGCACTCACAAACCCAGGGGCCTCATCCGGAAGGCAGTTCTGCTGTATATACTAAAGTTTGGAAATCCAAACTGAAATGGAGCCAAGTATCTCACTGTATCTTCTCAAAAGATGGTTAAGGAGCAATTCATTACAAACCATATGTAATGAAATGAATGTAAACACAAACTTTACAACTTAAACCAAAATTCACTCAAAATTGCCCATAGACAAATTTAAATTACCAAACTATAAAAATCCTAGAAAAAAAAAAGATAATCTACATGATTTTGGATCTGGTGACCTTATTCAGAAAACCGGAAGACAAACCACAAACTGCAAGAAACTATTTCCAAAACACATATCTGATAAAGGATTTGTACTCAAATTATGCCAACAACGCCATTAAAATTTGGTAAAGATTGAAACACACACCTGGCCCAAGAAGATAAACAGGCAGTAAATAAGCATACAAGAATATACTCAAGACGCTGGTGGAATGCATGCACAACCAACTTCGGAAGACAGTTTGGCAGTTTTTTCCAAATCTAAAAAGTCTCACCTTAGGATCCAAGAAGTGTACCTCTTGTATTTAGACAACTGCTTTGAAAAACTGTGTTCAAACCAAAACTAGCATCAAGTAATGCACAGCAGCTCTATTCATAATGGCTAAAAACTTAAAGATATCAATATGTCCTTCTGTAGATGAATTCATAAGCAAATTAGGGCACATACATGTCAAGGGGAGAAGAATACACCACCCCAAAATATGCCCATTTGACAAAAGGATTATTTTGCACTGATTAAGAAACAGCAGACTCAAGAGAATCTTTCAAAACCAAGTAGAAAATGCCCTATTAGGAGGTAAATTTATATTTATGAAGGATATCTCCATTTGTAAGGGTATGTCCCTCTCTGGACCAGGAATTGAATGATGACTAAGTATCAAGAAAAGCTTGTTGGGACTTCCCTGCTGGTCCAGTGGTTAACACTCCATGCTCCCAATGCAGGGGACCAGGGTTCAAGCCCTGGTCAGGGAACTAGATCCCGCAAGCTGCAATTAAGAGCCCACATGCCGCAACTAAAGATTCCACAGGCCGCAACTGAGACCCAGCGCAGCCAAATAAATAAATGTTTTTTTTTTAAAAAAAAAACCTTGTCAACGAAATAGGCCTGGATGTAAATCTGTGTAACAACCATACCCTTCTTTACTCTGCTTTGCCTAATAACCAACCTTAAATGGCTTCCTCCATTCCCTAATATCTTTCTTTTGTTCTCAGTGGAAGATAGCATTTAAGGTAACGGCTTGGGCCATTTCAGGGAGTGACTCAGTTTTCCTGGGTATCTTTCAAGTATACAGGAGGTATGCATGGTATATATTAAACTTCTGATTGTTTTCTCTAGTTTATCTCTTTTTCATTACAAGGGAGATCTCAATAAAGAACATAGAAGGGTAGAGGGAAAATTATTTTTCCTCTAATATACATGCAATGCAATAGTATTCAGAGATATAAAGGAATGGACCATCAACCCGTGCAAAAAAAAAAAAGATACATCTAACACTTACATTGCTAAGTGAAAGAATCCAGTTTGAAGTGCTACACACTGTATGGCCTCATTTATATGACATTCTAGAAAAGGCAAAACTGACATGGTAAACAGCGTATGGAATATGTGGTTGAAATAGTCCACATGATACTTTAGTGGTGAATACCTGTCACTATGCATTTGTCTACACCCACAGATTTTTACAACCCAACAAGTAAATTACAATCTATTCAAACTTAGCTACTTAGGATATGGGAGTGTCAAAGACTGGAATACAGAATGTAACAAAGAATCTAACTGATTCAGAAATGTATGAAAAAACTCACTGTTGGTAGTGGGACAAATGGGCTGACCTAAGTTAACTTTGGAAATATACAGAACCTGTAGGCCAAAGACAAAATGTACCATACATACACAGTGGACTCTATGTTCTTTCCATGAGGGGTAGTAGCTAATAATACTGAAACTACTATATCAGTAATTGAATGGAACAAGCACTGAATTTAATAAATGACAAATGGTGGAAGCCAGGTTTCCTACCACTGGAGTGGGATGTTACAGTCAAACAAAGGGAGAAGGTTACAATATCCATGTCATAACAGATCCGGTTGGAGATAGCAGTATAAACTATCTTTAGCCTACACATAGTTCCACATGGAAATCTTTATAATTATGTGTATATGCATAGGCTGGGATACATGCATATATTTCCACGCACTGTCAGCTGAGCATATTTAGCTCCCACATGTAAGTTTTTAATACCATTCTCTAATAAACGGAACAAGGGCTCTTTGAAGAAAGGGCTGATGCTAGGACTGAGACAGTAAATATATGAAGCAGGATAATCTTAAAATATCAGAAAGTAAAGAAGTACCAAAAATTTTAAAAACCCACAAAAGAAAAATTATGTAAAATGAAAACAGGAGCAAATGCAAAAATCTCTCAACAGCCAAAGCAAGAATTAACTAAGCAGTCTAATAATGTAGTGCTGGATTATAACCAAAAGTTTATAATAATTATTCACGTGTCCAAACTGGTAAAAATAAATTACATAGTTTTTGATGAATGGTGTTAAATAGAAATCTCCTATGCAGAAAGCTTCTAAACAATTTATATAGCCACTCAGCTGTCCATCAAGGGTGTGAAGCTAACTCCTCTCTCCTCAAGTGTGGGTTCTGCATTATGACTTCCTCCTAAATAAGACACACAGGATGGACATGGGAAAATATTAACTTCACTGTGGGAACACTTGACAAACACTACCTCAGCTAGGTGACCAAAGTTGAGAATATAAGTGAGAAGTTCCCTTGAGAGCCTGTCCTCTTGATATACAGTGAAGAGGAAGCACTTCACCTCTGTGATCTGCTTTTTCAAAGCCAAGTCTAACCACGACAAAAACACCAAGCAAATCCCAGTGCCTGGCAGTCTATAAAATACCTGACCAGTCCTCCTCCACACTGTCAAGGTCATGGAAACAAGGAGAGTCTGAGCAACTGTCAAAGCCCAGAAGAGACTAAACAGACATGATGACCCCATGGCCTTTGAGATCCTGGAACAAGGAAAGGTATAACAAAGGGAACATGAATAGGGACTTCGGTTAATAATAGAGTATCAATATTTGTTCATTATTTGTCATGATTCTGTGGAAAATTAGACAGGAAAAATTAAACGTCAAATAAGAGAAACCTACTGTAACAAACTGGAAATCCAGAAGAAACAGGTGATTTCTTTGTAAAAACTCATTACCAAAATGAACACTAAATTAAGGAAAATACAAAAAGACCAATTAATTACTGAGGAATCTCTTCCCCATACTGGTTATCCTATCACTGTTCCAGGGTTTCCCTCTCCCGGGACAGGGAAGGAACAGGGACAGAGCTGTTTGGCAGCTCCACTAATATCTGGTCCCACCCAGAATCTTCATCTCCCCCAGCCATGCCTACCCAGTGAGGACACCTGAGGAAGGATCAGGGATTATTGATTCAGATATATCAACTACAAATTTTTCTTTTCCCAGCGACTGGACACACTTACTGAAGTAAAATAAATTAGTATTTACTTACTGTCCTCCCAAGACTGCAAGAAGTTCTTTCACTTACTGACAAGTCAGGATCGTTGGTGGTGGTAAACTCAAGTCTCTTTCCTTGGGCATCAGGTCCTCACATCTCAGAGGCTGGCCCAAAACAGCCCATGTGCCCTCAGAAGACACACAGACCTCATTCCTGCCCCTGAGAGGTGGGAGCCCTTGAGTTATGCCATCTCCCTGGCCATATTAATTGCCCATCCCTGAAAAACAATACTGCTCATTTTCTAGTATCTTCTCTCTCATTTACTAAGTGAAGAAACCAAATGCTAGGGTGGTAAGGAAACTCTTGTGCAATGAAGTAATGGGAGGCTCAAGAATTATTCCATGCCATGGAACCCATAATTGGCAGGCTTTCCAGAGGCCACATGGATGCATATGGCTCTCCAAGACAATGCAGCCTCAGTGTGAACCTCCCATTGGGAGGTCCAGGTGCTCCCATATCTTTGATTCTTAATGAATATGAATGTCAAAAGTTTCTAACGACTGAAAAGACAAAGGATTGCAGGGCCATGGTCTCCTGTATGGTTGTTGTGTCAGGGACACACTCCAATGTTTAGAGGATTATTACTTCTCTTGGCAGCCTATGAGGCTGTGAGGGGGAGGACTTTTTCTCAACCACATGGATGTTGGTAGTTGAAACTTCTCAAAGGAATGTCTACACTGCCCAGGTAGCTGTTGAATTGCCCGTAACTATACATGAGGGCCTGACAATGCCCAGGCTGGACTGAGCTAGAGGACCACAGATGCCTGCCTGGATAGTCAGAGGTCAAGGGCTGTCCTGCCTGAGGCTTGATCATCTACTCATGCCCACTCAGATGGGACAAAGGATGCCTCCAGTGCCAAGAGGGCCCCACCAGCCCTTAAGAAGGCAGCAGCTGGGGGCTGGCAGGTCACTGCACCCAGTCCTGTATAAATCCACACATGTCCACTGAGTGCCCTCCTGTCTGGGCTGTGCTGGAATCTGAGGCTGCCCAGGCAGGGTAGGGCCAGCATCACCCTTCCCAGGTAGGAGGGCAGAAGGAAACCATGCATGACTTCTGACACCCTCTCCAATCCTTGACAGAGGTTGAGTTGGATAAGAAACAGTCCGAGACAAGAACAGACATTTCATTCTTCTTTCAGAGCCCAGGACTGAGGGAAGGGAGGCCAGAAAAACAGTTATTGACCTCAGCTCCCTGACTCTTGTTTGACCCTGGGCAAGTCCTATCCATTCTGGAGGCTTGAGAGAGAAAGAGAGGGGAGGGCAATGAGGGCCAATTGTGCTTAAACCTAACTCTAACCTTTACCCTAAGAACCCTAACCTCTAACCTTAACCCCCTAACAACCCTAGCCCCAGACCCCTAGACCCTCGCCCCTGACCCCTAAACTCTAATCCCCGGCCCTGACCCTTTAACCACAACCCTCTACCATGACTCTCCAACAATGACCCATAACCCTAAACCGTGACCCCTGAACCCTCACACTGACTCAATCCCAGGCCTAAAGCCCGGCCTAGTGGGTACCAAGGGATGACTGTATGAACTCTCAAAGAAACCAAGGAACTAAATCTTCCTGACCATGAATTTAGCAATGGTTTCTTAGATTTGACAGTAAAGCATAAGAAATGAAAGAAAAAAATAGATAACTTGGATTTCCTCAAGATTACAAACCTTTGTGCAACAAAAGAGGCTCTCCAGAAAGTAAAAAGACAGCCCACAGAATGGAAGATAATATTGGCACATTATATATCTGATAAGACTCTTTACCGAGAATATACCCAGGACTTTTACAACTCATCAACAAAAAGACAAACAATAAAATTTTTGAAACAGACAAATGACTTGCATGGACTGCTCTCCAGGCAAGACATACAAATGGTCAACAAGGACATGAAAAGATGTCAAACATCAGTAGTCATGATGAAAATGCAAATTAAAGCCACAGTGTGATGCCCCTTCACACACACTAGAATAAAAATAAATTTTTAAATAAATTTTTAAATATATAAATAAAAATAACAAATGTTGGCAACAATGTAGAGAAATTAGAACCCTTAAAAGTTACTTGTGGAGATGTACAATGGTGTAGTCTATGTGTACAAAACTTTAGCATTTACTCAAAAATATAATTACCATGTGGTTCAACAACTCCACTCCTAGATATATACCCAAAATATGGAAAACAGGTGTTCAAACAAAAACTTGTTCACCAATTATTCATAGCAGCACTGTTCACAATAGCCCAAGGTAGAAAAGATTTAAATGTCCATCAGCAGGTAAACAGATAAGCAAAATAAGGTAGATCCATAAGCTGCATTATTCTGTCATATAAAAGAATAAAGTAAAATTATACAGCCACTGTGGAATACTGTATGGTGGCTCCTCAAAAACATGGAAAATGTATGATCTCTTGATTCTGCTCCAGGGTGTACACCCAAAATATTAGAAAGCAAGGACTGGAACAGATATCTGTACCCCATATTCATAGCAACATTATTCACAATTTCCAGCCAAAAGGTGGAAGCAACACAACACATCCTTCAACAGATGAATGGATAAGTACAGTGTAGTATATACACAATGGAATATGATTCAACCTTTAAAACTAAGGTAATTCTCACACATGCTACAATGTGGATGAACCTTGAAGTCATTATGCTAAGTGAAACAAGCCAGACACAAAAAGGACAAACGTTCTATGATTCCACGAGTATGAGGTATCCAGATAAGTCAAATTCAAAGACAAAGTAGAATAAGGTTGCCAGGGGTTGAGGTGAGTTAGTGTTTAATGCCTACGGTTTCATATGGGGAAAATATCTGGAGATGGATGGTGAGGCTATTTTTACAACAATGTGAATGTAGTTAATGCCATAGAACTGTATACTTAAAAATGGTTTAAATGGGGCTTCCCTCACGGCACAGTGGTTAAGAATCTGCCTGCCAATGCAGGGGACATGGGTTCAAGCGCTGGTCCTGGAAGATCCCGCATGCCGTGGAGCAGCTAAGCCCGTGTGCCACAACTACTGAGCCTGCGTTCTAGAGCCTGCGAGCCACAACTACTGAAGCCCGTGTGCCTAGAGCCCGTGCTCCACAACAAGAGAAGCCACCGCAACGAGAAGCCTGCACACAGCAATGAAGAGTAGCCCCCGCTCGCCGCAACTAGAGAAAGCCTGCACACAGCAACAAAGACACGACACAGCCAAAAAATAAAAAATAAAATAACATTTTTAAAAAAGCTTTAAAAAAGTGGTTTAAATGGTAAATGTTATGTATTTTTAATCACGATGGAAAAAATGAATGAAATAATCATCAATGTTACAATGTGGATAAACACTGCAAACATCCTAAGTGAAAGAAGCCACACAGAAAAACCACCCAGATCATGCTCATCTTGTACACTCTAAGTCCAGCAAGGTTTTTAAAGTGAGGAAAAGCCCCAGTGATGGTTCCAAGAAAAGAAAACTGGATTCGAATGGAAAATATATTTCCACAAAGCTGGGGCAGCTGGTGAAAGTTGAAGCAGGTCTGGGGATAGGATTATAATGTGGAAACCATAATTATTCCTCATTTTGGGGTTATGTGCTGGTTCCCTGGGAGAGTGGCCCTCCCACTCTCACAGGGTAAAACAAACTGGAGTATTTTGTGAATGTGGAAAACTTGATACTGCTATTTGAAGTTTTTTATACACTTGAAATTTACTAGAAAATAAAGTACTTATCAAAACAACCATGCCATACCACGCCAGAAATACAGACATCAAACTTTGTTATAGAGGCCAAGCTCTACCCAGATCCAGCTCACCCACAGTGGTGATGCCAATCACCCTTGTAGGAGTCCACATACTACAAGAGGCACCATTGGAAGATTACATTGGGAGCCACTATGTCTTGGGTGCTGTGGATGACCTAGATGTAGTTGAAACAGTGGGATTTCTGAATTCTAGTTTTCCATATTCAACCACCAAAAAACTGTTACAACTAAAAGATGAATTCAGTAAAGCTGCAGGATACAAAAAAAAAGAAAAATCAATGCACAAAAATCATTTGTGATTCTATACACTGATAATGAACCATCAGAAAAGGAATTTTTTTAAAAAATCCCACTTACAATTGCATCCAAAAAGATAACTAGGAGTAAATTTAACCAAGGACGTGAAGGACCTGCACACTGAAAACTGGAAGACACTGATAAAGGAAACTGAACAGACAAAAATAAATGGAAAGATACCCCGTGCTCATGGGTAAAAAGAATATTTTGAAAATATGCATTCTAAGGTGGGACTTTCCTGGCCGTCCAGGGGTTGGGACTCTGTGCTCCCACTGCAGGGGGCGCAGGTTCGATCCCTGGTTGGGGAACTAAGATCCCGCATCATGCATGCCACATGGTGTGGCCCAAAATTTTTTTCTTAATTTTAAAAAATATGCATTCTAGCCAAATTAATGTACACATTCAACACAATCCCTACCAAAAGTCCAACGACATTTTCCATAGAAACAGAGCAAACAATCTTAAGATGTGTGTGGAACCACAAAGGACCCAGAAGAGCCAAAGCCACCCTGAGGAAGGAGAACGGGCTGGAGGCATCTCGCTCCCTGACTTCACACTTCATTACGAAGCTACAGTCCCAAAAAAGTGTGGAATTGGCACAAAAACAGGCGCACAGACCAGAGGAACAGAGCAGAGAGCCCAGGAATCAACCTACAGGTATGTGATCAGTTAATTCACAAGAAAGGAGCCAAGAACATACACCAGGGAAAGGACAGTCCCCTCAAGAAATGGTGCTGGGAAAACCAGGCTCCACACGCCAAAGAACAACACTGCACTCTGTCTACACCACACACAAAAGCGGCCAAAAACCCAGTTTTCCACATCAAGCCCTTCCTCTCCTGGGTCCTCTGAAGACAGACACCCTCAGCGGTCAGCCATGCACAGGAACATTCTCCCCACATTTCCTCACCTTTTCCCTCAGTGGCGTCACCTCCCAGCAGGTCCTGAGGAGACCAGGCTCCTCTCAGCATGAACTGGACCCCACAGTGTCCCCAAGCTGAAGCCTCAGGGGATCCTGAGGAGACTCGGCCTCTGTTAGTGTGGACTCGACCCCAGCTTGTCCTGAAACCTGGCCGTCAGCGTGGACGCAACCCGCGTGTCCCAGAAGCCAAAGCCCCAGTGGGTCCTGAGGAGACAGGGCTCCTCTCAGCATGAACGTGAACAGCATGATCTGAACAGACATCCCGCCAAAAAAAGATATACAGATGGTAAACATCATACAGAAACAAGCTCAACATCATATACCATTAGGGAGTTACAAATTAAAATCATGAGATATCACAGCACACCTATTAGCACTGCTAAACTCCAAAAATATGAAAATACCAATTGCTAGAGGGTGAGGAACAAAAGGAGCTCTCCCTCATAGCTGGGGGGATGCATGTGCAGCCACTTTGTAAAACAATTTGGCAGTTTTTTCCAAAGCTAAACAAGTCTCACGTTGGGATCCAACAATCATGCTTCCAGTATTCAGGCAACTGCTTTGAAAATCTATGTCCAAATGCAAACAAGGATGCAATTATGCACAGCAGCACTTTCATAATGGCTAAAAACTTGAAGAAATCAGGATATCCTTCAAAAGATGAATGTATAAGCAAATTGGGGTAGATCCATGTCAAGGTGAGTAGAATATGCCACCCCAAAATATGTCTCTCTGGCATAAGGATTATTGGTCTGCTTTAAAAAAAAGGGGGGCTTCCCTGGTGGCTCAGTGGTTAAGAGTCTGCCTGCCAATGCAGGGGACACGGGTTCGAGCCCTGGTCCGGGAAGATCCCACACGCCGCAGAGCAACAAAGCCCATGCTCCACAACTACTGAGCCTGCGCTCTAGAGCCCACGAGCCACAACTACTGACCCCGTGTGCCACAACTACTGAAGCCTGCACACCTAGAGCCTGTGCTCCGCGACAACAAAAGCCACAATGAGAAACCCACGCACTGCAAAGAAAAGTAGCCCCTGCTCGCCACAACCAGAGAAAAGCCTGCACGCAGCAATGAAGACCCAATGCAGCCAAAAATAAAATAATATATTCAATAAAAAATCTCAGAAAACTGAGATTGCTGTTTTATGAAAGACATTTACAATACAGAAGTCGCCATTTATAAGGGTATGTCCCTCTTTGCACCAAAAATAGAAGGATAATTAAATCTTAAGTAACTCTTTTCAATGGAGAAGTCCTGACTTAAATGTGCAAACAATCATACCCTTGTTTACTGTGCTTTGCATGATAACCTGCCATAAGTGGTCTTCCTCCCTTCCCCAGCATATTTCTTCTGTTTTTAGCTGAAGAGCTATTTAAGGGGATGGTTTTGGTCATTTCAGGGAGTGACTCAGTTTTCCTTGCTATCCCCCCTGTATTCAGAAGGTAGACATGTAATTAAACTTCTGCTTTTCTCCTGGTAATCTGTCTTTTATTACAGGGGCAGGGTGGCCTCAACCAAGAACCTGAAAAAGTAGAGGGAAAATTGTTTTTCCGCCCATACACATGCAGTGGAATACTACTCAGCAGAAAGGAATGCACCATCAGCCTATGGAAAGACATGGATAAATCCTCAGTATATACTGCTAAGTGAAAGCATCCAGGCTGAGGAGGCTGCACACAGTATGACCCCATTGGTGACATTCTGGGAAAGGCAAAGCTACATAGATGATAAGCAGATCATGGGGTGGGGGGTTTGAAGTATTCCATGTGACATTCTAGGATGGATACCTGTCACTATGCATTTGTCTAAGCCCACAGATGTGTATAGCCCAAGGGGCCAATCATAATCTATTCAAATTTAGTTATTTAGAATGTAGGCATGTGTCAGGATGGAATACATAATGTGACAGAGTCTAACTGTGTTAGAAATATATGGAAACAACTCACTGTAGGGGATGGGATAAAAGGTGCTGACCTAAGTTACCTTTGGAAATGAATGGAATCTGTAGACTAAAGGCAAAATGGACCGTATATAAAGAGTGGGCTTTATTTTACGAAGTTCTTTCCAGGGTGTAGTAGCTAACAACTCTGAAACCTCTGCACATGTAACCTGGAAAGGAGCAATGCATACATAAATGGCAGATGGTGGGAGCCAGGCTCCTCATTGTGGGAACAGGAAGTTACAGATAAGCAAGGGGAGAGCCTCTGCCCTCATAAACCTGGATCTGGGCTTCCTGGGAGGACGCTGACTGGCCGGGGGAAACACACAGATCTTCACGCTGGGAAGACCCTGCAGACACAGGAACTTCACACCCCATCTTTCCACCCATACCTGCTGGAAACACTCAGCCCTCCATCATCAGTCAATTGCAGCGTTTAAGACATTCTCACCCCCAGGCAGATAAAGGAACATGAGGGTCTTGCTTACCCCTAAGCTGTCCCAGAATCCAGGCCCTGGGGGTGGAGCCAGGATGGGGGTGCCTGGGCTCCTGACCAGCAGGTGAGAGGAAGGAGGAAGACCAGTTCCGAGGACAGAGGTTCCCTCAAGTCTGTGAGCCCAGGAGCCCCGATGGGATTCATTCCCAGTGCGGACATGGGCAGGGCCTGCAGTGGTTCTGTGTTCCCCCTGGGCCCCTTTGATGAAGCCATGGCAACACTGGGCCCAGACGTCTCCTGGCGGTGTCTCAAACTCTGACACAGCGGTTTTACAAAGGAACAAGAGAATGGAGCTGAGCCCCTGACGGCCACTCCTTTCTGGCTCTGAGTTGCTTCCAACAGGACCGCAATCACCTGCACATAGTCTGCTGTGACCTACCTGCCCCCATTGGCCTTTCCTCTCCCTCCCTGCGATGAGTCCCGTGACATTTCCAGCCTGGACCCCTCTCCCAGGCCAGACGCCTCTGTCCAGTCACTGCACCCCCATCTCACCTTGGGGGCTAACAGGGCACTCAGGGGACCAGGATCCTGCAGGTCTCCACACCCAGGAGCAGCCCCACCTTCCCAGGTTGCTGAGCCCAGGCACCGGGTGTAACCGAGCAGGACCCTACGGGGCCTTCCCAGGACAGACCCCTCCCCCACATCCTCTGCTGGAGCTCCTCTCTGAAGTACCTGGATAACAGCATCTGATGCACGCTTCCTGAGTTGTTTTACAGATGCTGAAACCACCACCAAACGGAAGAAATTAACTACCTGATGATCATGAACAGGTAGCCCCGGAACTTCTGGTGCCTAAGAATTTAGAGTGTTAACTGCCTGTTACCTCACCATCAACCAGAGAATTGTGCACCAGCTGATCACATACCCTGCGACCCCCCTCCATCACTTGGCCTTTAAAATTCCTTTGCTGAAATCCTTCAGGGAGTTTGGGGTTTTAGAGCACAGGCCGCCTGGCCTCCTTGTATTGGCACTTTTACAATTAAAGCTGCACTTCCCTTCACCACACCCGGTGTCAGTAGACTGGCTTTACTGCACTCGGGCAAGCGGACCCAAGTTTCGTTTGGTAACACTGGGGTCTCCCAGGCTCCCACTCTCCTTGTGCCCCACTGACTGTCATCTGCTCCTCCAGAGTCTTGTTGCAGCAAAAATAGAAATGAAGTTTTCCCTCCCCTGAGAACAAGGAAAACAAAGGGAACAGCGAATAGGCTAGAGAAGAAACATAATCTGGCCTGAAAGAATTAATCACTCCTTGTTTTACTTTGTCACTAATTTGTAGTAACTAGATGTGTACTTTACAAAGCTAACCTCACTCCCTGACGCTATGTCATTTACATTCGGCACCCATCACCCCTAACTCTGTGTGAGTTACATCCCCTGCCTCTCACTCCCTAACCTTATTATGTCCAGCACTTACATTCTATACGCCCTTCATAACAAGTCACCCCCTATAGTTTTTGCATTTCAGAAACAAGGTCACTGGTCGATAAACCAGAGGCAAACGGACGCAATTACCAGACTGCCGGGCCCCAATTACCGGGCAGCCTGATGCCAGCTATGACTGTTTTGAAATAATGCAAAGGAAAGGAGGAATGCAAGACCTTCACTACTTTGATCCTCATCCTATACCCCAGACTGCGAGAGCGCCACGTATAAAATCTTCCCTGATTCTCAAGGAGGGGTGCCCAGTTCTTGAGGCGCTAGCTGGCTGTGTCTTCCCTGTTGTCTGGCAGAAGAATAAAGCCATCTCTCTCTTCCTCCAAAATCCCTGTCTCCGTATTTCTGTTTGGCCTCGGTGCACAGGGAAGCCGAGATTTCGACAACAGTCTGTGGCCAGTTCCCACACTAATTCACCTCTACACCCACAGCCCTGGCCCAAGCCCGATCTTGTGCCTGGTTCCTCCATCAGGCCCTGGTAAAACTCCCTGCCCACACGGTGCACCTCACATCCCACCCCAACGTGGTCTTTCTGAAGCATAAACGAGACTGTGACTCTCTCCCACCTGTAATCCCCCAAATGTTTCCCCACTTCCACTAGGGTATCTGCTGGGAGAGACATCTGCCAAGGCCCTGAGAGTCCCTGGCATCCCCACGAGGCTGCTGGCTCCTGGGTTCCCTGACAGTGAGCACCTCAGCTGGCCAGGCGACATGGCAGGAAACCCCAGAACTGCTCACCTCAGGAGGGGACTGGCACGGCCACTGCCTGATCAGAGAGAGCAGAGAAGGGCTCCCCAGCTGGGACACAGACTCTGCACGAGTGGCCTCTCCCTGAGCCACTACATCACCTCGTGTGACTTGAGGGAAGGAAGGACCGAGGCACACTTGGCTCCTAAGGAGGATGGGATAGGCTCAGCCATGTCCCCACAAATTCACATGCTGAATCCCTAACACCCAGGACCTCAGGATGTGGCTGTATTTGGAGATGGGATTTTTAAAGAGGTGATCAAGGTAAAAATGAGGTCACTAGGGTGGATCCTAATCCAATAGGATTGGTGTCCTACAAGGAGAGATTAGGACACAGAGAGGCACAGGGGGAGATCATGACGACCTGGGGAGAAGATGGTTGTCTAAGCACCAAGTAGAGAGGCCTCAGGAGAAGCCAGTCTGCACACACCTTGATCTCAGACAGCATCCAGGACTGGGAGATAGGCCTGTTATTCAAGCTGCCCAGTCTGTGGTATTTGTTATGGAGGTCCTGAGCAGACTCACATGCAGGGTAACTCAGGGCTCAGACTGGACAGAGCCCACTCTCCATCCCCCTGTACGTGAGTTACAGGATCCTCAGGATCTGAGGAGGGGGACCCTGAGGAGAGACACAAGATAGAAGATGCTAGGCATTAACATGACTGCATTCATGTTAAACGTGCCTGAAGTCCATTCACACGAGATGGTTTTGTCCTGTATGTACATCGGCACCTTCGGTCTGAACTGCAGATCTTTAGCTTCACCACCTCCACTGAGAGCATTAGCTTCACCTGCTGTGGACCGTCTCCTATAGGATTTCCAGAACCACAAAGCATCGAAGCTTCACAGGATCCAGAGTCTGTGCGCTAGCGTCTGGGCGACCCTCACAGCAGGGCCACGCAGCTGCCCATCAGAACCCATTTCCCTTTTTCCTGTTCACAGCTACCCTGCACCTCCCAGCTTTCCCACCCCTTACAGCTAGGGCGTAGTGTCTCGTGTTACCAAGGGGAAGGGGTGGAGGTGGTGAGGGCCTTGGCCAGCCTGCATCCTTGGACGGAGGGCATGATGCCCACCTGGTCACCCCACCCTGCTGGTTGGAGCCCTCACCTGGAAGCAGGGAGGAGAAACAAGGGGGACAGAGCCTGGGACCTGACACCCACCTGCCCTGGACTCTCACAAGAAGGGGACAGAGACAGCTTGAGCTTCAGCCCAGTTTTGGGAGACACTTTGTTCCAGCAACAAACTTCTGCCTTAAAAGCCAAGGTGCTTTACAAACCCCTCCCCAGCTGTCACAGAAAGTCAGGCTTAATCTCATCACACTTTTCTCAAACCCCAGCTCATGGTGAGACCACCTCTCAGGTGATGGTGCTTCAGAGCAGCCCCTTTAAAAGATCCCTGGAGTTCAGCTCTCCCAGCCCTGCCGTCAGTTTAAGGGAGAAGTTTCCTTGACAACCTTGACAAACCTGCTCAGTTTCCTTGACAACCAAGCTTCACAATCTCCCAAACTCTTCTCCTTCAAACATCCCTATTCTAGGCTTGATGAGCCTAAAGTGACAGTGCTGTCATCATGTGCCAGAGAGTGACTCCTCCAAGCCCGTAGTTCCTGGTTACATGATGCTATTGATGATGAAATCCCAGAAGAGCCAGTTTTGCAAGGTAACCACTTCTGGACTCGGCACTGGGTCCCTTTCCACGGACAGAGTGGAGTGGCTGTTTCCACGGGGCCCGTGGTGGAAGAGCTCACCTAATGCTGCCAGGACTTCATCCCTTCCAGGTGATTCCAGGGTCCTCATTCTCCCCAGACCCCCACCCACATGGCTGCTGTCTGTGCCAGTCTATACGGGACCTTGGCAATCTCCTAAAATGAGGGTTATTTTATACACAGGTAATGGGTTGAATGCTGACCCCAAAAGATGTGCCCCCCCAGAACACGTGAACAGGACCATATCTGGGAAAAGGGTCTTTGTATATGTAGTTAAGGATCTCAGGGTGAGGTCATCTTGGGTTAGGGTGGCCCTCAATCCAACTGAGAGAGTCCTTATGAGAAACAAAAGAAGAGAAACACAGACTTAGAGAAGCCACGTGAAGACAGAGGCAGAGACGGGAGGGATGCAGCCACAGGCCTGGGGATGCCTGGAGCCCCCAGAAGCTGGAAAAGGCAGGAAGAACCCTATCCTGGAGCCTTTGGAGAGACTTCCGTCCTCCAACACCTTGATCTCAGATGTCTGGTCTCCAGGACTGGGGGAGGATGAATTCCTGTTGTTTTAAACCACCCATCTTGTGGTCATTTGTTACAGAAGCCACAGAACGGTCACACAGACCCTGCTCTGTAGGATCCTGGAAGTGTGGGTCTCATTAAAGGCCAACAGAGGCTGGATTGTAGAGCCCTTAGAGTCAGCATTGGGCCCCAGAAATTCTAAAGCAATGGCTGGACACCAGAACGTTGAGGAGTCAGTCAGAAGCCCAACCCTAAGGGTGCCGGCTGCACACGGTCTCCCCAGGTTTTTACGCCTGTACATGCATAAAATAAGTATTTCCATCCTGATTCAGGACCTCTGTTATCACCGTTCACGTTGCTAATTAAGAACCCACTAGTTACACAGATGAAAACCCTATCAGGACACTTGCTCCAGTGGTAAACAATTCTGAAGTTGGTCACAGGTGGGGAATCGTCTCCCATGCAGCCAGCAGCCCCCACACAAGGAGCGTCCTCATTGCAAAGCTGGGGGACCGTGAGGAGGCGTCTCTGAGTAAACGTGAGCTGAGCCCCAGGCCAACTGCTGCTGAACTTTTCCCACCCTTCCCAGGTAAAACACCTGAATGTATGCAAGGACTTCAAAGCCTAGAGGAAGGGGCTTGGAGTCACACCAGCGACAACACGCAGGCCGACTTGGTGCCTGCAGGCCAGCCAGGATGGTCCTGGCCCCGGGCACTCTTCTGGAAGCTTTCCATTTCCCTGCGTGAGGTACCCCTCCTGTCCCAGCCCCCACTGCTTTTTTCCTTCCTCACCTCTGCCCGGGTAGAAATTCCAGCAGCAGGTATGGGTGACACATCCTCTTCTTTAGCAGGTGGCAGCCCGGCAACTCCTGCAGAAAGTCCAGCAGAGCCCCACTCACACCGGGCCACACATAGAGCCGTGGGCCCTACTCCCTCCCACCAGCCCAGCCCCGAGACTGCTGACGGGGCAGAGAATATGGCGTCAGGCACAGCTGCAGGGGCTTTTGCTGCCTGGAGGGGTATTTATATTGACCTCAACCCAGGCACACCTGTGGAGGGCTGGCCGGCTGAGTCAGGCTGCCCAGGTCAGCCAATCCTCGCCCCTCAGGGGCTCAGAGTTGCAGAAAATGGGCCTTGCTGCACCGGCCAGGTCCAAGGAACAGGTGTAGGGTCCTGAGAGTCAGGATAGACAAGAGGCGGCAGCCCTGGCTTGTTTTCTAATCATTTTATCTGGTCCATGAGTGGGAGACAACTTCAAGAAGACCCTCTCCTAATGAGAGGAACCCAGGAGTCAGGGAGAGGAGGGGTGGTGGGTGGAGACAGAAGCCTGGTGCCCCGGCTGCAGTGGAAACCCCTGGAAGACCAGGCGGAGAGAGGCCACACAGAGTGAAGCCCAGGGTCACAGACCTGTCGGAGCTGCTGTTTGTTAGTTCAAGCCCTGCTCTGAGGTGCTCTGTGTCAGCTCTGAGCAACAGGTGAGCTGGGGGTGCTCTGCAATGAGGGCTATGTGCACGGTTCCTGTGTGCCCAGCCCTGCCGGGGTACCTGCCCAGGGGAGCTCCATATCCAGGGAGGGGCCTGCCCACGAGAACCCTGTGGGCTGCTGGGTACCTGCTCAGGTGAGCTCCATATCCTGGGAGGGGCCTGACCATGAGAGCCCCATGGGCTGCTGGGTACCTGCTCAGGTGAGCTCCATATCCTGGGAGGGGCCTGACCACGAGAGCCCCGGGTGCTGGAAGGGGGGGCGTGTGTATGAGCGTCCTCTCTGTGCAGCCGGCACAGAGTTGCTTAGCAACTTCCCTGTGGGCGGTGCTGGGATGAAATGAGAACCAGGAGATGCTGCGGGCCCTATGAACCCCTGTCCATCCAGAGTGATGAGGTCAGTAGGTGGGTGCTGGCCACTGTGCTGCGTGAGGGAGGCCCCACGGGTACCTCTTGTGTCTTCCTCCTGACACCAGGGAGGTCTCCCCAGGACAGAGCAGACAGCCTGCTTGGGGCAGGTGGGAGCTCCTGGTGACACTGCAGGGGACATGAGAGGGACGGACCAGGCAGGGGGAGGTGGGAGCCCAGGCAGAGCCATGGGGCTCGGGGCCGAGGGGGTTCTTCTGGGTCTGAGCTGGGAGTGGACGTGCAGGTGGTGAGTGTGATCCAAGAAAGCTGCCCTGGTGATGTGCGGCTGAACCTGCGTCAGAGTGACAAGCCTTCCGGATGATCCCAGAACACGATAGTGAGACGGATCCTGTTAGAAGAAGGTAAGTGAATCCCCCCAAGAGGAGGCTCTGTGAGCTGGTCCTGGGGGTGTGGGTGAAGGGAACAGGTGTGGAAGCTGCGGGGAGTGGGCAGTCCCCCTGGGCAGGTGGCGGGTGCAGACCCCACTCCGTGGTCCCACACCTGTGCTTCTGGCTGGATTACTTGGCTTCTCAGAGCCTCAGCTTCCCAGTCACTATCGGGTGATGGTAGCATGGATTGACTAGTAATTTCCTCAGAACAGGGTAGAAAGGGAAATGGAAAATGGACATTCCACAGAACACCGTCAGTATGGGAATCGCAGGCCCTGTTTCCCGCAGGTCTGTCTTCAAGATCAGGAGAGCAAATCCGAGCAGACTTGCAGCAGAGCCTGGGGATGGGCTCCGTTTGGTGGGTCCCCCAGTTTCCTGAATCTCGGAAGGGGCAGCTCCAGTGGACAGTGGCAGGTTCATCCCACACCTGGAAGCATCCAGACCTCAAGGCCCAGCAGCCTCCGAACCCTGTGTCTGGGCCCCTGGGAGGCAGACAGGACAGGCCGGCCTCCTCCTCAGCCCTCTTCCTGCCCAGAACAGGTGAGGTCCAGGCCGTCATTAGGAAGAAGCAGGGATGGGGGTGTCCCATGTGGGAAGAGGACACGGAGCAGCTTGTGTATGTGGACGTCCACACCAGGAATGTGGGGCGGTGGGATGTGGGCACTGGGAGGGGCAGACGGTGGGCCTGAGGAAGCAGGGCGGGGCCGGGAGTCCTGAGGAGGGGGTGTGCGAGCTTTGCCTGTGCAGGGCCTCATACTCCACGGGGCTGCCTTCCCCTGGTCACTGGGGAGGAGGAGCCAAGCAGCATTGGTGGGGTGACCACACGCGTCCCCAGGCCCTGCCAGCATCGGACCTTCAGGCTCGGGGTTGGGGATCCTGAGGAGCGCAGGTCCAGCCGTGCCCACCAGGGAGGCATGGAGGGGTCGGGCAGGAAGCACTGGTGTGGTCATCCCCTGTGTGGAAGCTCCCGAGCCAGTGTCCAGTGGGAGCTCTCACCTCGCACGTGGGTTTCACGTCCACAGCTCAGATCACCTTCTAGCCGCTTGGTTTGTTTTCCAGACACAAAGTCCTAATATCTCCTATGTCCCCTGCCTGTGAAAAGGCGCGTCTGATCTGGTACCAGATGCTGCCCCTGGTCCCTCCTGACTGGATGCCCAGCAGCCAGTGTCACCGCGTCATGAATGTCAGGGGGTGTCAGGCGTGGGGGGACGAGAGCACACGGTCCAGGCCCACGAGGGGCCGTGCCGTCCACGGAGCCGGTGCTGTGGCTGTACGTGTGCCATGCCCCCACCCCACAGGCAGAGACCACCGTCCCCTTACAGACTGTTACCAAGTGAAGTCACATGGACCCTGCTCGGGCCCTCGCCTGGCGAGGCGCTCTGCCTCAGCAGGGAAGGTTTCCTTTTTCCATGTGGGTTCAAGTAGGCAAATAACAAAACCAAAGCTGAGACCACCACAGCACAGGCTCTGTTCAGTGGCCAAAGAATGGAGAAATGGGAACGAAGTTCACAGACCAACTTCTCGCCCTCCTGGAGAGAGTGGTTTAATTTTAAAGGGTAAAGACAAAGGGAGGAGGAATGAGGCTAATGATGGGGATGAAGAGGCCTTCCGGGGAAGGGGCAGGGATTTTCCCAAGCGAGTGGGGTATCACCTCCTTTCACCCGTCTTTGGTCCTTCAAGTCCAGTCATGGCCACTGATAGGTGTGTCACTTAATATGCTGATATAGTAAATTCAACATGTGATGAGACTCAGGGTCTGTTGGAGGTCACATTCGTTGCCATCTTGGTCCCAGCTGGTTTCATCTGTTTGTTTGTAGCTTCCTTTCTTATCTCTGGACCCCTTAACTTAAATACTTAGGTGAACTCCTGCCGAAGTTGGGGGGTGGAGGACAGCCCTGTGAAAGGTGGGTCCACGGGTTCTGAGCAGGACCTGGAGCAGCTCTGACAACAAGAGGAGGAGGCTGAGACGGGCGGTCAGTCTGACGCCCGCACTGGGGCCTGTGGTCGGCATGCGGAGATGGTCAGCTGGGGCACGTGTCAGGGAAGGTTCTCGGTGTTTACACAGAAGATGTGAACGTAGGCCCAGATGCAGAGCTGCCTGCAGACGCTGCTACGGAACCCCCTGATTCTTTCCTGAGAAAACTGGTGGGGGGGCATTCAGGCAACAGGGCAAACAGGTTGCTCTGGACGTTCTTGTGGGGAAGTGGGGACTTAGCAATAGGGGCTCAGCCCGCATAACCCCAGAAGCCCTCCCAGGACAGCCCCAGAACTGCTTCTGGAATGGCAAGGAGAAGTGGGTCTTCCACCTACTAGACGTGGAGGAAAGAGCTGGGGTTTGCAGGGCCGCCCTCACCTTCAGGGACTGGTTGGGAGGCTCACAGGACCCAGCACATGCTTGTGGCTTGTGTGCTCACAGCTGAGATGGGGCACAGCACGCAGTAGGGATGCACGGGAGGGAGGGCCCCTGCTCCGGTCACCTCATGACCCTTCATGCCCACTCCTTCCCTCGAGGGTCTCTAGGATGTCTCTTCCCCCAGCGACGAAGGGCAGAACCATGACAGTTACCCCCACCCCCGTCCCCCCAGGGAGGCTCATTAGAGACTTGGCACCCGGCTGGGGGCTGGTCACGTGGTGTTGTCTGCCCTCACCCTCCAAAATGCCAGTGCCCAGAAGGGGAGCCGGGGCTCAGCATGAACCACATGGTTTGTGCAAACAGCACAGGCGCAGGGAGCTGCCCCTAAAGGGAGGAGGGAGGGTTTAGATCAGGGAAGGGAGCTGCTCACCAGCTGCATTAGCTTCCTGGGGCAGCTGTAATAAACGACCACAAACGGAGGCTCAGAGCAACAGAAACCTGTCCTCTCTCAGTCCTGGAGACCAGACGTCTGAGGTCAAGGTGTCCCAGGGCCGCTCTCCCTCCAGAGGCTCCAGGGGAGGGTCCTGCCTGCCTCTTCCAGCTTCTGGAGGCTCCAGGCATCCCTGGGCTTGTGGCCGCATTCCTCCCGTCTCTACCTCCGTCTTCACATGGTGTCTCCTGTGTGTCTGTGTCTCTCCGCTTGTCTCTTAGAAGGACACTGGCACTGATTTAGGGCCACCCTGATCCAGGATGACCTCATCTTCAGATCCGTAACTAATTATACCTGAAAAGACCCTACTTCCAAATAAGGTTCCATTCTCAGATTCTGGGGGGCATGACGTGGACATAACTTCTGGGGGACCCCCATTCAACCCACTATAGCACCCAGTTCCCAGATGCCAGCCGATCTTCCTCAGGACAGCATCAGGCTGGTGATGTTCTGTCTTTCTGCACGGAGTTGCCTCTTGTTTCTGGTGGTAACAGTGAGGTTGGGTGGGGAGCGCTTCTGGCTGACCTCCCGGTCATTCCAGGGACCACGCTGATGTGTCCTTCACGGGAGAGTGCGAGCACGGCCAGGGCTCCCTGTGAACACTCCACACTGACCGCTCAGTGATCAGACACCTGCATGGGCTGGACCGGTCCCTGGACCTCTGCACCTTCTAGCACATCCACAGCCTGGTGGACTCTGTGCGGGCCTATGACCAGGAGGTGGGGACCGGCAGGATGGGTGGGAGCCCTCCTGCCTGCCACGTGGCCTCCAGCCCACCACAGACCCTCCAGTCCTGCCATGGACACCCCCATCGCATTAACCCCCAAGAGGGCTTCTGGGAGGGGTGAGAATTCGACCATGAAGAAGACAGGGCAGGCCCTAACTGCAACAGGTGAAGGCAAGAACTGGGGGCGCTTGGCTATTTGTCCCCCAAAGACCCAGGATGTGGGCTCTGACTTGATGGGTCCACCTCCACCTGGGCTCACCTGGGGGGTCGCTGCAGGAAGAGCATGTCCTTGGGTGATTTTCCAACTCTCCCCACATCAGCCTCACTCCCTGGGCCCCCCTGACCCCATTAATAGACTTTAAATAGTGTCTCTCATCCATCAGGCCTACGTGGGAGATTTTAATATTGTGTGGGAGTCCAGTGACCAGGGCCCATGTGTCCTGTGTGTCTCGGGAGCGGAGGGAGTCTCACTCTCACATTCCTTCCCCAGTGCACCTGGGGTCGGGGACAGGAGACCCAGGCTTTGTTCTGGCAGAAGCTCCCTTTCTGTGAACAAGTCTTCCCCCAATCCCATTATCCTCACTGGAGGCTCAGGAGGCCACAGCATCGGGGCACCTCCAGCACCAGGACTCCACCCTAGGGAATTTCTCAAGAGCAAGGACCAGGCCTGGAGGCGGAGGGGAGGAGGGAGCCAGCCTCTTCAGGATCCCCGGGGCTAGGATGCCTCCTACCCAGGAGGGCCTTGGACTCAGTTTAACTTCCATCCGGGGTCTCCTACCCTCCCCTGGTAGAGGGGCCCTTCAGATTCCAGGGCCCCAAGATCCTCCCCACCGACTTCTGACCCCACCTGCAGAGTCGGGGACCCAGAGACCCCCTCCCCGGCTTCTTTTTTCTTGGAGGCTCCCAGAATTCCCTGAAGATGTTATACTCAGGGTTCATTATGCTGAAGGATGCAAGTTAAAATCAGCAAGGATGGGGGGATGAGCAAGGTCCACCTTCCTCGGCTGTGGCAGCCCAGGGAAGCCCACCTGAGTCCTGAAGTGCAGGGTTTATTGGGGTCTGTCACGTCAATGTGGGGACCACCATGTGCCTGACCTTGGCCTCCAGCCTCTGGGGGCAACTCAGGAAGCCCCACCGTGTATCACGCCGTCAGCACAGACCAGCCTGGAGCGAGGCCCATGGAGCATGGACACTCCCAAAAGACTCAAGGTGACCTCCTAGAGCCAGGAGCAGAGGCCCGGCCTCTCTGTGGGCTGGTGAACCCACACCACACAGGCCCTGGTGCAGTGCCCGTTCCGTGTGGTCAGCATGGGTGCACGCGGGTCAGCCAGTGTCTGTGTGTCTCAGCCTGTGACCGCTGACCACACTGTCCTGCTCTGCTTCCAAGAACGAGGCCAATGGAGGGACAACGTGTGTGGGAACAAAGCCGGGTCATGGTCAGGCTGGGTGAGAAAGGGTCCAAGGAGTGAGAACCCGGCTGCCCTTGCCTGGTGAGCTGAGAGCTGACGTTCGCCCTGTGGTCAGTCCATCTCCCCACATCCCGAGGTAGAGCTGCCTTTCCTGCACCCTGGGGCAGGGTCATGCCTGTGTATACAGCAGGACGCACAGCAGTGCACGCAGCAAGCCCGATGCCTGCCCTTGCCATGTAGTCAGGGGCTTAGTGAGGGTGGAACATCACGACAGAATGTGGGCCGACCCCGGGGAGGATGTAGGGCTGAAGTGTTTGGGAGCCTCTGGAGGGAACCCTCACCTGTCTGCACAGGTGGATTGAGGACACAGACCAAGGGTGGGCAGGCGGGCAGCCCAGTCCTGGGTCATCCCTGAGGCTGGAGGAGGGGTGTGGAGCGGGGGGTGATGGCGGTGGGGAGGAGGGGCTGATCGCCGGACAGTGTGGAGACAGATCATTCGAGGCAGCAGGGAAGGTGGAAGACTGTGCCCAATGGCAGGATGGAGAGACCAGCAGGCTGCGCTGCAGGCACGGGTAGCAGGGCTGCTCCCTGCAGGGCGGCGCCAGAGCCCCACACCGCTGAAAACCATGGGGTGTCCGGACAG
Organism: Eubalaena glacialis; assembly: GCF_028564815.1. Taxonomy (NCBI): domain Eukaryota; kingdom Metazoa; phylum Chordata; class Mammalia; order Artiodactyla; family Balaenidae; genus Eubalaena; species Eubalaena glacialis. The sequence goes on from NW_026871495.1 coordinate 2,711,354, forward strand.
AACCCCAAAGGATGGGGGGCCATATGGGCGGGAAGAGTTTGGAAAAGTCACCTTATCTCCACATGTCCTGGGGGAGGGTTCCCTGCTCCAGCCTCTTTCCTTAGAGTCTCCCCACCTGGGGAAGTCAGCACACCCAACAGCTGGTCATGCAAGGCTTGGAATTCGTCGGGAGGATGAAAGGGAAAAGGGGGGAAGGAATGAGAAATAAGCTCTATGTATTTGGACAGCACATGACACTCTAATTTCCAATCAGGAAGAGGAATTTCCTAAAGGCTCAGGCTGCCCCTGTAACCAGAATGGGGCTTGAAGCAATCCTGCCACTTTGTGGACGGTTTCAGAAACAAGTTGAAGACACTTGCTCAGGGGCACTGCAATCCACAACGCCTGCAAAGTTGTAAGTGACAACTATTGTAGAAAAATGTCTTGGGGTAAGTAACTGAAAAGAACTTGAAAACAAGGCAGAATTGCAGGAACCGGATTGCAAGAGGTAGATTGGACTTGCCGTTAAAGCACATGAAAGCTGCTCAATATTGCTTATGATTCAGTTGGCCAAAAAGGGTGTACAGGTTGAAACCCATACGACCTTTGTGGCCAAGCAAACATGCGGGAAACACAAATCAACACGACAAAGATGTAGCACTTTGCCCCAGTCAGAATGGCCAACCTCACAAAGTGTAAAAACAACAAATGGAGGAGAGGATGTGGAGAAAATGGAACCCTGCTACGCTGTTGGTGGGAATGTCAATTGCTAACAGCCACGCTGGAGAAGGGTATGATGTTTCCTAAAGATTCTAAAAAATAGAGCTACAGGGACTTCCTGGTGGTTCAGACATTAAGACTCCAACTGCCAAGGCAGAGGACACGGGATCGAGCCCAAGTCCAGAAAGATAACACATGCCACGGAGCAACTAAACCAATGCACCACAACTACTGAGCCTGTGCTCTAGAGCCCGTGAGCCACAACTACTGAATCCTGACGCCTAAAGCCAGTGCACCACAAGAAGAGAAGTCACGGCAATGAGAAGCACACACACTTCAACGAAAAGTAGCCCCAACTTCCTGCAACTAGAGAAACCCCACACGAAATAAGGAAGACCCAACACAGGCAAAATTAATTACTTAATTAATTAAAAAACAATAGAGTTACAGAGCATACGGCACTACCACTCCTGGGGATATATTTTGGGATAACCATAAATCAACAGGACACAGGAACTTCAACTATTAATGCAGCACTTTTGCAGGATCCTCGACTTGGAAACAATATAAATGTCCTTGGAAGGAAAAAATGGATAAAGACGATATGGTACTTATGTACAATGGAATAGTACTCAGCTAGGAAATCAATGAAATAAGGCCAGTTGCAGCAACTCGAGTGGATTTAGATAAGATCATTCTAAGTGACAAAAGTCAGACACAAAATGACACTTAGCACAAGATACTATTTATAGGTGGAATATAAAATAGATACACATGAACTAAATTACAAAACAGAAACAGGGTCACATATTTACAAAACACACTTATGGTTGATAAAGTGGAAAGGTGGGGTGGGGTGAGACATAAACCAGAGGGTTGAAATTAACACAGATACCATTCCAAAGATGAAATAGGTAATCGACAAAATCTACTCTATAGCTCAAGAAGTGGACTCAGCACACTCTAGTCACCAGAAAAGAATATATACGACGGGTAAGAATCTTAAAAGAATTTACGGATGTCTCTCTGTAAGTGAAACAAGTGGATGTGCAGCAGCAAGAAAGACAGCATTGAAAATCACCTTTACCAAATGATAAAAATAAATTAAAAAAAAAAAAAGACACAGAAAGAAAATGTTACAAAATTCGTTCAGGGGACATGATGCAACCTACATTGACCACATTTAGACCCACAGCTGGATGAGACAAAAGGCTGGACACTCCTGGGGCTGAGAGGATTGGTGAGGTTGGGTGAGCAAATGTAGAACCTTTAAAGTAATACTGTGTGGTACCCATTCTATGGGTCCCAAATCTCCAGGGTCAAGGGCATCTTCCTACAGCGAAAACATGCATGGGAAACCCAGAGGATGGTATGCCGTGGGATCGGGAAAGGTTACTAAAACGCACCTCATTTCTCCTCTCATTGTGCTCGGGTTCGCCATTCCAGCTGCTTTACTACCAATCTCCCCATTGGAGACTCAGCACCTTTAACCTCCTGTTTCGTACACTTTGCCATTTGTCCTCAGGAAGAACGGGAAGAGGGGGAACCAATGAGAGAGTACCTCTAGGTGTTAGGGACAGGCAAAGGTCACTCTAATTTCCCATCAGGAAGAAGAATTAACCACAGGCTCAGCCTGTCCCACGGAACCAGAATAGGGCCTGAAGCAATCTTGCGCTTTTGCGGCCAGCTCCCAAAAAAGCGAGTTGACAAATGGAGCTCAGGGGCACTGCAATTCACAAACCTGCAGAGTTATAAATGATAACTATCGTCCAAAAATATATTGAAGGAAGGCAACAAAGGATTTGAAAGCAAGGCAGAATTTCAGGAAACAGTTTTCAAGAGGTAGATTGGCTTCGCCTTTAAATCACATGGAAAGTGGCAAAACGTCGACAATGGTGCACTTGGCCAAAAAGGGCGTATGCGTTTTTTCCTGAATATATTCAGGAAAAAACGCATACGCCCTTTTTGGCCAACCAAAGAAGCGGGCAATGCAAGTCAGCACTACAAAGAAGTCTCACTTCCCATCCGTCAAAAGGGCCATCCTGGAAAACTATGAAAACCAAAAATGTAGGAGAGGCCAAGGAGAAAAGGGAGCCATTTTACGCTGATGTACGGGATGTATATTGGTAACAGCCACACTGGACAAGTGTACGGTGTTTCCTAAAACATCTATAAAACAGAGCTACAGAGCATACGGTACTTCCACTCATGGAGGTATATATTCGGGAAAAAAAAATCGACAAGACAGGGACCCCAAAGTTTAGGGCTGCTCTATTTAAAATAACCACGACTCAGGGACACCATAAATATCCTCAGAAAGAGAAAAATGGATAACCAAGTTGTGGTACTTATGTACAATGGAATATCACTCAGCCCTGAAATCAGTGTCATAAGGCTAGTTAGCAGCATGATGAGTGGATTTAGCGACGATGATTCTACGTGAAATAAGTCACACAGAAAAAGACACTTATCCTAAGATATCGCTTATAGAGGGAATGTCAAAATCGCTACACTTGAACTGAATTACAAAACAGAACAGAGTCACACCTTTAGAAGACACACTATGGCTGCTTAACGGGAAAGGTGAGGTGGGGTGATGCATAAAACAAGGGTTTGAAATTAGCTCAGAGACCGCTCCATAAGCCAAATATGTAATAGACAAGGCCTACTCCCTGCTCAGTGAACTGGACTCAACACCCCCTAGTCACCGCACAAGAATATATCTGACTAGTAAGAATCTGAAAACCTATGTATCGATATCTCTCTGCAAGTGAATCAAGACGGTGTAAAGCGGCATCAACACAGCAGGGAAAAGCAGCCAAGCCCCATTCTAAACATAAATTACTTAAAAAAACCCACAAAACAAAGACAGAGAAAGAGAGAGAAATTCTTACAAAATCAGTTCAGGGGCTCTTATGCCACCTGGATTGACCATATCTAGACCCACAGCTGGATGAGACATAAGGCTGGACACTCCTGGGGCTGAGAGGATTGGTGAGGTTGGGTGAGCAAACGAAGATAATTTAAAGTAATACCGCAGGGTACCCACCCCATGGGTCTCAAATCTCCAGGTACAAGGGCATCTTCCTACATCAAAACATGCATGGGAAACCCAGAAGATGGTATTCCGTGGGATCGGGAAAGGTTTCTAAAACGCACCTCATTACTTCTCTCCTTGTGCTCGGGTTCGCCATTCCAGCTGCTTGACTAACCATCTCCCTACTTGGAGAATCAGCACCTTTAACCTCCTGTTTCGTCCAGGTTGCAATTTGTCCTGAGGATGCACGGGAAGACGGGGAACCAACGAGAGACTAGCCCTAGGTGTTGGGACAGGCACAGGTCACTCCATTTTCCCATCAGGAAGAAGAATGAACCACAGGCTCAGCCTGCCCCCCAGAACCAAAATAGGGCCTGAAGCAATCCTGCGTTTTTGCGGCCAGCTCCCAAAAAAGCGAGTAGACAAATGGAGCTCAGGGGCACTGCAATTCACAAAACTGCAGAGTTATAAATGAGAACTCTCGTCCACAAATATATTGAGGGAAGGCAACGAAGAGGATTTGAAAGCAAGGCAGATTTGCAGGAAACAGATTTCAGGAGGTAGATTCGACTCGCCTTTAAAGCAAATGAAAAGCCGCAAAAGGGTGACAATGATGCCCTTGGCCAAAAAGGGCGTATGCGTTCTTTCCTGAATATATTCAGGAAAAAACGCATACGCCCTTTTTGGCCAACCAAGCAAGCCGGAAGGGCAAATCAGCGTTACAAAGAAGTCTCGCATGCCCTCGGTAAAAAGGGCCATGCTGAACAAACTGTAAAAACCAGAAAAACAGGACAGGCCATGTAGACATGGGAGCCTTGCTACACTGATGGGTGGGATGTAAATTGCCAACAGGCACTCTGGAGAAGTGTACGGTGTGTCCTGAAACAAGTAATAAACACAGCTTAGAGAGCATAGGGCACTTCCACTCATGGGCGTATAAATTGGGAAAATTAAAAACCAACAACACACAGGCACCCCAAACTTTACGGCTGCTCTGTTTCCAAGAACCTCCACTTCGGTACACCTTCAATATCCCAGGTAAGAGAAAAATGGATAAACAAATGGTGGTACTTGGCACAATGGAATATCAGTCAGCCATGAAATCAATGTCATAAGGCTAGTTAGCAGCATGATGAGTGAATTTACGTACGATGATTCTAAGTGAAATAAGTCACACAGAAAAGACACTTATCCTAAGATATCGCTTATAGAGGGAATGTCAAAATCGCTACACTTGAACTGAATTACAAAACAGAACAGAGTCACACCTTTAGAAGACACACTATGGCTTCTTAATGGGAAAGGTGAGGTGGGGTGATGCATAAAACAAGGGTCTGAAATTAGTTCAGAGACCGTTCCATAAGCCAAATATGTAATAGACAAGGCCTACTCCCTGCTCAGTGATCTGGACTCAACACCCCCTAGTCACCGCACAAGAATATATCTGACTAGTAAGAATCTGAAAATCTATGTATCGATATCTCTCTGCGAGTGAATCAAGAGGCTGTAAAACGGCATAAACACAGCAGGGAAAAGGAGCCAAACCCCATTCTAAACATAAATAACTTTTTGAAAACCCACAAAACAAAGACAGTGAAAGAGAGAGAAATTCTTACAAAATCCGTTCAGGGTCTCTGATGCAACCTGGATTGACCATATCTAGACCCACAGCTGGATGAGACATAAGGCTGGACACTCTTTGGGCTGAGAGGATTGGTGAGGTTGGGTGAGCAAACGCAGATACTTTAAAATAATACCGCGGGGTCCCCCCCCCATGGGTCTCAAATCTCCAGGTACAAGGGCATCTTCCTACATCAAAACATGCATGGGAAACCCAGAAGATGGTGAGCCGTGAGATCGGGAAAGGTTTCTAAACGGCACCTCATTTCTCCTCTCTTTGTGCTCGGGTTCGTCATTCCAGCCGCTTGACTAACCATCTCCCTACTTGGAGAATCAGCACCTTTAACCTCCTGTTTCGTACAGGTTGCAATTTGTCCTGAGGATGAACGGGAAGACGGGCAACCAACGAGAGACTAGCCCTAGGTTTTGGGACAGGCACAGGTCACTCCATTTTCCCATCAGGAAGAAGAATGAACCACAGGCTCAGCCTGCCCCCCAGAACCAAAATAGGGCCTGAAGTAATCCTGCTCTTTTGCGGCCAGCTCCCAAAAAAGCGAGTAGACAAATGGAGCTCAGGGGCACTGCAATTCACAAACGTGCAGAGTTATAAATGAGAACTCTTGTCCACAAATATATTGAGGGAAGGCAACGAAGAGGATTTGAAAGCAAGGCAGATTTGCAAGAAACCGATTTCAGGAGGTAGATTCGACTCGCCTTTAAAGCACATGAAAAGTGGCAAAACATTGATAATGATGCCCTTGGCCAAAAAGGGCGTATGCGTTTTTTCCTGAATATATTCAGGAAAAAAGGCATACGCCCTTTTTGGCCAACCAAGCAAGCCAGAAGGGCAAATCAGCGCTACAAAGAAGTCTCGCTTGACCTCGGTCAAAAGGGCCATGCTGAAAAAGTGTAAAAACCAGAAAAGCAGGACAGGCCATGGAGACATGGAAGCCTTGCTAAGCTGATGGGCGGGACGTAAATTGCCAACAGGCACTCTGGAGAAGTGTACGGTGTGTCCTGAAAAAAGTAATAAACACAGCTTAGAGAGCATAGGGCACTTCCACTCATGGGCGTATAAATTGGGAAAACTAAAAATCAACAAGACACAGGCACCCAGAACTTTACGGCTGCTCTGTTTCCAAGAACCTCCACTTTGTTACGCCTGCAATATCCCAGGAAAGAGAAAAATGGATAAAGAAATGGTGGTACTTGGCACAATGGAATATCACTCAGCCATGAAATCAGTGTCATAAGGCTAGTTAGCACCATGATGAGTGGATTTAGCGACGATAATTCTAAGTGAAATAAGTCACACAGAAAAAGACACTTATCCTAAGATATCGCTTATAGAGGGAATGTCAAAATCGCTACACTTGAACCGAATTACAAAACAGAACAGAGTCACACCTTTAGAAGACACACTATGGCTGCTTAACGGAAAAGGTGAGGTGGGGTGATACATAAAACAGGGGTTTGAAATTAGCTCAGAGACCACTCCATAAGCCAAATATGTAATAGACAAGGCCTACTCCCTGTTCAGTGAACTGGACTCAACACCCCCTAGTCAGCGCACAAGAATATATCTGACTAGTAAGAATCTGAAAACCTATGTATCGATATCTCTCTGCAAGTGAATCAAGAGGGTGTAAAGCGGCATAAACACAGCAGGGAAAAGCAGCCAAGACCCATTCTAAACATAAATTCCTTTAAACATCCCACAAAACAAAGAGAGTGAAAGAGAGAGAAATTCTTACAAAATCCGTTCAGGGTCTCTGATGCAACATGGATTGACCATATCTAGACCCACAGCTGGATGAGACATAAGGCTGGACACTCTTGGGGCTGAGAGGATTGGTGAGGTTGGGTGAGCAAACGCAGATACTTTAAAGTAATACCGTGGGGTACCCACACCATGGGTCTCAAATCTCCAGGTACAAGGGCATCTTCCTACATCCAAACATGCATGGGAAACCCAGAAGATGGTATGCCGTGAGATCGGGAACGGCTTCTAAAACGCACCTCATTTCTCCTCTCCTTGTGCTCGGGTTCGCCATGCTAGGCGCTTGACTAAACATCTCCCTACTTGTAGAATCAGCACCTTTAACCTCCTGTTTCGTACAGGTTGCAATTTGTCCTGAGGATGAACGGGAAGACGGGCAACAAACGGGAGACTAGCCCTAGGTGTTGGGACAGGCACAGGTCACTCCATTTTCCCATCAGGAAGAAGAATGAACCACAGGCTCAGCCTGCCCCCCAGAACCAAAATAGGGCCTGAAGCAAACCTGCGCTTTTGCGGTCAGCTCCCAAAAAAGCGAGGAGACAAATGGAGCTCAGGGGCACTGCAATTCACAAACGTGCAGAGTTATCAATGAGAACTCTCGTCCACAAATATATTGAGGGAAGGCAACGAAGAGGATTTGAAAGCAAGGCAGATTTTCAGGAAACAGATTTCAGGAGGTAGATTTGCCTCGCCTGTAAAGCACATGAAAAGCGGCAAAATGTTGACAATGATGCCCATGGCCAAAAAGGGCGTATTCGTTTTTTCCTGAATATATTCAGGAAAAAACGAATACGCCCTTTTTGGCCAACCAAGCAAGCCGGAAGGGCAAATCAGCGCTACAAGGAAGTCTCGCTTGCCCTCGGTCAAAAGGGCCATGCTGAAAAAAGTGTAAAAACCAGAAAAGCAGGACAGGCCATGGAGACATGGGAGCCTTGCTACGCTGATGGGCGGGATGTAAATTGCCAACAGCCACTCTGGAGAACTGTACGGTGTGTCCTGAAACAAGTAATAAACACAAATTAGAGAGCATAGGGCACTTCCATTCATGGGCATATAAATTGGGAAAACTAAAAATCAACAAGACACAGGCTCCCCAAACTTTACGGCTGCTCTGTTTCCAAGAACCTCCACTTTGGTACACCTTCAATATCCCAGGAAAGAGAAAAATGGATAAAGAAATGGTGGTACTTGGCACAATGGAATATCACTCAGCCATGAAATCAATGTCATAAGGCTAGTTAGCAGCATGATGAGTGGATTTAGATACGATGATTCTAAGTGAAAAAAGTCACACAGAAAAAGACACTTATCCTAAGATATCGCTTATAGAGGGAATGTCAAAATCGCTACGCTTGAACTGAATTACAAAACAGAACAGAGTCACACCTTTAGAAGACACACTATGGCTGCTTAACGGGAAAGGTGAGGTGGGGTGATGCATAAAACAAGGGTTTGAAGTTAGCTCAGAGACCGCTCCATAAGCCAAATATGTAATAGACAAGGCCTACTCCCTGCTCAGTTAACTGGACTCAACACCCCCTAGTCACCGCACAAGAATATATCTGACTCGTAAGAATCTGAAAACCTATGTATCGATATCTCTCTGCAAGTGAATCAAGAGGGTGTAAAGCGGCATAAACACAGCAGGGAAAAGCAGCCAAGACCCATTCTAAACATAAATTACTTAAAAATCCCACAAAACAAAGACAGTGAAAGAGAGAGAAATTCTTACAAAATCCGTTCAGGGTCTCTGATGCAACCTGGATTGACCATATCTAGACCCACAGCTGGATGAGACATCAGGCTGGACACTCTTGGGGCTGAGAGGATTGGTGAGGTTGGGTGAGCAAACGCAGATACTTTAAAGTAACTCCACGGGGTACCCACCCCATGGGTCTCAAATCTCCAGGTACAAGGGCATCTTCCTACATCAAAACATGCATGGGAAACACAGAAGATGGTATGCCATGAGATCGGGAAAGGTTTCTAAAACGCACCTCATTTCTCCTCTCCTTGTGCTCGGGTTCGCCATTCCAGCCGCTTGACTAACCATCTCCCTACTTGGAGAATCAGCACCTTTAACCTCCTGTTTCGTACAGGTTGTAATTTGTCCTGAGGATGAACGGGAAGACGGGGAACCAACGAGAGACAAACCCTAGGTGTTGGGACAGGCACAGGTCACTCCATTTTCCCATCAGGAAGAAGAATGAACCACAGGCTGTGCCTGCCCCCTGGAAGCCGAATAGGGCCTGAAACAATCCTGCGCTTTTGCGGCCAGCTCCCAAAAAAGCGAGGAGACAAATGGAGCTCAGGGGCACTGCAATTCACAAACGTGCAGAGTTATAAATGAGAACTCTCGTCCACAAATATATTGAGGGAAGGCAACGAAGAGGATTTGAAAGCAAGGCAGATTTGCAGGAAACAGATTTCAGGAGGTAGATTCGACTCGCCTTTAAAGCACATGAAAAGCGGCAAAACGTTGACAATGATGCCCTTGGCCAAAAAGGGCGTATGCGTTTTTTCCTGAATATATTCAGGAAAAATCGCATACGCCCTTTTTGGCCAACCAAGCAAGCCGGAAGGGCAAATCAGTGCTCCAAAGAAGTCTCGCTTGCCCTCGGTCAAAAATGCCATGCTGAAAAAAGTGTAAAAACCAGAAAAGCAGGACAGGCCATGGAGACATGGGAGCCTTGCTACGCTGATGGGCGGGATGTAAATTGCCAACAGGCACTCTGGAGAAGTGTACGGTGTGTCCTGAAACAAGTAATAAACACAGCTTAGAGAGCATAGGGCACTTCCACTCATGGGCGTATAAATTGGGAAAACTAAAAATCAACAAGACACAGGCACCCCAAACTTTACGGCTGCTCTGTTTCCAAGAACCTCCACTTCGGTACACCTTCAATATCCCAGGAAAGAGAAAAATGGATAAAGAAATGGTGGTACTTGGCACAATGGAATATCACTCAGCCATGAAATCAATGTCATAAGGCTAGTTAGCAGCATGATGAGTGGATTTAGCGACGATGATTCTAAGTGAAATAAATCACACAGAAAAAGACACTTATCCTAAGATATCGCTTATAGAGGGAATGTCAAAATCGCTACACTTGAACTGAATTACAAAACAGAACAGAGTCACACCTTTAGAAGACACACTATGGCTGCTTAACCGGAAAGGTGAGGTGGGGTGATGCATAAAACAAGGGTTTGAAGTTAGCTCAGAGACCGCTCCATAAGCCAAATATGTAATAGACAAGGCCTACTCCCTGCTCAGTGAACTGGACTCAACACCCCCTAGTCACCGCACAAGAATATATCTGACTAGTAAGAATCTGAAAACCTATGTATCGATATCTCTCTGCAAGTGAATCAAGAGGGTGTAAAGCGGCATAAACACAGCAGGGAAAAGCAGCCAAGCCCAATTCTAAACATAAATTACTTAAAAAAACCCACAAAACAAAGACAGTGAAAGAGAGAGGAATTCTTACAAAATCCGTTCAGGGTCTCTGATGCAACATGGATTGACCATATCTAGACCCACAGCTGGATGAGACATAAGGCTGGACACTCTTGGGGCTGAGAGGATTGGTGAGGTTGGGTGAGCAAACGCAGATACTTTAAAGTAATACCGCGGGGTACCCACCCCATGGGTCTCAAATCTCCAGGTACAAGGGCATCTTACTACATCAAAACATGCATGTGAAACCCAGAAGATGGTATGCCATGAGATCGGGAAAGGTTTCTAAAACGCACCTCATTTCTCCTCTCCTTGTGCTCGGGTTCCCCATTTCAGCCGCTTGATTAACCATCTCCCTACTTGGAGAATCAGCATCTTTAAACTCCTGTATCGTACAGGTTGCAATTTTCCTGAGGATGAACGGGAAGACGGGGAACCAAAGAGAGACTAGCCCTAGGTGTTGAGGCAGGCACAGGTCACTCCATTTTCCCATCAGGAAGAAGAATGAACCACAGGCTCAGCCTGCCCCCCAAAACCAAATAGGGCCTGAAGCAATCCTGCGCTTTTGCGGCCAGCTCCCAAAAAAGCGAGTAGACAAATGGAGCTCAGGGGCACTGCAATTCACAAACGTGCAGAGTAATAAATGAGAACTCTCGTCCACAAATATATTGAGGGAAGGCAACGAAGAGGATTTGAAAGCAAGGCAGATTTGCAGGAAACAGATTTCAGGAGGTAGATTCGACTCGCCTTTAAAGCACATGAAAAGCGGCAAAACGTTGACAATGATGCCCTTGGCCAAAAAGGGCGTATGCGTTTTTTCCTGAATATATTCAGGAAAAAACGCATACGCCCTTTTTGGCCAACCAAGCAAGCCGGAAGGGCAAATCAGCGCTACAAAGAAATCTCGCTTGCCATCGGTCAAAAGGGACATTCTTAAAAAAGTGTAAAAACCATAAAAGCAGGACAGGCCATGGAGACATGGGAGCCTTGCTACGCTGATGGGCGGGATGTAAATTGCCAACAGGCACTCTGGAGAAGTGTACGGTGTGTCCTGAAAAAAGTAATAAACACAGCTTAGAGAGCATAGAGCACTTCCACTCATGGGCGTATACATTGGAAAACTAAAAATCAACAAGACACAAGCACCGCAACCTTTACGGCTGCTCTGTTTCCAAGAACCTCCACTTCCGTACACCTTCAATATCCCAGAAAGAGAAAAATGGATAAAGAAATGGTGGTACTTGGCACAATGGCATATCACTCAGCCATGAAATCAATGTCATAAGGTTTGTTAGCAGCATGATAAGTGGATTTAGGTACGATGATTCTAAGTGAAATGAGTCACACAGCGAAAGACAATTATCCTAAGATATCGCTTATAGAGGGAATGTCAAAATCGCTACACTTGAACTGAATTACAAAACAGAACAGAGTCACACATTTAGAAGACACACTATGGCTGCTTAACGGGAAAGGTGAGGTGGGGTGATGCATAAAACAAGGGTTTGAAATTAGCTCAGACACCGTTCCATAAGCCAAATATGTAATAGAAAAGGCCTACTCCCTGCTCAGTGACCTGCACTCAACACCCGCTATTCACCGCACAAGAATATATCTTACTAGTAAGAATCTGAAAACCTATGTATCGATATCTCTCTGCAGGTGAATCAAGAGGGTGTAAAGCGGCATAAACACAGCAGGGAAAAGCAGCCAAGCCCCATTCTAAACATAAATTACTTAAAAAAACCCACAAAACAAAGACAGTGAAAGAGAGAGAAATTCTTACAAAATCAGTTCAGGGGCTCTTATGCCACCTGGATTGACCATATCTAGACCCACAGCTGGATGAGACATAAGGCTGGACACTCTTGGGGCTGAGAAGTTTGGTGAGGTTGGGTGAGCAAACGCAGATACATTAAAGTAATACCGTGGGGTACCCACCCCATGGGTCTTAAATCTCCAGGTACAAGGGCATCTTCCTACATCCAAACATGCATGGGAAACCCAGAGAATTGTATGCCGTGAGATCGGGAAAGGCTTCTAAAACGCAGCTCATTTCTCCTCTCCTTGTGCTCGGGTTCGCCATTCTAGGCGCTTGACTAAACATCTCCCTACTTGTAGAATCAGCACCTTTAACCTCCTGTTTCGTACAGGTTGCAATTTGTCCTGAGGATGAACGGGAAGACGGGCAACCAACGGGAGACTAGCCCTAGGTGTTGGGACAGGCAAAGGTCACTCCATTTTCCCATCAGGAAGAAGAATGAATCACAGGCTCAGCCTGCCCCCAGAACCAAAATAGGGCCTGAAGCAATCCTGCGCTTTTGCGGCCAGCTCCCAAAAAAGCGAGGAGACAAATGGAGCTCAGGGGCACTGCAATTCACAAACGTGCAGAGTTATCAATGAGAACTCTCGTGCACAAATATATTGAGGGAAGGCAACGAAGAGGATTTGAAAGCAAGGCAGATTTTCAGGAAACAGATTTCAGGAGGTAGATTTGACTCGCCTGTAAAGCACATGAAAAGCGGCAAAACGTTGACAATGATGCCCATGGCCAAAAAGGGCGTATGCGTTTTTTCCTGAATATATTCAGGAAAAAACGCCTACGCCCTTTTTGGCCAACCAAGCAAGCCGGAAGGGCAAATCAGCTCTACAAGGAAGTCTCGCTTGCCCTCGGTCAAAAGGGCCATGCTGAAAAAAGTGTAAAAACCAGAAAAGCAGGACAGGCCATGGAGACATGGGAGCCTTGCTACGCTGATGGGCGGGATGTAAATTGCCAACAGCCACTCTGGAGAATTGTACGGTGTGTCCTGAAACAAGTAATAAACACAAATTAGAGAGCATAGGGCACTTCCATTCATGGGCATATAAATTGGGAAAACTAAAAATCAACAAGAGACAGGCACCCCAAACTTTACGGCTGCTCTGTTTCCAAGAACCTCCACTTTGGTACACCTTCAATATCCCAGGAAAGAGAAAAATGGATAAAGAAATGGTGGTACTTGGCACAATGGAATATCACTCAGCCATGAAATCAATGTCATAAGGCTAGTTAGCAGCATGATGAGTGGATTTAGATACGATGATTCTAAGTGAAATAAGTCACACAGAAAAAGACACTTATCCGAAGATATCGCTTATAGAGGGAATGTCAAAATCGCTACACTTGAACTGAATTACAAAACAGAACAGAGTCACACCTTTAGAAGACACACTATGGCTGCTTAACGGGAAAGGTGAGGTGGGGTGATGCATAAAACAAGGGTTTGAAATTAGCTCAGAGACCACTCCATAAGCCAAATATTTAATAGACAAGGCCTACTCCCTGCTCAGTGAACTGGACTCAACACACCCTAGTCACCACACAAGAATATATCTGACTAGTAAGAATCTGAAAACCTATGTATCGATATCTCTCTGCAAGTGAATCAAGAGGGTGTAAAGCGGCATCAACACAGCAGGGAAAAGCAGCCAAGCCCGATTCTAAACATAAATTACTTTAAAAAACCCACAAAACAAAGACAGTGAAAGAGAGAGAAATTCTTACAAAATCCGTTCAGGGTCTATGATGCAACCTGGATTGACCATATCTAGACCCACAGTTGGATGAGACATAAGGCAGGACACTCTTGGGGCTGAGAGGATTGGTGAGGTTGGGTGAGCAAATGCAGATACTTTAAAGTAACTCCACGGGGTACCCACCCCATGGGTCTCAAATCTCCAGGTACAAGGGCATCTTCCTACATCAAAACATGCATGGGAAACACAGAAGATGGTATGCCATGAGATCGGGAAAGGTTTCTAAAACGCACCTCATTTCTCCTCTCCTTGTGCTCGGGTTCGCCATTCCAGCCGCTTGACTAACCATCTCCCTACTTGGAGAATCAGCACCTTTAACCTCCTGTTTCGTACAGGTTGTAATTTGTCCTGAGGATGAACGGGAAGACGGGGAACCAACGAGAGACAAACCCTAGGTGTTGGGACAGGCACAGGTCACTCCATTTTCCCATCAGGAAGAAGAATGAACCACAGGCTCCGCCTGCCCCCTGGAAGCCGAATAGGGCCTGAAACAATCCTGCGCTTTTGCGGCCAGCTCCCAAAAAAGCGAGGAGACAAATGGAGCTCAGGGGCACTGCAATTCACAAACGTGCAGAGTTATAAATGAGAACTCTCGTCCACAAATATATTGAGGGAAGGCAACGAAGAGGATTTGAAAGCAAGGCAGATTTGCAGGAAACAGATTTCAGGAGGTAGATTCGACTCGCCTTTAAAGCACATGAAAAGCGGCAAAACGTTGACAATGATGCCCTTGGCCAAAAAGGGCGTATGCGTTTTTTCCTGAATATATTCAGGAAAAATCGCATACGCCCTTTTTGGCCAACCAAGCAAGCCGGAAGGGCAAATCAGCGCTACAAAGAAGTCTCGCTTGCCCTCGGTCAAAAGGGCCATGCTGAACAAAGTGTAAAAACCAGAAAAGCAGGACAGGCCATGGAGACATGGGAGCCTTGCTACGCTGATGGGCGGGATGTAAATTGCCAACAGGAACTCTGGAGAAGTGTACGGTGTGTCCTGAAACAAGTAATAAACACAGCTTAGAGAGCATAGGGCACTTCCACTCACGGGCGTATAAATTGGGAAAACTAAAAATCAACATGACACAGGCACCCCGAACTTTACGGCTGCTCTGTTTCCAAGAACCTCCACTTTGCTATGCCTTCAATATCCCAGGAAAGAGAAAAATGGATAGACAAATGGTGGTACTTGGCACAATGGAATAGCACTCAGCCATGAAATCAGTGTCATAAGGCTAGTTAGCACCATGATGAGTGGATTTAGTGACGATGATTCTAAGTGAAATAAGTCACACAGAAAAAGACACTTATCCTAAGATATCGCTTATAGAGGGAATGTCAAAATCGCTACACTTGAACTAAATTACAAAACAGAACAGAGTCACACCTTTAGAAGACACACTATGGCTGCTTAACGGAAAAGGTGAGGTGGGGTGATACATAAAACAGGGGTTTGAAATTAGCTCAGAGACCACTGCATAAGCCAAATATATAATAGACAAGGCCTACTCCCTGCTCAGTGAACTGGACTCAACACCCCCTAGTCACCGCACAAGAATATATCTGACTAGTAAGAATATGAAAACCTATGTATCGATATCTCTCTGCAAGTGAATCAAGAGGGTGTAAAGCGGCATAAACACAGCAGGGAAAAGCAGCCAAGCTCCATTCTAAACATAAATAACTTAAAAAAACCCACAAAACAAAGACAGTGAAAGAGAGAGAAATTCTTACAAAATCCGTTCAGGGTCTCTGATGCAACCTGGATTGACCATATCTAGACCCACAGCTGGATGAGACATAAGGCTGGACACTCTTGGGGCTGAGAGGATTGGTGAGGTTGGGTGAGCAAACGCAGATACTTTAAAGTAATACTGCGGGGTACCCACCTCATGGGTCTCAAATCTCCAGGTAAAAGGGCATCTTCCTACATCCAAACATGCATGGGAAACACAGAGAATTGTATGCCGTGAGATCGGGAAAGGCTTCTAAAACGCAGCTCATTTCTCCTCTCATTGTGCTCGGGTTCGCCATTCTAGGCGCTTGACTAAACATCTCCCTACTTGTAGAATCAGCACCTTTAACCTCCTGTTTCGTACAGGTTGCAATTTGTCCTGAGGATGAACGGGAAGACGGGGAACCAAAGAGAGACTAGCCCTAGGTGTTGGGACAGGCACAGGTCACTCCATTTTCCCATCAGGAAGAAGAATGAACCACAGGCTCAGCCTGCCCCCCAGAACCAAAATAGGGCCTGAAGCAATCCTGCGCTTTTGCGGCCAGCTCCCAAAAAAGCGAGGAGACAAATGGAGCTCAGGGGCACTGCAATTCACAAACGTGCAGAGTTATCAATGAGAACTCTCGTCCACAAATATATGGAGGGAAGGCAACGAAGAGGATTTGAAAGCAAGGCAGATTTGCAGGAAACAGATTTCAGGAGGTAGATTTGACTCGCCTGTAAAGCACATGAAAAGCGGCAAAACGTTGACAATGATGCCCATGGCCAAAAAGGGCGTATGCGTTTTTTCCTGAATATATTCAGGAAAAAACGCATACGCCCTTTTTGGCCAACCAAGCAAGCCGGAAGGGCAAATCAGCACTACAAGGATTTCTCGCTTGTCCTCGGTCAAAAGGGCCATGCTGAAAATGTTTAAAAACCAGAAAAGCAGGACAGGCCATGGAGACATGGAAGCCTTGCTAAGCTGATGGGCGGGACGTAAATTGCCAACAGGCACTCTGGAGAAGTGTACGGTGTGTCCTGAAACAAGTAATAAACACAGCTTAGAGAGCATAGGGCACTTCCACTCATGGGCGTATAAATTGGGAAAACTAAAAATCAACAAGACACAGGCACCCCGAACTTTACGGCTGCTCTGTTTCCAAGAACCTCCGCTTCGGTACACCTTCAATATCCCAGGAAAGAGAAAAATGGATAAAGAAATGGTGGTACTTGGCACAATGGAATATCACTCAGCCATGAAATCAATGTCATAAGGCTAGTTAGCAGCATGATGAGTGGATTTAGCGACGATGATTCTAAGTGAAATAAGTCACACAGAAAAAGACACTTATCCTAAGATATCGCTTATAGAGGGAATGTCAAAATCGCTACACTTGAACTGAATTACAAAACAGAACAGAGTCACACCTTTAGAAGACACACTATGGCTGCTTAACGGGAAAGGTGAAGTGGGGTGATGCATAAAACAAGGGTTTGAAATTAGCTCAGAGACCGCTCCATAAGCCAAATATGTAATAGACAAGGCCTACTCCCTGCTCAGTGAACTGGACTCAACACCCCCTAGTCACCGCAGAAGAATATATCTGACTAGTAAGAATCTGAAAACCTATGTATCGATATCTCTCTGCAAGTGAATCAAGAGTGTGTAAAGCGGCATAAACACAGCAGGGAAAAGCAGCCAAGCCCCATTCTAAACATAAATTACTTAAAAAAACCCACAAAACAAAGACAGTGAAAGAGAGAGAAATTCTTACAAAATCCGTGCAGGGGCTCTGATGCCACCTGGTTCGACCATATCTAGACCCACAGCTGGATGAGACATAAGGCTGGACACTCTTGGGGCTGAGAGGATTGGTGAGGTTGGGTGAGCAAACCCAGATACTTTAAAGTAACTCCACGGGGTACCCACCCCATGGGTCTCAAATCTCCAGGTACAAGGGCATCGTACTACATCAAAACATGCATGGGAAACACAGAAGATGGTATGCCATGAGATCGGGAAAGGTTTCTAAAACGCACCTCATTTCTCCTCTCCTTGTGCTCGGGTTCGCCATTCCAGCCGCTTGACTAACCATCTCCCTACTTGGAGAATCAGCACCTTTAACCTCCTGTTTCGTACAGGTTGTAATTTGTCCTGAGGATGAACGGGAAGACGGGGAACAAACGAGAGACAAACCCTAGGTGTTGGGACAGGCACAGGTCACTCCATTTTCCCATCAGGAAGAAGAATGAACCACAGGCTCCGCCTGCCCCCTGGAAGCCGAATAGGGCCTGAAACAATCCTGCGCTTTTGCGGCCAGCTCCCAAAAAAGCGAGTAGACAAATGGAGCTCAGGGGCACTGCAATTCACAAACGTGCAGAGTTATAAATGAGAACTCTCGTCCACAAATATATTGAGGGAAGGCAACGAAGAGGATTTGAAAGCAAGGCAGATTTGCAGGAAACAGATTTCAGGAGGTAGATTCGACTCGCCTTTAAAGCACATGAAAAGCGGCAAAACGTTGACAATAATGCCCTTGGCCAAAAAGGTCGTATGCGTTTTTTCCTGAATATATTCAGGAAAAATCGCATTCGCCCTTTTTGGCCAACCAAGCAAGCCGGAAGGGCAAATCAGTGCTACAAAGAAGTCTCGCTTGCCCTCGGTCAAAAATGCCATGCTGAAAAAAGTGTAAAAACCAGAAAAGCAGAACAGGCCATGGAGACATGGGAGCCTTGCTACGCTGATGGGCGGGATGTAAATTGCCAACAGGCACTCTGGAGAAGTGTACGGTGTGTCCTGAAACAAGTAATAAACACAGCTTAGAGAGCATAGGGCACTTCCACTCATGGGCGTATAAATTGGGAAAACGAAAAATCAACAAGACACAGGCACGCCAAACTTTACGGCTGCTCTGTTTCCAAGAACCTCCACTTCAGTACACCTTCAATATCCCAGGAAAGAGAAAAATGGATAAAGAAATGGTGGTACTTGGCACAATGGAATATCACTCAGCCATGAAATCAATGTCATAAGGCTAGTTAGCAGCATGATGAGTGGATTTAGCGACGATGATTCTAAGTGAAATAAGTCACACAGAAAAAGACACTTATCCTAAGATATCGCTTATAGAGGGAATGTCAAAATCGCTACGCTTGAACTGAATTACAAAACAGAACAGAGTCACACCTTTAGAAGACACACTATGGCTGATTAACGGGAAAGGTGAGGTGGGGTGATGCATAAAACAAGGGTTTGAAATTAGCTCAGAGACCGCTCCATAAGCCAAATATGTAATAGACAAGGCCTACCCCCTGCTCAGTGAACTGGACTCAACACCCCCTAGTCACCGCACAAGAATATATCTGACTAGTAAGAATCTGACAACCTATGTATCGATATCTCTCTGCAAGTGAATCAAGAGGGTGTAAAGCGGCATAAACACAGCAGGGAAAAGCAGCCAAGCCCCATTCTAAACATAAATTACTTAAAAAAACCCACAAAACAAAGACAGTGAAAGAGAGACAAATTCTTACAAAATCAGTTCAGGGGCTCTGATGCCACCTGGTTCGACCATATCTAGAGCCACAGCTGGATGAGACATAAGGCTGGACACTCTTGGGGCTGAGAGGATTGGTGAGGTTGGGTGAGCAAACGCAGATACTTTAAAGTAATACCGCCGGGTACCCACCCCATGGGTCTCAAATCTCCAGGTACAAGGGCATCTTCCTACATCCAAACATGCATGGGAAACCCAGAGGTTTGTATGCCGTGAGATCGGGAAAGGCTTCTAAAACGCACCTCATTTCTCCTCTCCTTGTGCTCGGGTTCACCATTCTAGGCGCTTGACTAAACATCTCCCTACTTGGAGAATCAGCACCTTTAACCTCCTGTTTCGTACAGGTTGCAATTTGTCCTGAGGATGAACGGGAAGACGGGGAACCAACGAGAGACTAGCCCTAGGTGTTGGGACAGGCACAGGTCACTCCATTTTCCCATCAGGAAGAAGAATGAACCACAGGCTCAGCCTGCCCCCCAGAACCAAAATAGAGCCTGAAGCAATCCTGCGCTTTTGCGGCCAGCTCCCAAAAAAGCGAGGAGACAAATGGAGCTCAGGGGCACTGCAATTCACAAACGTGCAGAGTTATAAATGAGAACTCTCGTCCACAAATATATTGAGGGAAGGCAACGAAGAGGATTTGAAAGCAAGGCAGATTTGCAGGAAACAGATTTCAGGAGGTAGATTCGACTCGCCTTTAAAGCACATGAAAAGCGGCAAAACGTTGACAATGATGCCCTTGGCCAAAAAGGGCGTATGCGTTTTTTCCTGAATATATTCAGGAAAAATCGCATACGCCCTTTTTGGCCAACCAAGCAAGCCGGAAGGGCAAATCAGCGCTACAAAGAAGTCTTGCTTGCCCTCGGTCAAAAGGGCCATGCTGAACAAAGTGTAAAAACCAGAAAAGCAGGACAGGCCATGGAGACATGGGAGCCTTGCTACGCCGATGGGCGGGATGTAAATTGCCAACAGGAACTCTGGAGAAGTGTACGGTGTGTCCTGAAACAAGTAATAAACACAGCTTAGAGAGCATAGGGCACTTCCACTCATGGGCGTATAAATTGGGAAAACTAAAAATCAACAAGACACAGGCACCCCGAACTTTACGGCTGCTCTGTTTCCAAGAACCTCCACTTTGTTACGCCTTCAATATCCCAGGAAAGAGAAAAATGGATAAACAAATGGTGGTACTTGGCACAATGGAATATCACTCAGCCATGAAATCAGTGTCATCAGGGTAGTTAGCACCATGATGAGTGGATTTAGTGACGATGATTCTAAGTGAAATAAGTCACACAGAAAAAGACACTTATCCTAAGATATCGCTTATAGAGGGAATGTCAAAATCGCTACACTTGAACTAAATTACAAAACAGAACAGAGTCACACCTTTAGAAGACACACTATGGCTGCTTAACGGAAAAGGTGAGGTGGGGTGATACATAAAACAGGGGTTTGAAATTAGCTCAGAGACCACTCCATAATCCAAATATATAATAGACAAGGCCTACTCCCTGCTCAGTGAACTGGACTCAACACCCCCTAGTCACCGCACAAGAATATATCTGACTAGTAAGAATCTGAAAACCTATGTATCGATATCTCTCTGCAAGTGAATCAAGAGGGTGTAAAGCGGCATAAACACAGCAGGGAAAAGCAGCCAAGCTCCACTCTAAACATAAATAACTTAAAAAAACCCACAAAACAAAGACAGTGAAAGAGAGAGAAATTCTTACAAAATCCGTTCAGGGTCTCTGATGCAACCTGGATTGACCATATCTAGACCCACAGCTGGATGAGACATAAGGCTGGACACTCTTGGGGCTGAGAGGATTGGTGAGGTTGGGTGAGCAAACGCAGATACTTTAAAGTAATACTGCGGGGTACCCACCCCATGGGTCTCAAATCTCCAGGTAAAAGGGCATCTTCCTACATCCAAACATGCATGGGAAACCCAGAGAATTGTATGCCGTGAGATCGGGAAAGGCTTCTAAAACGCACCTCATTTCTCCTCTCCTTGTGCTCGGGTTCGCCATTCTAGGCGCTTGACTAAACATCTCCCTACTTGTAGAATCAGCACCTTTAACCTCCTGTTTCGTACAGGTTGCAATTTGTCCTGAGGATGAACGGGAAGACGGGGAACCAACGAGAGACTAGCCCTAGGTGTTGGGACAGGCACAGGTCACTCCATTTTCCCATCAGGAAGAAGAATGAACCACAGGCTCAGCCTGCCCCCCAGAACCAAAATAGGGCCTGAAGCAATCCTGCGCTTTTGCGGCCAGCTCCCAAAAAAGCGAGGAGACAAATGGAGCTCAGGGGCACTGCAATTCACAAACGTGCAGAGTTATCAATGAGAACTCTCGTCCACAAATATATGGAGGGAAGGCAACGAAGAGGATTTGAAAGCAAGGCAGATTTGCAGGAAACAGATTTCAGGAGGTAGATTCGACTCGCCTTTAAAGCACATGAAAAGCGGCAAAACGTTGACAATAATGCCCTTGGCCAAAAAGGTCGTATGCGTTTTTTCCTGAATATATTCAGGAAAAATCGCATTCGCCCTTTTTGGCCAACCAAGCAAGCCGGAAGGGCAAATCAGTGCTACAAAGAAGTCTCGCTTGCCCTCGGTCAAAAATGCCATGCTGAAAAAAGTGTAAAAACCAGAAAAGCAGAACAGGCCATGGAGACATGGGAGCCTTGCTACGCTGATGGGCGGGATGTAAATTGCCAACAGGCACTCTGGAGAAGTGTACGGTGTGTCCTGAAACAAGTAATAAACACAGCTTAGAGAGCATAGGGCACTTCCACTCATGGGCGTATAAATTGGGAAAACGAAAAATCAACAAGACACAGGCACGCCAAACTTTACGGCTGCTCTGTTTCCAAGAACCTCCACTTCAGTACACCTTCAATATCCCAGGAAAGAGAAAAATGGATAAAGAAATGGTGGTACTTGGCACAATGGAATATCACTCAGCCATGAAATCAATGTCATAAGGCTAGTTAGCAGCATGATGAGTGGATTTAGCGACGATGATTCTAAGTGAAATAAGTCACACAGAAAAAGACACTTATCCTAAGATATCACTTATAGAGGGAATGTCAAAATCGCTACGCTTGAACTGAATTACAAAACAGAACAGAGTCACACCTTTAGAAGACACACTATGGCTGATTAACGGGAAAGGTGAGGTGGGGTGATGCATAAAACAAGGGTTTGAAATTAGCTCAGAGACCGCTCCATAAGCCAAATATGTAATAGACAAGGCCTACCCCCTGCTCAGTGAACTGGACTCAACACCCCCTAGTCACCGCACAAGAATATATCTGACTAGTAAGAATCTGACAACCTATGTATCGATATCTCTCTGCAAGTGAATCAAGAGGGTGTAAAGCGGCATAAACACAGCAGGGAAAAGCAGCCAAGCCCCATTCTAAACATAAATTACTTAAAAAAACCCACAAAACAAAGACAGTGAAAGAGAGACAAATTCTTACAAAATCAGTTCAGGGGCTCTGATGCCACCTGGTTCGACCATATCTAGAGCCACAGCTGGATGAGACATAAGGCTGGACACTCTTGGGGCTGAGAGGATTGGTGAGGTTGGGTGAGCAAACGCAGATACTTTAAAGTAATACCGCCGGGTACCCACCCCATGGGTCTCAAATCTCCAGGTACAAGGGCATCTTCCTACATCCAAACATGCATGGGAAACCCAGAGGTTTGTATGCCGTGAGATCGGGAAAGGCTTCTAAAACGCACCTCATTTCTCCTCTCCTTGTGCTCGGGTTCACCATTCTAGGCGCTTGACTAAACATCTCCCTACTTGGAGAATCAGCACCTTTAACCTCCTGTTTCGTACAGGTTGCAATTTGTCCTGAGGATGAACGGGAAGACGGGGAACCAACGAGAGACTAGCCCTAGGTGTTGGGACAGGCACAGGTCACTCCATTTTCCCATCAGGAAGAAGAATGAACCACAGGCTCAGCCTGCCCCCCAGAACCAAAATAGAGCCTGAAGCAATCCTGCGCTTTTGCGGCCAGCTCCCAAAAAAGCGAGGAGACAAATGGAGCTCAGGGGCACTGCAATTCACAAACGTGCAGAGTTATAAATGAGAACTCTCGTCCACAAATATATTGAGGGAAGGCAACGAAGAGGATTTGAAAGCAAGGCAGATTTGCAGGAAACAGATTTCAGGAGGTAGATTCGACTCGCCTTTAAAGCACATGAAAAGCGGCAAAACGTTGACAATGATGCCCTTGGCCAAAAAGGGCGTATGCGTTTTTTCCTGAATATATTCAGGAAAAATCGCATACGCCCTTTTTGGCCAACCAAGCAAGCCGGAAGGGCAAATCAGCGCTACAAAGAAGTCTTGCTTGCCCTCGGTCAAAAGGGCCATGCTGAACAAAGTGTAAAAACCAGAAAAGCAGGACAGGCCATGGAGACATGGGAGCCTTGCTACGCCGATGGGCGGGATGTAAATTGCCAACAGGAACTCTGGAGAAGTGTACGGTGTGTCCTGAAACAAGTAATAAACACAGCTTAGAGAGCATAGGGCACTTCCACTCATGGGCGTATAAATTGGGAAAACTAAAAATCAACAAGACACAGGCACCCCGAACTTTACGGCTGCTCTGTTTCCAAGAACCTCCACTTTGTTACGCCTTCAATATCCCAGGAAAGAGAAAAATGGATAAACAAATGGTGGTACTTGGCACAATGGAATATCACTCAGCCATGAAATCAGTGTCATCAGGGTAGTTAGCACCATGATGAGTGGATTTAGTGACGATGATTCTAAGTGAAATAAGTCACACAGAAAAAGACACTTATCCTAAGATATCGCTTATAGAGGGAATGTCAAAATCGCTACACTTGAACTAAATTACAAAACAGAACAGAGTCACACCTTTAGAAGACACACTATGGCTGCTTAACGGAAAAGGTGAGGTGGGGTGATACATAAAACAGGGGTTTGAAATTAGCTCAGAGACCACTCCATAAACCAAATATATAATAGACAAGGCCTACTCCCTGCTCAGTGAACTGGACTCAACACCCCCTAGTCACCGCACAAGAATATATCTGACTAGTAAGAATCTGAAAACCTATGTATCGATATCTCTCTGCAAGTGAATCAAGAGGGTGTAAAGCGGCATAAACACAGCAGGGAAAAGCAGCCAAGCTCCACTCTAAACATAAATAACTTAAAAAAACCCACAAAACAAAGACAGTGAAAGAGAGAGAAATTCTTACAAAATCCGTTCAGGGTCTCTGATGCAACCTGGATTGACCATATCTAGACCCACAGCTGGATGAGACATAAGGCTGGACACTCTTGGGGCTGAGAGGATTGGTGAGGTTGGGTGAGCAAACGCAGATACTTTAAAGTAATACTGCGGGGTACCCACCCCATGGGTCTCAAATCTCCAGGTAAAAGGGCATCTTCCTACATCCAAACATGCATGGGAAACCCAGAGAATTGTATGCCGTGAGATCGGGAAAGGCTTCTAAAACGCACCTCATTTCTCCTCTCCTTGTGCTCGGGTTCGCCATTCTAGGCGCTTGACTAAACATCTCCCTACTTGTAGAATCAGCACCTTTAACCTCCTGTTTCGTACAGGTTGCAATTTGTCCTGAGGATGAACGGGAAGACGGGGAACCAACGAGAGACTAGCCCTAGGTGTTGGGACAGGCACAGGTCACTCCATTTTCCCATCAGGAAGAAGAATGAACCACAGGCTCAGCCTGCCCCCCAGAACCAAAATAGGGCCTGAAGCAATCCTGCGCTTTTGCGGCCAGCTCCCAAAAAAGCGAGGAGACAAATGGAGCTCAGGGGCACTGCAATTCACAAACGTGCAGAGTTATCAATGAGAACTCTCGTCCACAAATATATGGAGGGAAGGCAACGAAGAGGATTTGAAAGCAAGGCAGATTTTCAGGAAACAGATTTCAGGAGGTAGATTTGACTCGCCTGTAAAGCACATGAAAAGCGGCAAAACTTTGACAATGATGCCCATGGCCAAAAAGGGCGTATGCGTTCTTTCCTGAATATATTCAGGAAAAAACGCATACGCCCCTTTTGGCCAACCAAGCAAGCCAGAAGGGCAAATCAGCACTACAAGTATTTCTCGCTTGTCCTCGGTCAAAAGGGCCATGCTGAGAAAAGTGTAAAAACCAGAAAAGCAGGACAGGCCATGGAGACATGGGAGCCTTGCTACGCTGATGGGCGGGATGTAAATTGCCAACAGCCACTCTGGAGAATTGTACGGTGTGTCATGAAACAAGTAATAAACACAAATTAGAGAGCATAGGGCACTTCCATTCATGGGCATATAAATTGGGAAAACGAAAAATCAACAAGACACAGGCTCCCCAAACTTTACGGCTGCTCTGTTTCCAAGAACCTCCACTTTGGTACACCTTCAATATCCCAGGAAAGAGAAAAATGGATAAAGAAATGGTGGTACTTGGCACAATGGAATATCACTCAGCCATGAAATCAATGTCATAAGGCTAGTTAGCAGCATGATGAGTGGATTTAGCGACTATTATTCTAAGTGAAATAAGTCACACAGAAAAAGACACTTATCCTAAGATATCTCTTATAGAGGGAATGTCAAAATCGCTACGCTTGAACTGAATTACAAAACAGAACAGAGTCACACCTTTAGAAGACACACTATGGCTGCTTAACGGGAAAGGTGAGGTGGGGTGATGCATAAAACAAGGATTTGAACTTAGCTCAGAGACCGCTCCATAAGCCAAATATGTAATAGACAAGGCCTACTCCGTGCTCAGTGAACTGGACTCAACACCCCCTAGTCACCACACAAGAATATATCTGACTAGTAAGAATCTGAAAACCTATGTATCGATATCTCTCAGCAAGTGAATCAAGACAGTGTAAAGCGGCATCAACACAGCAGGGAAAAGCAGCTGAGACCCATTCTAAACATAAATTACTTAAAAAAACCCACAAAACAAAGACAGTGAAAGAGAGAGAAATTCTTACAAAATCCGTTCAGGGTCTCTGATGCAACCTGGATTGACCATATCTAGACCCACAGCTGGATGAGACATAAGGCTGGACACTCTTGGGGCTGAGAGGATTGGTGAGGTTGGGTGAGCAAACGCAGATACTTTAAAGTAACTCCACGGGGTACCCACCCCATGGGTCTCAAATCTCCAGGTACAAGGGCATCTTCCTACATCAAAACATGCATGGGAAACACAGAAGATGGTATGCCGTGAGATCGGGAAAGGTTTCTAAAACGCACCTCATTTCTCCTCTCCTTGTGCTCGGGTTCGCCATTCCAGCCGCTTGACTAACCATCTCCCTACTTGGAGAATCAGCACCTTTAACCTCTTGTTTCGTACAGGTTGTAATTTGTCCTGAGGATGAACGGGAAGACGGGGAACCAACGAGAGACAAACCCTAGGTGTTGGGACAGGCACAGGTCACTCCATTTTCCCATCAGGAAGAAGAATGAACCACAGGCTCCACCTGCCCCCTGGAAGCCGAATAGGGCCTGAAACAATCCTGCGCTTTTGCGGCCAGCTCCCAAAAAAGCGAGTAGACAAATGGAGCTCAGGGGCACTGCAATTCACAAACATGCAGAGTTATAAATGAGAACTCTCGTCCACAAATATATTGAGGGAAGGCAACGAAGAGGATTTGAAAGCAAGGCAGATTTGCAGGAAACAGATTTCAGGAGGTAGATTCGACTCGCCTTTAAAGCACATGAAAAGCGGCAAAACGTTGACAATAATGCCCTTGGCCAAAAAGGTCGTATGCGTTTTTTCCTGAATATATTCAGGAAAAATCGCATACGCCCTTTTTGGCCAACCAAGCAAGCCGGAAGGGCAAATCAGTGCTACAAAGAAGTCTCGCTTGCCCTCGGTCAAAAATGCCATGCTGAAAAAAGTGTAAAACCCAGAAAAGCAGGACAGGCCATGGAGACATGGGAGCCTTGCTACGCTGATGGGCGGGATGTAAATTGCCAACAGGCACTCTGGAGAAGTGTACGGTGTGTCCTGAAACAAGTAATAAACACAGCTTAGAGAGCATAGGGCACTTCCACTCATGGGCGTATAAATTGGGAAAACTAAAAATCAACAATACACAGGCACCCCAAACTTTACGGCTGCTCTGTTTCCAAGAACCTCCACTTCAGTACACCTTCAATATCCCAGGAAAGAGAAAAATGGATAAACAAATGGTGGTACTTGGCACAATGGAATATCACTCAGCCATGAAATCAATGTCATAAGGCTAGTTAGCAGCATGATGAGTGGATTTAGCGACTATTATTCTAAGTGAAATAAGTCACACAGAAAAAGACACTTATCCTAAGATATCGCTTATAGAGGGAATGTCAAAATCGCTACGCTTGAACTGAATTACAAAACAGAACAGAGTCACACCTTTAGAAGACACACTATGGCTGATTAACGGGAAAGGTGAGGTGGGGTGATGCATAAAACAAGGGTTTGAAATTAGCTCAGAGACCGCTCCATAAGCCAAATATGTAATAGACAAGGCCTACCCCCTGCTCAGTGAACTCGACTCAACACCCCCTAGTCACCGCACAAGAATATATCTGACTAGTAAGAATCTGAAAACCTATGTATCGATATCTCTCTGCAAGTGAATCAAGAGGGTGTAAAGCGCCATAAACACAGCAGGGAAAAGCAGCTAAGCCCCATTCTAAACATAAATTACTTAAAAAAACCCACAAAACAAAGACAGTGAAAGAGAGAGAAATTCTTACAAAATCCGTGCAGGGGCTCTGATGCCACCTGGTTCGACCATATCTAGACCCACAGCTGGATGAGACATAAGGCTGGACACTCTTGGGGCTGAGAGGATTGGTGAGGTTGGGTGAGCAAACGCAGATACTTTAAAGTAACTCCACGGGGTACCCACCCCATGGGTCTCAAATCTCCAGGTACAAGGGCATCTTCCTACATCAAAACATGCATGGGAAACACAGAAGATGGTATGCCATGAGATCGGGAAAGGTTTCTAAAACGCACCTCATTTCTCCTCTCCTTGTGCTCGGGTTCGCCATTCCAGGCGCTTGACTAAACATCTCCCTACTTGTAGAATCAGCACCTTTAACCTCCTGTTTCGTACAGGTTGCAATTTGTCCTGAGGATGAATGGGAAGACGGGGAACCAACGAGAGACTAGCCCTAGGTGTTGGGACAGGCAAAGGTCACTCCATTTTCCTATCAGGAAAAAGAATGAACCACAGGCTCAGCCTGCCCCCCAGAACCAAAATAGGGCCTGAAGCAATCCTGCGCTTTTGCGGCCAGCTCCCAAAAAAGCGAGTAGACAAACGGAGCTCAGGGGCACTGCAATTCACAAACGTGCAGAGTTATCAATGAGAACTCTCGTCCACAAATATATGGAGGGAAGGCAACGAAGAGGATTTGAAAGCAAGGCAGATTTTCAGGAAACAGATTTCAGGAGGTAGATTTGACTCGCCTGTAAAGCATATGAAAAGCGGCAAAACGTTGACAATGATGCCCATGGCCAAAAAGGGCGCATGCGTTTTTTCCTGAGTATATTCAGGAAAAAACGCATGCGCCCTTTTTGGCCAACCAAGCAAGCCGGAAGGGCAAATCAGCACTACAAGGAATTCTCGCTTGCCCTCGGTCAAAAGGGCCATGCTGAACAAAGTGTAAAAACCAGAAAAGTAGGACAGGCCATGGAGACATGGGAGCCTTGCTACGCTGATGGGCGGGATGTAAATTGCCAACAGCCACTCTGAAGAATTGTACGGTGTGTCCTGAAACAAGTAATAAACACAGCTTAGAGAGCATAGGGCACTTCCACTCATGGGCATATAAATTGGGAAAACTAAAACTCAAAAAGACACAGGCACCCCGAACTTTACGGCTGGTCTGTTTCCAAGAACCTCCACTTTGTTACGCCTTCAATATCCCAGGAAAGAGAAAAATGGATAAAGAAATGGTGGTACTTGGCACAATGGAATATCACTCAGCCATGAAATCAGTGTCATAAGGCTAGTTAGCACCATGATGAGTGGATTTAGCGACGATGATTCTAAGTGAAATAAGTCACACAGAAAAAGACACTTATCCTTAGATATCGCTTATAGAGGGAATGTCAAAATCGCTACACTTGAACTGAATTACAAAACAGAACAGAGTCACACCTTTAGAAGACACACTATGGCTGCTTAACGGAAAAGGTGAGGTGGGGTGATACATAAAACAGGGGTTTGAAATTAGCTCAGAGACCACTCCATAAGCCAAATATATAATAGACAAGGCCTACTCCCTGCTCAGTGAACTGGACTCAACACCCCCTAGTCACCGCACAAGAATATATCTGACTAGTAAGAATCTGAAAACCTATGTATCGATATCTCTCTGCAAGTGACTCAAGAGGGTGTAAAGCGGCATCAACACAGCAGGGAAAAGCAGCCAAGCCCGATTCTAAACATAAATTACTTTAAAAAACCCACAAAACAAAGACAGTGAAAGAGAGAGAAATTCTTACAAAATCCGTTCAGGGTCTATGATGCAACCTGGATTGACCATATCTAGACCCACAGCTGGATGAGACATAAGGCTGGACACTCTTGGGGCTGAGAGGATTGGTGAGGTTGGGTGAGCAAACGCAGATACTTTAAAGTAACACTGCGGGGAAGACACCCCATGGGTCTCAAATCTCCAGGTACAAGGGAATCTTCCTACATCAAAACATGCATGGGATACACAGAAGATGGTATGCCATGAGATCGGGAAAGGTTTCTAAAACGCACCTCATTTCTCCTCTCCTTGTGCTCGGGTTCGCCATTCCAGCCGCTTGACTAACCACCTCCCTACTTGGAGAATCAGCACCTTTAACCTCCTGTTTCGTCCAGGTTGCAATTTGTCCTGAGGATGAACGGGAAGACGGGGAACCAACGAGAGACTAGCCCTAGGTGTTGGGACAGGCACAGGTCACTCCATTTTCCTATCAGGAAAAAGAATGAACCACAGGCTCAGCCTGCCCCCCAGAACCAAAATAGGGCCTGAAGCAATCCTGCGCTTTTGCGGCCAGCTCCCAAAAAAGCGAGGAGACAAATGGAGCTCAGGGGCACTGCAATTCACAAACGTGCAGAGTTATCAATGAGAACTCTCGTCCACAAATATATGGAGGGAAGGCAACGAAGAGGATTTGAAAGCAAGGCAGATTTTCAGGAAACAGATTTCAGGAGGTAGATTTCACTCGCCTGTAAAGCATATGAAAAGCGGCAAAACGTTGACAATGATGCCCATGGCCAAAAAGGGCGCATGCGTTTTTTCCTGAATATATTCAGGAAAAAACGCATGCGCCCTTTTTGGCCAACCAAGCAAGCCGGAAGGGCAAGTCAGCGCTACAAGGAATTCTCGCTTGCCCTCGGTCAAAAGGGCCATGCTGAAAAAAGTGTAAAAACCAGAAAAGCAGGACAGGCCATGGAGACATGGGAGCCTTGCTACGCTGATGGGCGGGATGTAAATTGCCAACAGCCACTCTGGAGAATTGTACGGTGTGTCCTGAAACAAGTAATAAACACAAATTAGAGAGCATAGGGCACTTCCATTCATGGGCATATAAATTGGGAAAACTAAAAATCAACAAGAGACAGGCACCCCAAACTTTACGGCTGCTCTGTTTCCAAGAACCTCCACTTTGGTACACCTTCAATATCCCAGGAAAGAGAAAAATGGATAAAGAAATGGTGGTACTTGGCACAATGGAATATCACTCAGCCATGAAATCAATGTCATAAGGCTAGTTAGCAGCATGATGAGTGGATTTAGCGACGATGATTCTAAGTGAAATAAGTCACACAGAAAAAGACACTTATCCTAAGATATCGCTTATAGAGGGAATGTCAAAATCGCTACGCTTGAACTGAATTACAAAACAGAACAGAGTCACACCTTTAGAAGACACACTATGGCTGCTTAACGGGAAAGGTGAGGTGGGGTGATGCATAAAACAAGGGTTTGAAATTAGCTCAGAGACCGCTCCATAAGCCAAATATGTAATAGCAAGGCCTACTCCCTGCTCAGTTAACTGGACTCAACACCCCCTAGTCACCGCACAAGAATATATCTGACTAGTAAGAATCTGAAAACCTATGTATCGATATCTCTCTGCAAGTGAATCAAGAGGGTGTAAAGCGGCATAAACACAGCAGGGAAAAGCAGCCAAGACCAATTCTAAACATAAATTAGTTAAAAAAACCCACAAAACAAAGACAGTGAAAGAGAGAGAAATTCTTACAAAATCCGTTCAGGGGCTCTGATGCCACCTGATTCGACCATATCTAGACCCACAGCTGGAAGAGACATAAGGCTGGACACTCTTGGGGCTGAGAGGATTGGTGAGGTAGGGTGAGCAAACGCAGATACTTTAAAGTAAAACAGCGGGGTACCCACCCCATGGGTCTCAAATCTCCAGGTACAAGGGCATCTTCCTACATCAAAACATGCATGGGAAACCCAGAAGATGGTATGCTGTGAGATCGAGAAAGGCTTCTAAAACGCACCTCATTTCTCCTCTCCTTGTGCTCGGGATCGCCATTCCAGCCGCTTGACTAACCATCTCCCTACTTGGAGAATCAGCACCTTTAACCTCCTGTTTCGTACAGGTTGCAATTTGTCCTGAGGATGAACGGGAAGACGGGGAACCAACGAGAGACTAGCCCCAGGTGTTGGGACAGGCACAGGTCACTTCATTTTCCCATCAGGAAGAAGAATGAACCACAGGCTCAGCCTGCCCCCCAGAACCAAAATAGGGCCTGAAGCAATCCTGCGCTTTTGCGGCCAGCTCCCAAAAAAGCGAGGAGCCAAATGGAGCTCAGGGGCACTGCAATTCACAAACGTGCAGAGTTATAAATGATAACTCTCGTCCACAAATATATTGAGGGAAGGCAACGAAGAGGATTTGAAAGCAAGGCAGATTTGCATGAAACAGATTTCAGGAGGTAGATTCGACTCGCCTTTAAAGCACATGAAAAGCAGCAAAACGTTGACAATGATGCCCTTGGCCAAAAAGGGCGTATGCGTTTTTTCCTGAATATATTCAGGAAAAAACGCATACGCCCTTTTTGGCCAACCAAGCAAGCCTGAAGGGCAAAGCAGTGCTACAAAGAAGTCTCGCTTGCCCTCGGTCAAAAGGGCCATGCTGAAGAAAGTGTAAAAACCAGAAAAGCAGGACAGGCCATGGAGACATGGGAGCCTTGCTACGCTGATGGGCGGGATGTAAATTGCCAACAGGCACTCTGGAGAAGAGTACGGTGTGTCCTGAAGCAAG
The DNA here is from genome assembly GCF_028564815.1 of Eubalaena glacialis. Taxonomy (NCBI): domain Eukaryota; kingdom Metazoa; phylum Chordata; class Mammalia; order Artiodactyla; family Balaenidae; genus Eubalaena; species Eubalaena glacialis. The sequence continues at coordinate 2,744,114 of NW_026871495.1, forward strand.
TAATAAACACAGCTTAGAGAGCATAGGGCACTTCCACTCATGGGCGTATAAATTGGGAAAACTAAAAATCAACAAGACACAGGCACCCCAAACTTTACGGCTGCTCTGTTTCCAAGAACCTCCACTTCGGTACACCTTCAATATCCCAGGAAAGAGAAAAATGGATAAAGAAATGGTTGTACTTGGCACAATGGAATATCACTCAGCCATGAAATCTATGTCATAAGGCTAGTTAGCAGCATGATGAGTGGATTTAGGTCCGATGATTCTAAGTGAAATAAGTCACACAGAAAAAGACACTTATCCTAAGATATCGCTTATAGAGGGAATGTCAAAATCGCTACACTTGAACTGAATTAAAAAACAGAACAGAGTCACACCATTAGAAGACACACTATGGCTGCTTAACGGGAAAGGTGAGGTGGGGTGATGCATAGAACAAGGGTTTGAAATTAGCTCAGAGACCGCTGCATAAGCCAAATATGTAATAGACAAGGCCTACTCCCTGCTCAGTGAACTGGACTCAACACCCCCTAGTCACCGCACAAGATTATATCTGACTAGTAAGAATTTGAAAACCTTTGTATCGATATCTCTCTGCAAGTGAATCAAGAGGGTGTAAAGCGGCATAAACACAGCAGGGAAAAGCAGCCAAGCCCCATTCTAAACTTAAATTACTTTAAAAATCCCACAAAACTAAGACAGTGAAAGAGAGAGAAATTCTTACAAAATCCGTTCAGGGTCTCTGATGCAACCTGGATTGACCATATCTAGACCCACAGCTGGATGAGACATAAGGCTGGACACTCTTGGGGCTGAAAGGGTTGGTGAGGTTGGGTGAGCAAATGCAGATAATTTAAAGTAACACTGCGGGGTACCCACGCCATGTGTCTCAAATCTCCAGGTACAAGGGCATCTTCCTACATCAAAACATGCAAGGGAAACCCAGAAGATGGTATGCCGTGAGATCGGGAAAGGTTTCTAAAACGCACCTCATTTCTCCTCTCCTTGTGCTCGGGTTCGCCATTCCAGCCGCTTTACTAACCATCTCCCTACTTGGAGAATCAGCACCTTTAACCTACTGTTTCGTACAGGTTGCAATTTGTCCTGAGGATGAACGGGAAGACGGGGAACCAACGAGAGACGAGCCCTAGGTGTTGGGACAGGCATAGGTCACTCCATTTTCCCATCAGGAAGAAGAATGAACCACAGGCTCCACAGGCCCCATGGAAGCCGAATAGCGCCTGAAGCAATCCTGCGCTTTTGCGGCCAGCTCACAAAAAATCGAGGAGACAAATGGAGCTCAGGGGCACTGCAATTCAGAATCTTGCAGAGTTATAAATGATAACTCTCGTCCACAAATATATTTAGGGAAGGCAACGAAGAGGATTTGAAAGCAAGGAGATTTGCAGGAAACAGATTTCAGGAGGTAGATTCGACTTGCCTTTAAAGCACATGAAAAGCGGCAAAACGTTGACAATGATGCCCTTGGCCAAAAAGGGCGTATGCGTTTTTTCCTGAATATATTCAGGAAAAAACGCATACGCCCTTTTTGGCCAACCAAGCAAGCCGGAAGGGCAAATCAGTGCTACAAAGAAGTCTCGCTTGCCGTCGGTCAAAAGGGCCATGCTGAAAAAAGTGTAAAAACCAGAAAAGCAGGACAGGCCATGGAGACATGGGAGCCTTGCTACGCTGATGGGCGGGATGTAAATTGCCAACAGGCATTCTGGAGAAGTGTACGGTGTGTCCTGAAACAAGTAATAAACACAGCTTAAAGAGCATAGGGCACTTCCACTCATGGGAGTATAAATTGGGAAAACTAAAACTCAACAAGACACAGGCACCCCAAACTTTACGTCTGCTCTGTTGCCAAGAACCTCCGCTTCAGTACACCTTCAATATCCCAGGAAAGAGAAAAATGGATAAACAAATGGTGGTACTTGGCACAATGGAATATCACTCAGCCATGAAATCAATGTCATAAGGCTAGTTAGCAGCATGATGAGTGGATTTAGGTACGATGATTCTAAGTGAAATAAGTCACACAGAAAAAGGCACTTATCCTAAGATATCGCTTATAGAGGGAATGTCAAAATCGCTACACTTGAACTGAATTACAAAACAGAACATAATCACACCATTAGAAGACACACTATGGCTGCTTAACGGGAAAGGTGAGGTGGGGTGATGCATAAAACAAGGGTTTGAAATTAGCTCAGAGACCGCTCCATAAGCCAAATATGTAATAGACAAGGCCTACTCCCTGCTCAGTGAACTGGACTCAACACCCCCTAGTCACCGCACAAGAATATATCTGACTAGTAAGAATCTGAAAACCTATGTATCGATATCTCTCTGCAAGTGAATCAAGAGGGTGTAAAGCGGCATAAACACAGCAGGGAAAAGCAGCCAAGACCCATTCTAAACATAAATTACTTTAAAAAAAACACAAAACAAAGACAGTGAAAGAGAGAGAAATTCTTACAAAATCCGTTCAGGGTCTCTGATGCAACCTGGATTGACCGTATCTAGACCCACAACTGGATGAGACATAAGGCTGGACATTCTTGGGGCTGAGAGGATTGGTGAGGTTGGGTGAGCAAACGCAGATACTTAAAATAACAACTCGGGGTACACACCCCATGGGTCTCAAATCTCCAGGTACAAGGGCATCTTCCTACATCAAAACATGCATGGGAAACCCAGAAGATGGTATGCCGTGAGATCGGGAAAGGTTTCTAAAACGCACCTCATTTCTCCTCTCCTTGTGCTCAGGTTCGCCATTCCAGCCGCTTGACTAACCATCTCCCTACTTGGAGAATCTGCACCTTTAACCTCCTGTTTCGTACAGGTTGCAATTTGTCCTGAGGATGAACGGGAAGACGGGGAACCAACGAGAGACTAGCCCTAGGTGTTGGGACAGGCACAGGTCACTCCATTTTCCCATCAGGAAGAAGAATGAACCACAGGCTCGGCCTGCCCCCCAGAACCAAAATAGGGTCTGAAGCAATCCTGCGCTTTTGCGGCCAGCTCCCAAAAAAGCGAGGAGACAAATGGAGCTCAGGGGCACTGCAATTCACAAACGTGCAGAGTTATAAATGAGAACTCTCGTCCACAAATATATTGAGGGAAGGCAACGAAGAGGATTTGAAAGCAAGGCAGATTTGCAGGAAACAGATTTCAGGAGGTAGATTCGACTCGCCTTTAAAGCACATGAAAAGCGGCAAAACGTTGACAATGATGCCCTTGGCCAAAAAGGGCGTATGCGTTTTTTCCTGAATATATACAGGAAAAAACGCATACGCCCTTTTTGGCCAACCAAGCAAGCCGGAAGGGCAAATCAGCGCTGCAAAGAAGTATCGCTTGCCCTCGGTCTAAAGGGCCATGCTGAAAAAAGTGTAAAAACCAGAAAAGCAGGACAGGCCATGGAGACATGGGAGCCTTGCTATGCTGATGGGTGGGATGTAAATTGCCAACAGGCACTCTGGAGAAGTGTACGGTGTGTCCTGAAACAAGTAATAAACACAGCTTAAAGAGCATAGGGCACTTCCACTCATGGGCGTATAAATTGGGAAAACTAAAAATCAACAAGACACAGGCACCCCAAACTTTACGGCTGCTCTGTTTCCAAGAACCTCCACTTCGGTACACCTTCAATATCCCAGGAAAGAGAAAAATGGATAAACAAATGGTGGTACTTGGCACAATGGAATATCACTCAGCCATGAAATCAATGTCATAAGGCTAGTTAGCAGCATGATGAGTGGATTTAGGTACGATGATTCTAAGTGAAATAAGTCACACAGAAAAAGACACTTATCCTAAGATATCGCTTATAGAGGGAATGTCAAAATCGCTACACTTGAACTGAATTACAAAACAGAATGGAGGCACACCTTTAGAAGACACACTATGGCTGCTTAACGGGAAAGGTGAGGTGGGGTGATGCATAAAACAAGGGTTTCAAATTAGCTCAGAGACCGCTCCATAAGCCAAATATGTAATAGACAAGGCCTACTCCCTGCTCAGTGAACTGGACTCAACACACCCTAGTCACCACACAAGAATATATCTGACTAGTAAGAATCTGAAAACCTATGTATCGATATCTCTCTGCAAGTGAATCAAGAGGGTGTAAAGCGGCATCAACACAGCAGGGAAAAGCAGCCAAGCCCGATTCTAAACATAAATTACTTTAAAAAACCCACAAAACAAAGACAGTGAAAGAGAGAGAAATTCTTACAAAATCCGTTCAGGGTCTATGATGCAACCTGGATTGACCATATCTAGACCCACAGCTGGATGAGACATAAGGCTGGACACTCTTGGGGCTGAGAGGATTGGTGAGGTTGGGTGAGCAAACGCAGATACTTTAAAGTAACACTGCGGGAAACACACCCCATGGGTATCAAATCTCCAGGTACAAGGGAATCTTCCTACATCAAAACATGCATGGGAAACCCAGAAGATGGTATGCCATGAGATCGGGAAAGGTTTCTAAAATGCACCTCATTTCTCCTCTCCTTGTGCACGGGTTCACCATTCCAGCTGCTTGACTAACCATCTCCCTACTTGGAGAATCAGCACCTTTAACCTCCTGTTTCGTCCAGGTTGCAATTTGTCCTGAGGATGAACGTGAAGACGGGGAACCAACGAGAGACGAGCCCTAGGTGTTGGGACAGGCATAGGTCACTCCATTTTCCCATCAGGAAGAAGAATGAACCACAGGCTCAGCCTGCCCCCCAGAACCAAAATAGGGCCTGAAGCAATCCTGCGCTTTTGCGGCCAGCTCCCAAAAAAGCGAGGAGACAAATGGAGCTCAGGGGCACTGCAATTCACAAACGTGCAGAGTTATAAATGAGAACTCTCGTCCACAAATATATTGAAGGAAGGCAACGAAGAGGATTTGAAAGCAAGGCAGATTTGCAGGAAACAGATTTCAGGAGGTAGATTCGACTCGCCTTTAAAGCACATGAAAAGCGGCAAAACGTTGACAATGATGCCCTTGGCCAAAAAGGGCGTATGCGTTTTTTCCTGAATATATTCAGGAAAAAACGCATACGCCCTTTTTGGCCAACCAAGCAAGCCGGAAGGGCAAATCAGCGCTACAAAGAAGTCTCGCTTGCCCTCGGTCAAAAGGGCCATGCTGAACAAAGTGTAAAAACCAGAAAAGCAGGACAGGCCATGGAGACATGGCAGCCTTGCTACGCTGATGGGCGGGATGTAAATTGCCAACAGGCACTCTGGAGATGAGTACGGTGTGTCCTGAAACCAGTAATAAACACAGCGTTGAGAGCATAGGGCACTTCCACTCATGGGCGTATAAATTGGGAAAACTAAAAATCAACAAGACACAGGCACCCCAAACTTTACGGCTGCTCTGTTTCCCAGAACCTCCACATCGGTACACCTTCAATATCCCAGGAAAGAGAAAAATGGATAAACAAATGGTGGTACATGGCACAATGGAATATCACTCAGCCATGAAATCAATGTCATAAGGCTAGTTAGCAGCATGATGAGTGGATTTAGGTACGATGATTCTAAGTGAAATAAGTCACACAGAAAAAGACACTTATCCTAAGATATCGCTTATAGAGGGAATGTCAAAATCGCTACACTTGAACTGAATTACAAAACAGAACAGAGGCACACCTTTAGAAGACACACTATGGCTGCTTAACCGGAAAGGTGAGGTGGGGTGATGCATAAAACAAGGGTTTGAAATTAGCTCAGACACCACTCCATAAGCCAAATATGTAATAGACAAGGCCTACTCTCTGCTCAGTGAACTGGACTCAACACCCCCTAGTCACCGCACAAGAATATATCTGACTAGTATGAATCTGAAAACCTATGTATTGATATCTCTCTGCAAGTGAATCAAGAGGGTGTAAAGCGGCATAAACACAGCAGGGAAAAGCAGCCAAACCCCATTCTAAACATACATTACTTTAAAAAACCCACAAAGCAAAGACAGTGAAAGAGAGAGAAATTCTTACAAAATCCGTTCAGGGTCTCTGATGCAACCTGGATTGACCATATCTAGACCCACAGCTGGATGAGACATAAGGCTGGACACTCTTGGGGCTGAGAGGATTGGTGAGGTTGGGTGTGCAAATGCAGATACTTTAAAGTAATACCCCGGGGTACCCACCCCATGGGTCTCAAATCTCCAGGTACAAGGGAATCTTCCTACATCAAAACATGCATGGGAAACCCAGAATATGGTATGCCGTGAGATCGGGAAAGGTTTCTAAAACGCACCTCATTTCTCCTCTCCTTGTGCTCGGGTTCGCCATTCCAGCCGCTTGACTAACCATCTCCCTACTTGGAGAATCAGCACCTTTAACCTCCTGTTTCGTCCAGGTTGCAATTTGTCCTGAGGATGAACGTGAAGACGGGGAACCAACGAGAGACGAGCCCTAGGTGTTGGGACAGGCATAGGTCACTCCATTTTCCCATCAGGAAGAAGAATGAACCACAGGTTCAGCCTGCCCCCCAGAACCAAAATAGGGCCTGAAGCAATCCTGCGCTTTTGCGGCCAGCTCCCAAAAAAGCGAGGAGACAAATGGAGCTCAGGGGCACTGCAATTCACAAACGTGCAGAGTTATAAATGAGAACTCTCGTCCACAAATATATTGAAGGAAGGCAACGAAGAGGATTTGAAAGCAAGGCAGATTTGCAGGAAACAGATTTCAGGAGGTAGATTCGACTCGCCTTTAAAGCACATGAAAAGCGGCAAAACGTTGACAATGATGCCCTTGGCCAAAAAGGGCGTATGCGTTTTTTCCTGAATATATTCAGGAAAAAACGCATACGCCCTTTTTGTCCAACCAAGCAAGCCGGAAGGGCAAATCAGCGCTACAAAGAAGTCTCGCTTGCCCTCGGTCAAAAGGGCCATGCTGAACAAAGTGTAAAAACCAGAAAAGCAGGACAGGCCATGGAGACATGGGAGCCTTGCTACGCTGATGGGCGGGATGTAAATTGCCAACAGGCACTCTGGAGATGAGTACGGTGTGTCCTGAAACAAGTAATAAACACAGCGTTGAGAGCATAGGGCACTTCCACTCATGGGCGTATAAATCGGGAAAATTAAAAATCAACAAGACACAGGCACCCCAAACTTTACGGCTGCTCTGTTTACAAGAACCTCCGCTTCGGTACACCTTCAATATCCCAGGAAAGAGAAAAATGGATAAAGAAATGGTGGTACTTGGCACAATGCAATATCACTCAGCGATGAAATCAATGTCATAAAGCTAGTTAGCAGCATGATGAGTGGATTTAGGTACGATGATTCTAAGTGAAATAAGTCACACAGAAAAAGACACTTATCCTAAGATATCGCTTATAGAGGGAATGTCAAAATCGCTACACTTGAACTGAATTACAAAACAGAACAGAGTCACACCTTTAGAAGACACACTATGGCTGCTTAACGGGAAAGGTGAGGTGGGGAGATGCATAAAACAAGGGTTTGGAATTAGCTCAGACACCGCTCCATAAGCCAAATATGTAATAGACAAGGCCTACTCCCTGCTCAGTGAACTGGACTCAACACCCCCTAGTCACCGCACAAGAATATATCTGACTAGTATGAATCTGAAAACCTATGTATCGATATCTCTCTGCAAGTGAATCAAGAGGGTGTAAAGCGGCATAAACACAGCAGGGAAAAGCAGCCAAACCCCATTCTAAACATACATTACTTTAAAAAACCCACAAAGCAAAGACAGTGAAAGAGAGAGAAATTCTTACAAAATCCGTTCAGGGTCTCTGATGCAACCTGGATTGACCATATCTAGACCCACAGCTGGATGAGACATAAGGCTGGACACTCTTGGGGCTGAGAGGATTGGTGAGGTTGGGTGAGCAAATGCAGATACTTTAAAGTAATACCGCGGGGTACCCACCCCATGGGTCTCAAATCTCCAGGTACAAGGGAAACTTCCTACATCAAAACATGCATGGGAAACCCAGAAGATGGTATGCCATGATATCGGGAAAGGTTTCTAAAACACACCTCATTTCTCCTCTCCTTGTGCTCGGGTTCGCCATTCCAGCCGCTTGACTAACCATCTCCCTACTTGGAGAATCAGCACCTTTAACCTCCTGTTTCGTCCAGGTTGCAATGTGTCCTGAGGATGAACGGGAAGACGGGGAACCAAAGAGAGACTAGCCCTAGGTGTTGGGACAGGCACAGGTCACTCCATTTTCCCATCAGGAAGAAGAATGAACCACAGGCTCAGCCTGCCCCCCAGAACCAAAATAGGGCCTGAAGCAATCCTGCGCTTTTGCGGCCAGCTCCCAAAAAAGCGAGGAGACAAATGGAGCTCAGGGGCACTGCAATTCACAAACGTGCAGAGTTATAAATGAGAACTCTCGTCCACAAATATATTGAGGGAAGGCAACGAAGAGGATTTGAAAGCAAGGCAGATTTGCAGGAAACAGATTTCAGGAGGTAGATTCGACTCGCCTTTAAAGCACATGAAAAGCGGCAAAACGTTGACAATGATGCCCTTGGCCAAAAAGGGCGTATGCGTTTTTTCCTGAATATATTCAGGAAAAAACGCATACGCCCTTTTTGGCCAACCAAGCAAGCCGGAAGGGCAAATCAGCGCTACAAAGAAGTCTCGCTTGCCCTCGGTCAAAAGGGCCATGCTGAACAAAGTGTAAAAACCAGAAAAGCAGGACAGGCCATGGAGACATGGGAGCCTTGCTACGCTAATGGGCGGGATGTAAATTGCCAACAGGCACTCTGGAGATGAGTACGGTGTGTCCTGAAACCAGTAATAAACACAGCGTTGAGAGCATAGGGCACTTCCACTCATGGGCGTATAAATTGGGAAAACTAAAAATCAACAAGACACAGGCACCCCAAACTTTACGGCTGCTCTGTTTACAAGAACCTCCGCTTCGGTACACCTTCAATATCCCAGGAAAGAGAAAAATGGATAAAGAACTGGTGGTACTTGGCACAATGCAATATCACTCAGCCATGAAATCAATGTCATAAGGCTAGTTAGCAGCATGATGAGTGGATTTAGGTACGATGATTCTAAGTGAAATAAGTCACACAGAAAAAGGCACTTATCCTAAGATATCGCTTATAGAGGGAATGTCAAAATCGCTACACTTGAACTGAATTACAAAACAGAACAGAGGCACACCTTTAGAAGACACACTATGGCTGCTTAACCGGAAAGGTGAGGTGGGGTGATGCATAAAACAAGGGTTGGAAATTAGCTCAGACACCGCTCCATAAGCCAAATATGTAATAGACAAGGCCTACTCCCTGCTCAGTGAACTGGACTCAACACCCCCTGGTCACCGCACAAGAATATATCTGACTAGTATGAATCTGAAAACCTATGTATTGATATCTCTCTGCAAGTGAATCAAGAGGGTGTAAAGCGGCATAAACACAGCAGGGAAAAGCAGCCAAACCCCATTCTAAACATACATTACTTTAAAAAACCCACAAAGCAAAGACAGTGAAAGAGAGAGAAATTCGTACAAAATCCGTTCAGGGTCTCTGATACAACCTGGATTGACCATATCTAGACCCACAGCTGGATGAGACATAAGGCTGGACACTCTTGGGGCTGAGAGGATTGGTGAGGTTGGGTGAGCAAATGCAGATACTTTAAAGTAATACCGCGGGGTACCCACCCCATGGGTCTCAAATCTCCAGGTACAAGGGAATCTTCCTACATCAAAACATGCATGGGAAACCGAGAAGATGGTATGCCGTGAGATCGGGAAAGGTTTCTAAAACGCACCTCATTTCTCCTCTCCTTGTGCTCGGGTTCGCCATTCCAGCCGCTTGACTAACCATCTCCCTACTTGGAGAATCAGCACCTTTAACCTCCTGATTGTACAGGTTGCAATTTGTCCTGAGGATGAACGTGAAGACGGGGAACCAACGAGAGACGAGCCCTAGGTGTTGGGACAGGCATAGGTCACTCCATTTTCCCATCAGGAAGAAGAATGAACCACAGGCTCAGCCTGCCCCCCAGAACCAAAATAGGGCCTGAAGCAATCCTGCGCTTTTGCGGCCAGCTCCCCAAAAAGCGAGGAGACAAATGGAGCTCAGGGGCACTGCAATTAACAAACGTGCAGAGTTATAAATGAGAACTCTCATCCACAAATATATTGAGGGAAGGCAACGAAGAGGATTTGAAAGCAAGGCAGATTTGCAGGAAACAGATTTCAGGAGGTAGATTCGACTCGCCTTTAAAGCACATGAAAAGCGGCAAAACGTTGACAATGAGGCCCTTGGCCAAAAAGGGCGTATGCGTTTTTTCCTGAATATATTCAGGAAAAAACGCATACGCCCTTTTTGGCCAACCAAGCAAGCCGGAAGGGCAAATCAGCGCTACAAAGAAGTCTCGCTTGCCCTCGGTCAAAAGGGACATGTTGAACAAAGTGTAAAAACCAGAAAAACAGGACAGGCCATGGAGACATGGGAGCCTTGCTACGCTGATGGGCGGGATGTAAATTGCCAACAGGCACTCTGGAGAAGAGTACGGTGTGTCCTGAAACAAGTAATAAACACAGCGTTGAGAGCATAGGGCACTTCCACTCATGGGCGTATAAATTGGGAAAACTAAAAATCAACAAGACACAGGCACCCCAAACTTTACGGCTGCTCTGTTTACAAGAACCTCCGCTTCGGTACACCTTCAATATCCCAGGAAAGAGATAAATGGATAAAGAAATGGTGGTACTTGGCACAATGCAATATCACTCAGCCATGAAATCAATGTCATAAGGCTAGTTAGCAGCATGATGAGTGGATTTAGGTACGATGAGTCTAAGTGAAATAAGTCACACAGAAAAAGGCACTTATCCTAAGATATCGCTTATAGAGGGAATGTCAAAATCGCTACACTTGAACTGAATTACAAAACAGAACAGAGTCACACCTTTAGAAGACACACTATGGCTGCTTAACCGGAAAGGTGAGGTGGGGTGATGCATAAAACAAGGGTTTGAAATTAGCTCAGACACCGCTCCATAAGCCAAATATGTAATAGACAAGGCCTACTCCCTGCTCAGTGAACTGGACTCAACACCCCCTAGTCACCGCACAAGAATATATCTGACTAGTATGAATCTGAAAACCTATGTATTGATATCTCTCTGCAAGTGAATCAAGAGGGTGTAAAGCGGCATAAACACAGCAGGGAAAAGCAGCCAAACCCCATTCTAAACATACATTACTTTAAAAAACCCACAAAGCAAAGACAGTGAAAGAGAGAGAAATTCTTACAAAATCCGTTCAGGGTCTCTGATGCAACCTGGATTGACCATATCTAGACCCACAGCTGGATGAGACATAAGGCTGGACACTCTTGGGGCTGAGAGGATTGGTGAGGTTGGGTGAGCAAATGCAGATACTTTAAAGTAATACCGCGGGGTACCCACCCCATGGGTCTCAAATCTCCAGGTACAAGGGAATCTTCCTACATCAAAACATGCATGGGAAACCCAGAAGATGGTATGCCGTGAGATCGGGAAAGGTTTCTAAAACGCACCTCATTTCTCCTCTCCTTCTGCTCGGGTTCACCATTCCAGCCGCTTGACTAACCATCTCCCTACTTGGAGAATCAGCACCTTTAACCTACTGTTTCGTCCAGGTTGCAATTTGTCCTGAGGATGAACGGGAAGACGGGGAACCGACGAAAGACTAGCCCTAGGTGTTGGGATAGGCACAGGTCACTCCATTTTCCCATCAGGAAGAAGAATGAACCACAGGCTCAGCCTGCCCCCCAGAACCAAAATAGGGCCTGAAGCAATCCTGCGCTTTTGCGGCCAGCTCCCAAAAAAGCGAGGAGCCAAATGGAGCTCAGGGGCACTGCAGTTCACAAACGTGCAGAGTTATAAATGAGAACTCTCGTCCACAAATATATTGAGGGAAGGCAACGAAGAGGATTTGAAAGCAAGGCAGATTTGCAGGAAACAGATTTCAGGAGGTAGATTCGACTCGCCTTTAAAGCACATGAAAAGCGGCAAAACGTTGACAATGATGCCCTTGGCCAAAAAGGGCGTATGCGTTTTTTCCTGAATATATTCAGGAAAAAACGCATACGCCCTTTTTGGCCAACCAAGCAAGCCGGAAGGGCAAATCAGCGCTACAAAGAAGTCTCGCTTGCCCTCGGTCAAAAGGGCCATACTGAACAAAGTGTAAAAACCAGAAAATCAGGACAGGCCATGGAGACATGGGAGCCTTGCTACGCTGATGGGCGGGATGTAAATTGCCAACAGGCACTCTGGAGAAGAGTACGGTGTGTCCTGAAACAAGTAATAAACACAGCGTTGAGAGCATAGGGCACTTCCACTCATGGGCTTATAAATTGGGAAAACTAAAAATCAACAAGACACAGGCACCCCAAACTTTACGGCTGCTCTGTTGCCAAGAACCTCCGCTTCGGTACACCTTCAATATCCCAGGAAAGAGAAAAATGGATAAACAAATGGTGGTACTTGGCACAATGCAATATCACTCAGCCATGAAATCAATGTCATAAGGCTAGTTAGCAGCATGATGAGTGGATTTAGGTACGATGATTCTAAGTGAAATAAGTCACACAGAAAAAGACACTTATCCTAAGATATCGCTTATAGAGGGAATGTCAAAATCGCTACACTTGAACTGAATTACAAAACAGAACAGAGTCACACCTTTAGAAGACACACTATGGCTGCTTAACGGGAAAGGTGAGGTGGGGTGATGCATAAAACAAGGGTTTGAAATTAGCTCAGAGACCGCTCCATAAGCGAAATATGTAATAGACAAGGCCTACTCCCTGCTCAGTGAACTGGACTCAACACACCCTAGTCACCACACAAGAATATATCTGACTAGTAAGAATCTGAAAACATATATATCGATATCTCTCTGCAAGTGAATCAAGAGGGTGTAAAGCGGCATCAACACAGCAGGGAAAAGCAGCCAAGCCCGATTCTAAACATAAATTTCTTTAAAAAACCCACAAAACAAAGACAGTGAAAGAGAGAGAAATTCTTACAAAATCCGTTCTGGGTCTATGATGCAACCTGGATTGACCATATCTAGACCCACAGCTGGATGAGACATAAGGCTGGACACTCTTGGGGCTGAGAGGATTGGTGAGGTTGGGTGAGCAAACGCAGATACTTTAAAGTAACACTGCGGGGAACACACCCCATGGGTCTCAAATCTCCAGGTACAAGGGCATCTTCCTACATCAAAACATGCATGGGAAACCCAGAAGATGGTATGCCATGAGATTGGGAAAGGTTTCTAAAATGCACCTCATTTCTCCTCTCCTTGTGCTCGGGTTCACCATTCCAGCTGCTTGACTAACCATCTCCCTACTTGGAGAATCAGCACCTTTAACCTCCTGATTGTACAGGTTGCAATTTGTCCTGAGGATGAACGAGAAGACGGGGAACCAACGAGAGACGAGCCCTAGGTGTTGGGACAGGCATAGGTCACTCCATTTTCCCATCAGGAAGAAGAATGAACCACAGGCTCAGCCTGCCCCCCAGAACCAAAATAGGGCCTGAAGCAATCCTGCGCTTTTGCGGCCAGCTCCCCAAAAAGCGAGGAGACAAATGGAGCTCAGGGGCACTGCAATTCACAAACGTGCAGAGTTATAAATGAGAACTCTCGTCCACAAATATATTGAGGGAAGGCAACGAAGAGGATTTGAAAGCAAGGCAGATTTGCAGGAAACAGATTTCAGGAGGTAGATTCGACTCGCCTTTAAAGCACATGAAAAGCGGCAAAACGTTGACAATGATGCCCTTGGCCAAAAAGGGCGTATGCGTTTTTTCCTGAATATATTCAGGAAAAAACGCATACGCCCTTTTTGGCCAACCAAGCAAGCCGGAAGGGCAAATCAGCGCTACAAAGAAGTCTCGCTTGCCCTCGGTCAAAAGGGACATGTTGAACAAAGTGTAAAAACCAGAAAAACAGGACAGGCCATGGAGACATGGGAGCCTTGCTACGCTGATGGGCGGGATGTAAATTGCCAACAGGCACTCTGGAGAAGAGTACGGTGTGTCCTGAAACAAGTAATAAACACAGCGTTGAGAGCATAGGGCACTTCCACTCATGGGCGTATAAATTGGGAAAACTAAAAATCAACAAGACACAGGCACCCCAAACTTTACGGCTGCTCTGTTTACAAGAACCTCCGCTTCGGTACACCTTCAATATCCCAGGAAAGAGATAAATGGATAAAGAAATGGTGGTACTTGGCACAATGCAATATCACTCAGCCATGAAATCAATGTCATAAGGCTAGTTAGCAGCATGATGAGTGGATTTAGGTACGATGAGTCTAAGTGAAATAAGTCACACAGAAAAAGGCACTTATCCTAAGATATCGCTTATAGAGGGAATGTCAAAATCGCTACACTTGAACTGAATTACAAAACAGAACAGAGTCACACCTTTAGAAGACACACTATGGCTGCTTAACCGGAAAGGTGAGGTGGGGTGATGCATAAAACAAGGGTTTGAAATTAGCTCAGACACCGCTCCATAAGCCAAATATGTAATAGACAAGGCCTACTCCCTGCTCAGTGAACTGGACTCAACACCCCCTAGTCACCGCACAAGAATATATCTGACTAGTATGAATCTGAAAACCTATGTATTGATATCTCTCTGCAAGTGAATCAAGAGGGTGTAAAGCGGCATAAACACAGCAGGGAAAAGCAGCCAAACCCCATTCTAAACATACATTACTTTAAAAAACCCACAAAGCAAAGACAGTGAAAGAGAGAGAAATTCTTACAAAATCCGTTCAGGGTCTCTGATGCAACCTGGATTGACCATATCTAGACCCACAGCTGGATGAGACATAAGGCTGGACACTCTTGGGGCTGAGAGGATTGGTGAGGTTGGGTGAGCAAATGCAGATACTTTAAAGTAATACCGCGGGGTACCCACCCCATGGGTCTCAAATCTCCAGGTACAAGGGAATCTTCCTACATCAAAACATGCATGGGAAACCCAGAAGATGGTATGCCGTGAGATCGGGAAAGGTTTCTAAAACGCACCTCATTTCTCCTCTCCTTCTGCTCGGGTTCACCATTCCAGCCGCTTGACTAACCATCTCCCTACTTGGAGAATCAGCACCTTTAACCTACTGTTTCGTCCAGGTTGCAATTTGTCCTGAGGATGAACGGGAAGACGGGGAACCAACGAAAGACTAGCCCTAGGTGTTGGGATAGGCACAGGTCACTCCATTTTCCCATCAGGAAGAAGAATGAACCACAGGCTCAGCCTGCCCCCCAGAACCAAAATAGGGCCTGAAGCAATCCTGCGCTTTTGCGGCCAGCTCCCAAAAAAGCGAGGAGCCAAATGGAGCTCAGGGGCACTGCAATTCACAAACGTGCAGAGTTATAAATGAGAACTCTCGTCCACAAATATATTGAGGGAAGGCAACGAAGAGGATTTGAAAGCAAGGCAGATTTGCAGGAAACAGATTTCAGGAGGTAGATTCGACTCGCCTTTAAAGCACATGAAAAGCGGCAAAACGTTGACAATGATGCCCTTGGCCAAAAAGGGCGTATGCGTTTTTTCCTGAATATATTCAGGAAAAAACGCATACGCCCTTTTTGGCCAACCAAGCAAGCCGGAAGGGCAAATCAGCGCTACAAAGAAGTCTCGCTTGCCCTCGGTCAAAAGGGCCATACTGAACAAAGTGTAAAAACCAGAAAATCAGGACAGGCCATGGAGACATGGGAGCCTTGCTACGCTGATGGGCGGGATGTAAATAGCCAACAGGCACTCTGGAGAAGAGTACGGTGTGTCCTGAAACAAGTAATAAACACAGCGTTGAGAGCATAGGGCACTTCCACTCATGGGCGTATAAATTGGGAAAACTAAAAATCAACAAGACACAGGCACCCCAAATTTTACGGCTGCTCTGTTGCCAAGAACCTCCGCTTCGGTACACCTTCAATATCCCAGGAAAGAGAAAAATGGATAAAGAAATGGTGGTACTTGGCACAATGGAATATCACTCAGCCATGAAATCAATGTCATAAGGCTAGTTAGCAGCATGATGAGTGGATTTAGGTACGATGATTCTAAGTGAAATAAGTCACACAGAAAAAGACACTTATCCGAAGATATCGCTTATAGAGGGAATGTCAAAATCGCTACACTTGAACTGAATTACAAAACAGAACAGAGTCACACCTTTAGAAGACACACTATGGCTGCTTAACGGGAAAGGTGAGGTGGGGTGATGCATAAAACAAGGGTTTGAAATTAGCTCAGACACCGCTCCATAAGCCAAATATGTAATAGACAAGGCCTACTCCCTGCTCAGTGAACTGGACTCAACACACCCTAGTCACCACACAAGAATATATCTGACTAGTAAGAATCTGAAAACATATATATCGATATCTCTCTGCAAGTGAATCAAGAGGGTGTAAAGCGGCATCAACACAGCAGGGAAAAGCAGCCAAGCCCGATTCTAAACATAAATTTCTTTAAAAAACCCACAAAACAAAGACAGTGAAAGAGAGAGAAATTCTTACAAAATCCGTTCAGGGTCTATGATGCAACCTGGATTGACCATATCTAGACCCACAGCTGGATGAGACATAAGGCTGGACACTCTTGGGGCTGAGAGGATTGGTGAGGTTGGGAGAGCAAACGCAGATACTTTAAAGTAACACTGCGGGGAAGACACCCCATGGGTCTCAAATCTCCAGGTACAAGGGAATCTTCCTACATCAAAACATGCATGGGAAACCCAGAAGATGGTATGCCATGAGATCGGGAAAGGTTTCTAAAATGCACCTCATTTCTCCTCTCCTTGTGCTCGGTTTCACCATTCCAGCTGCTTGACTAACCATCTCCCTACTTGGAGAATCAGCACCTTTAACCTCCTGATTGTACAGGTTGCAATTTGTCCTGAGGATGAACGTGAAGACGGGGAACCAACGAGAGACGAGCCCTAGGTGTTGGGACAGGCATAGGTCACTCCATTTTCCCATCAGGAAGAAGAATGAACCACAGGCTCAGCCTGCCCCCAGAACCAAAATAGGGCCTGAAGCAATCCTGCGCTTTTGCGGCCAGCTCCCAAAAAAGCGAGGAGACAAATGGAGCTCAGGGGCACTGCAATTCACAAACGTGCAGAGTTATAAATGAGAACTCTCGTCCACAAATATATTGAAGGAAGGCAACGAAGAGGATTTGAAAGCAAGGCAGATTTGCAGGAAACAGATTTCAGGAGGTAGATTCGACTCGCCTTTAAAGCACATGAAAAGCGGCAAAACGTTGACAATGATGCCCTTGGCCAAAAAGGGCGTATGCGTTTTTTCCTGAATATATTCAGGAAAAAACGCATACGCCCTTTTTGGCCAACCAAGCAAGCCGGAAGGGCAAATCAGCGCTACAAAGAAGTCTCGCTTGCCCTCGGTCAAAAGGGCCATCCTGAACAAAGTGTAAAAACCAGAAAAGCAGGACAGGCCATGGAGACATGGGAGCCTTGCTACGCTGATGGGCGGGATGTAAATTGCCAACAGGCACTCTGGAGAAGAGTACGGTGTGTCCTGAAACAAGTAATAAACACAGCGTTGAGAGCATAGGGCACTTCCACTCATGGGCGTATAAATTGGGAAAATTAAAAATCAACAAGACACAGGCACCCCAAACTTTACGGCTCTCTGTTGCCAAGAACCTCCGCTTCGGTACACCTTCAATATCCCAGGAAAGAGAAAAATGGATAAAGAAATGGTGGTACTTGGCACAATGGAATATCACTCAGCCATGAAATCAATGTCATAAGGCTAGTTAGCAGCATGATGTGTTGATTTAGCGACGATGATTCTAAGTGAATTAAGTCACACAGAAAAAGGCACTTATCCTAAGATATCGCTTATAGAGGGAATGTCAAAATCGCTACACTTGAACTGAATTACAAAACAGAACAGAGGCACACCTTTAGAAGACACACTATGGCTGCTTAACCGGAAAGGTGAGGTGGGGTGATGCATAAAACAAGGGTTTGAAATTAGCTCAGACACCGCTCCATAAGCCAAATATGTAATAGACAAGGCCTACTCCCTGCTCAGTGAACTGGACTCAATACCCCCTAGTCACCGCACAAGAATATATCTGATTAGTAAGAATCTGAAAACCTATGTATTGATATCTCACTGCAAGTGAATCAAGAGGGTGTAAAGCGGCATAAACACAGCAGGGAAAAGCAGCCAAACCCCATTCTAAACATACATTACTTTAAAAAACCCACAAAGCAAAGACAGTGAAAGAGAGAGAAATTCTTACAAAATCCGTTCAGGGTCTCTGATGCAACCTGGATTGACCATATCTAGACCCACACCTGGATGAGACATAAGGCTGGACACTCTTGGGGCTGAGAGGATTGGTGAGGTTGGGTGAGCAAATGCAGATACTTTAAAGTAATACCGCGGGGTACCCACCCCATGGGTCTCAAATCTCCAGGTACAAGGGAATCTTCCTACATCAAAACATGCATGGGAAACCCAGAAGATGGTATGCCATGATATCGGGAATGGTTTCTAAAACGCACCTCATTTCTCCTCTCCTTGTGCTCGGGTTCGCCATTCCAGCCGCTTGACTAAACATCTCCCTACTTGGAGAATCAGCACCTTTAACCTCCTGTTTCGTCCAGGTTGCAATTTGTCCTGAGGATGAACGGGAAGACGGGGAACCAACGAGAGACTAGCCCTAGGTGTTGGGACAGGCACAGGTCACTCCATTTTCCCATCAGGAAGAAGAATGAACCACAGGCTCAGCCTGCCCCCCAGAACCAAAATAGGGCCTGAAGCAATCCTGCGCTTTTGCGGCCAGCTCCCAAAAAAGCGAGGAGACAAATGGAGCTCAGGGGTACTGCAATTCACAAACGTGCAGAGTTATAAATGAGAACTCTCGTCCACAAATATATTGAGGGAAGGCAACGCAGAGGATTTGAAAGCAAGGCAGATTTGCAGGAAACAGATTTCAGGAGGTAGATTCGACTCGCCTTTAAAGCACATGAAAAGCGGCAAAACGTTGACAATGATGCCCTTGGCCAAAAAGGGCGTATGCGTTTTTTCCTGAATATATTCAGGAAAAAACGCATACGCCCTTTTTGGCCAACCAAGCAAGCCGGAAGGGCAAATCAGCACTACAAAGAAGTCTCGCTTGCCCTCGGTCAAAAGGGCCATGCTGAACAAAGTGTAAAAACCAGAAAAACAGGACAGGCCATGGAGACATGGGAGCCTTGCTACGCTGATGGGCGGGATGTAAATTGCCAACAGGCACTCTGGAGAAGAGTACGGTGTGTCCTGAAACAAGTAATAAACACAGCGTAGAGAGCATAGGGCACTTCCACTCATGGGCGTATAAATTGGGAAAACTAAAAATCAACAAGACACAGGCACCCCAAACTTTACGGCTGCTCTGTTTACAAGAACCTCCGCTTCGGTACACCTTCAATATCTCAGGAAAGAGATAAATGGATAAAGAAATGGTGGTACTTGGCACAATGCAATATCACTCAGCCATGAAATCAATGTCATAAGGCTAGTTAGCAGCATGATGAGTGGATTTAGGTACGATGAGTCTAAGTGAAATAAGTCACACAGAAAAAGGCACTTATCCTAAGATATCGCTTATAGAGGGAATGTCAAAATCGCTACACTTGAACTGAATTACAAAACAGAACAGAGTCACACCTTTAGAAGACACACTATGGCTGCTTAACCGGAAAGGTGAGGTGGGGTGATGCATAAAACAAGGGTTTGAAATTAGCTCAGACACCGCTCCATAAGCCAAAAATGTAATAGACAAGGCCTACTCCCTGCTCAGTGAACTGGACTCAACACCCCCTAGTCACCGCACAAGAATATATCTGACTAGTATGAATCTGAAAACCTATGTATCGATATCTCTCTGCAAGTGAATCAAGAGGGTGTAAAGCGGCATCAACACAGCAGGGAAAAGAAGCCAAGCCCGATTCTAAACATAAATTACTTTAAAAAACCCACAAAGCAAAGACAGTGAAAGAGAGAGAAATTCTTACAAAATCCGTTCAGGGTCTCTGATGCAACCTGGATTGATCATATCTAGACCCACAGCTGGATGAGACATAAGGCTGGACACTCTTGGGGCTGAGAGGATTGGTGAGGTTGGGTGAGCAAATGCAGATACTTTAAAGTAATACCGCGGGGTACCCACCCCATGGGTCTCAAATCTCCAGGTACAAGGGAATCTTCCTACATCAAAACATGCATGGGAAACCCAGAAGATGGTATGCCATGATATCGGGAATGGTTTCTAAAACGCACCTCATTTCTCCTCTCCTTGTGCTCGGGTTCGCCATTCCAGCCGCTTGACTAAACATCTCCCTACTTGGAGAATCAGCACCTTTAACCTCCTGTTTCGTCCAGGTTGCAATTTGTCCTGAGGATGAACGGGAAGACGGGGAACCAACGAGAGACTAGCCCTAGGTGTTGGGACAGGCACAGGTCACTCCATTTTCCCATCAGTAAGAAGAATGAACCACAGGCTCAGCCTGCCCCCCAGAACCAAAATAGGGCCTGAAGCAATCCTGCGCTTTTGCGGCCAGCTCCCAAAAAAGCGAGGAGACAAATGGAGCTCAGGGGCACTGCAATTCACAAACGTGCAGAGTTATAAATGAGAACTCTCGTCCACAAATATATTGAGGGAAGGCAACGCAGAGGATTTGAAAGCAAGGCAGATTTGCAGGAAACAGATTTCAGGAGGTAGATTCGACTCGCCTTTAAAGCACATGAAAAGCGGCAAAACGTTGACAACGATGCCCTTGGCCAAAAAGGGCGTATGCGTTTTTTCCTGAATATATTCAGGAAAAAACGCATACGCCCTTTTTGGCCAACCAAGCAAGCCGGAAGGGCAAATCAGCGCTACAAAGAAGTCTCGCTTGCCCTCGGTCAAAAGGGCCATACTGAACAAAGTGTAAAAACCAGAAAATCAGGACAGGCCATGGAGACATGGGAGCCTTGCTACGCTGATGGGCGGGATGTAAATTGCCAACAGGCACTCTGGAGAAGAGTACGGTGTGTCCTGAAACAAGTAATAAACACAGCGTTGAGAGCATAGGGCACTTCCACTCATGGGCTTATAAATTGGGAAAACTAAAAATCAACAAGACACAGGCACCCCAAACTTTACGGCTGCTCTGTTGCCAAGAACCTCCGCTTCGGTACACCTTCAATATCCCAGGAAAGAGAAAAATGGATAAAGAAATGGTGGTACTTGGCACAATGGAATATCACTCAGCCATGAAATCAATGTCATAAGGCTAGTTAGCAGCATGATGAGTGGATTTAGGTACGATGATTCTAAGTGAAATAAGTCACACAGAAAAAGACACTTATCCTAAGATATCGCTTATAGAGGGAATGTCAAAATCGCTACACTTGAACTGAATTACAAAACAGAACAGAGTCACACCTTTAGAAGACACACTATGGCTGCTTAACGGGAAAGGTGAGGTGGGGTGATGCATAAAACAAGGGTTTGAAATTAGCTCAGAGACCGCTCCATAAGCCAAATATGTAATAGACAAGGCCTACTCCCTGCTCAGTGAACTGGACTCAACAACCCCTAGTCACCACACAAGAATATATCTGACTAGTAAGAATCTGAAAACATATATATCGATATCTCTCTGCAAGTGAATCAAGAGGGTGTAAAGCGGCATCAACACAGCAGGGAAAAGCAGCCAAGCCCGATTCTAAACATAAAGTTCTTTAAAAAACCCACAAAACAAAGACAGTGAAAGAGAGAGAAATTCTTACAAAATCCGTTCAGGGTCTCTGATGCAACCTGGATTGACCATATCTAGACCCACAGCTGGATGAGACATAAGGCTGGACACTCTTGGGGCTGAGAGGATTGGTGAGGTTGGGTGAGCAAACGCAGATACTTTAAAGTAACACTGCGGGGAAGACACCCCATGGGTCTCAAATCTCCAGGTACAAGGGAATCTTCCTACATCAAAACATGCATGGGAAACCCAGAAGATGGTATGCCATGAGATCGGGAAAGGTTTCTAAAATGCACCTCATTTCTCCTCTCCTTGTGCTCGGGTTCACCATTCCAGCTGCTTGACTAACCATCTCCCTACTTGGAGAATCAGCACCTTTAACCTCCTGATTGTACACGTTGCAATTTGTCCTGAGGATGAACGTGAAGACGGGGAACCAACGAGAGACGAGCCCTAGGTGTTGGGACAGGCATAGGTCACTCCATTTTCCCATCAGGAAGAAGAATGAACCACAGGCTCAGCCTGCCCCCCAGAACCAAAATAGGGCCTGAAGCAATCCTGCGCTTTTGCGGCCAGCTCCCAAAAAAGCGAGGAGACAAATGGAGCTCAGGGGCACTGCAATTCACAAACGTGCAGAGTTATAAATGAGAACTCTCGTCCACAAATATATTGAAGGAAGGCAACGAAGAGGATTTGAAAGCAAGGCAGATTTGCAGGAAACAGATTTCAGGAGGTAGATTCGACTCGCCTTTAAAGCACATGAAAAGCGGCAAAACGTTGACAATGATGCCCTTGGCCAAAAAGGGCGTATGCGTTTTTTCCTGAATATATTCAGGAAAAAACGCATACGCCCTTTTTGGCCAACCAAGCAAGCCGGAAGGGCAAATCAGCGCTACAAAGAAGTCTCGCTTGCCCTCGGTCAAAAGGGCCATGCTGAACAAAGTGTAAAAACCAGAAAAGCAGGACAGGCCATGGAGACATGGGAGCCTTGCTACGCTGATGGGCGGGATGTAAATTGCCAACAGGCACTCTGGAGATGAGTACGGTGTGTCCTGAAATAAGTAATAAACACAGCGTTGAGAGCATAGGGCACTTCCACTCATGGGCGTATAAATTGGGAAAATTAAAAATCAACAAGACACAGGCACCCCAAACTTTACGGCTGCTCTGTTGCCAAGAACCTCCGCTTCGGTACACCTTCAATATCCCAGGAAAGAGAAAAATGGATAAAGAAATGGTGGTACTTGGCACAATGGAATATCACTCAGCCATGAAATCAATGTCATAAGGCTAGTTAGCAGCATGATGTGTCGATTTAGCGACGATGATTCTAAGTGAATTAAGTCACACAGAAAAAGGCACTTATCCTAAGATATCGCTTATAGAGGGAATGTCAAAATCGCTACACTTGAACTGAATTACAAAACAGAACAGAGGCACACCTTTAGAAGACACACTATGGCTGCTTAACGGGAAAGGTGAGGTGGGGTGATGCATAAAACAAGGGTTTGAAATTAGCTCAGAGACCGCTCCATAAGCCAAATATGTAATAGACAAGGCCTACTCCCTGCTCAGTGAACTGGACTCAACAACCCCTAGTCACCACACAAGAATATATCTGACTAGTAAGAATCTGAAAACATATATATCGATATCTCTCTGCAAGTGAATCAAGAGGGTGTAAAGCGGCATCAACACAGCAGGGAAAAGCAGCCAAGCCCGATTCTAAACATAAAGTTCTTTAAAAAACCCACAAAACAAAGACAGTGAAAGAGAGAGAAATTCTTACAAAATCCGTTCAGGGTCTCTGATGCAACCTGGATTGACCATATCTAGACCCACAGCTGGATGAGACATAAGGCTGGACACTCTTGGGGCTGAGAGGATTGGTGAGGTTGGGTGAGCAAACGCAGATACTTTAAAGTAACACTGCGGGGAAGACACCCCATGGGTCTCAAATCTCCAGGTACAAGGGAATCTTCCTACATCAAAACATGCATGGGAAACCCAGAAGATGGTATGCCATGAGATCGGGAAAGGTTTCTAAAATGCACCTCATTTCTCCTCTCCTTGTGCTCGGGTTCACCATTCCAGCTGCTTGACTAACCATCTCCCTACTTGGAGAATCAGCACCTTTAACCTCCTGATTGTACACGTTGCAATTTGTCCTGAGGATGAACGTGAAGACGGGGAACCAACGAGAGACGAGCCCTAGGTGTTGGGACAGGCATAGGTCACTCCATTTTCCCATCAGGAAGAAGAATGAACCACAGGCTCAGCCTGCCCCCCAGAACCAAAATAGGGCCTGAAGCAATCCTGCGCTTTTGCGGCCAGCTCCCAAAAAAGCGAGGAGACAAATGGAGCTCAGGGGCACTGCAATTCACAAACGTGCAGAGTTATAAATGAGAACTCTCGTCCACAAATATATTGAAGGAAGGCAACGAAGAGGATTTGAAAGCAAGGCAGATTTGCAGGAAACAGATTTCAGGAGGTAGATTCGACTCGCCTTTAAAGCACATGAAAAGCGGCAAAACGTTGACAATGATGCCCTTGGCCAAAAAGGGCGTATGCGTTTTTTCCTGAATATATTCAGGAAAAAACGCATACGCCCTTTTTGGCCAACCAAGCAAGCCGGAAGGGCAAATCAGCGCTACAAAGAAGTCTCGCTTGCCCTCGGTCAAAAGGGCCATGCTGAACAAAGTGTAAAAACCAGAAAAGCAGGACAGGCCATGGAGACATGGGAGCCTTGCTACGCTGATGGGCGGGATGTAAATTGCCAACAGGCACTCTGGAGATGAGTACGGTGTGTCCTGAAATAAGTAATAAACACAGCGTTGAGAGCATAGGGCACTTCCACTCATGGGCGTATAAATTGGGAAAACTAAAAATCAACAAGACACAGGCACCCCAAACTTTACGGCTGCTCTGTTGCCAAGAACCTCCGCTTCGGTACACCTTCAATATCCCAGGAAAGAGAAAAATGGATAAAGAAATGGTGGTACTTGGCACAATGGAATATCACTCAGCCATGAAATCAATGTCATAAGGCTAGTTAGCAGCATGATGAGTGGATTTAGGTACGATGATTCTAAGTGAAATAAGTCACACAGAAAAAGACACTTATCCTAAGATATCGCTTATAGAGGGAATGTCAAAATCGCTACACTTGAACTGAATTACAAAACAGAACAGAGTCACACCTTTAGAAGACACACTATGGCTGCTTAACGGGAAAGGTGAGGTGGGGTGATGCATAAAACAAGGGTTTGAAATTAGCTCAGAGACCGCTCCATAAGCCAAATATGTAATAGACAAGGCCTACTCCCTGCTCAGTGAACTGGACTCAACAACCCCTAGTCACCACACAAGAATATATCTGACTAGTAAGAATCTGAAAACATATATATCGATATCTCTCTGCAAGTGAATCAAGAGGGTGTAAAGCGGCATCAACACAGCAGGGAAAAGCAGCCAAGCCCGATTCTAAACATAAAGTTCTTTAAAAAACCCACAAAACAAAGACAGTGAAAGAGAGAGAAATTCTTACAAAATCCGTTCAGGGTCTCTGATGCAACCTGGATTGACCATATCTAGACCCACAGCTGGATGAGACATAAGGCTGGACACTCTTGGGGCTGAGAGGATTGGTGAGGTTGGGTGAGCAAACGCAGATACTTTAAAGTAACACTGCGGGGAAGACACCCCATGGGTCTCAAATCTCCAGGTACAAGGGAATCTTCCTACATCAAAACATGCATGGGAAACCCAGAAGATGGTATGCCATGAGATCGGGAAAGGTTTCTAAAATGCACCTCATTTCTCCTCTCCTTGTGCTCGGGTTCACCATTCCAGCTGCTTGACTAACCATCTCCCTACTTGGAGAATCAGCACCTTTAACCTCCTGATTGTACACGTTGCAATTTGTCCTGAGGATGAACGTGAAGACGGGGAACCAACGAGAGACGAGCCCTAGGTGTTGGGACAGGCATAGGTCACTCCATTTTCCCATCAGGAAGAAGAATGAACCACAGGCTCAGCCTGCCCCCCAGAACCAAAATAGGGCCTGAAGCAATCCTGCGCTTTTGCGGCCAGCTCCCAAAAAAGCGAGGAGACAAATGGAGCTCAGGGGCACTGCAATTCACAAACGTGCAGAGTTATAAATGAGAACTCTCGTCCACAAATATATTGAAGGAAGGCAACGAAGAGGATTTGAAAGCAAGGCAGATTTGCAGGAAACAGATTTCAGGAGGTAGATTCGACTCGCCTTTAAAGCACATGAAAAGCGGCAAAACGTTGACAATGATGCCCTTGGCCAAAAAGGGCGTATGCGTTTTTTCCTGAATATATTCAGGAAAAAACGCATACGCCCTTTTTGGCCAACCAAGCAAGCCGGAAGGGCAAATCAGCGCTACAAAGAAGTCTCGCTTGCCCTCGGTCAAAAGGGCCATGCTGAACAAAGTGTAAAAACCAGAAAAGCAGGACAGGCCATGGAGACATGGGAGCCTTGCTACGCTGATGGGCGGGATGTAAATTGCCAACAGGCACTCTGGAGATGAGTACGGTGTGTCCTGAAATAAGTAATAAACACAGCGTTGAGAGCATAGGGCACTTCCACTCATGGGCGTATAAATTGGGAAAATTAAAAATCAACAAGACACAGGCACCCCAAACTTTACGGCTGCTCTGTTGCCAAGAACCTCCGCTTCGGTACACCTTCAATATCCCAGGAAAGAGAAAAATGGATAAAGAAATGGTGGTACTTGGCACAATGGAATATCACTCAGCCATGAAATCAATGTCATAAGGCTAGTTAGCAGCATGATGTGTCGATTTAGCGACGATGATTCTAAGTGAATTAAGTCACACAGAAAAAGGCACTTATCCTAAGATATCGCTTATAGAGGGAATGTCAAAATCGCTACACTTGAACTGAATTACAAAACAGAACAGAGGCACACCTTTAGAAGACACACTATGGCTGCTTAACGGGAAAGGTGAGGTGGGGTGATGCATAAAACAAGGGTTTGAAATTAGCTCAGAGACCGCTCCATAAGCCAAATATGTAATAGACAAGGCCTACTCCCTGCTCAGTGAACTGGACTCAACACACCCTAGTCACCACACAAGAATATATCTGACTAGTAAGAATCTGAAAACCTATGTATCGATATCTCTCTGCAAGTGAATCAAGAGGGTGTAAAGCGGCATCAACACAGCAGGGAAAAGCAGCCAAGCCCGATTCTAAACATAAATTACTTTAAAAAACCCACAAAACAAAGACAGTGAAAGAGAGAGAAATTCTTACAAAATCCGTTCAGGGTCTCTGATGCAACCTGGATTGACCATATCTAGACCCACAGCTGGATGAGACATAAGGCTGGACACTCTTGGGGCTAAGAGGATTGGTGAGGTTGGGTGAGCAAACGCAGATACTTTAAAGTAACACTGCGGGAAACACACCCCATGGGTATCAAATCTCCAGGTACAAGGGCATCTTCCTACATCAAAACATGCATGGGAAACCCAGAAGATGGTATGCCATGAGATCGGGAAAGGTTTCTAAAATGCACCTCATTTCTCCTCTCCTTGTGCTCGGGTTCACCATTCCAGCTGCTTGACTAACCATCTCCCTACTTGGAGAATCAGCACCTTTAACCTCCTGATTGTACAGGTTGCAATTTGTCCTGAGGATGAACGTGAAGACGGGGAACCAACGAGAGACGAGCCCTAGGTGTTGGGACAGGCATAGGTCACTCCATTTTCCCATCAGGAAGAAGAATGAACCACAGGCTCAGCCTGCCCCCCAGAACCAAAATAGGGCCTGAAGCAATCCTGCGCTTTTGCGGCCAGCTCCCAAAAAAGCGAGGAGACAAATGGAGCTCAGGGGCACTGCAATTCACAAACGTGCAGAGTTATAAATGAGAACTCTCGTCCACAAATATATTGAAGGAAGGCAACGAAGAGGATTTGAAAGCAAGGCAGATTTGCAGGAAACAGATTTCAGGAGGTAGATTCGACTCGCCTTTAAAGCACATGAAAAGCGGCAAAACGTTGACAATGATGCCCTTGGCCAAAAAGGGCGTATGCGTTTTTTCCTGAATATATTCAGGAAAAAACGCATACGCCCTTTTTGGCCAACCAAGCAAGCCGGAAGGGCAAATCAGCGCTACAAAGAAGTCTCGCTTGCCCTCGGTCAAAAGGGCCATGCTGAACAAAGTGTAAAAACCAGAAAAGCAGGACAGGCCATGGAGACATGGGAGCCTTGCTACGCTGATGGGCGGGATGTAAATTGCCAACAGGCACTCTGGAGATGAGTACGGTGTGTCCTGAAACAAGTAATAAACACAGCGTTGAGAGCATAGGGCACTTCCACTCATGGGCGTATAAATCGGGAAAACAAAAAATCAACAAGACACAGGCACCCCAAACTTTACGGCTGCTCTGTTTACAAGAACCTCCACTTCGGTACACCTTCAATATCCCAGGAAATAGAAAAATGGATAAAGAAATGGTGGTACTTGGCACAATGCAATATCACTCAGCCATGAAATCAATGTCATAAGGCTAGTTAGCAGCATGATGAGTGGATTTAGGTCCGATGATTCTAAGTGAAATAAGTCACACAGAAAAAGGCACTTATCCTAAGATATCGCTTATAGAGGGAATGTCAAAATCGCTACACTTGAACTGAATTACAAAACAGAACGGAGGCACACCTTTAGAAGACACACTATGGCTGCTTAACCGGAAAGGTGAGGTGGGGTGATGCATAAAACAAGGGTTGGACATTAGCTCAGACACCGCTCCATAAGCCAAATATGTAATAGACAAGGCCTACTCCCTGCTCAGTGAACTGGACTCAACACCCCCTAGTCACCGCACAAGAATATATCTGACTAGTATGAATCTGAAAACCTATGTATTGATATCTCTCTGCAAGTGAATAAAGAGGGTGTAAAGCGGCATAAACACAGCAGGGAAAAGCAGCCAAACCCCATTCTAAACATACATTACTTTAAAAAACCCACAAAGCAAAGACAGTGAAAGAGAGAGAAATTCTTACAAAATCCGTTCAGGGTCTCTGATGCAACCTGGATTGACCATATCTAGACCCACAGCTGGATGAGACATAAGGCTGGCCACTCTTGGGGCTGAGAGGATTGGTGAGGTTGGGTGAGCAAATGCAGATACTTTAAAGTAATACCCCGGGGTACCCACCCCATGGGTCTCAAATCTCCAGGTACAAGGGAATCTTCCTACATCAAAACATGCATGGGAAACCCAGAATATGGTATGCCGTGAGATCGGGAAAGGTTTTTAAAACGCACCTCATTTCTCCTCTCCTTGTGCTCGGGTTCGCCATTCCAGCCGCTTGACTAACCATCTCCCTACTTGGAGAATCAGCACCTTTAACCTCCTGTTTCGTCCAGGTTGCAATTTGTCCTGAGCATGAACGGGAAGATGGGGAACCAACGAGAGACTAGCCCTAGGTGTTGGGACAGGCACAGGTCACTCCATTTTCCCATCAGGAAGAAGAATGAACCACAGGCTCAGCCTGCGCCCCAGAACCAAAATAGGGCCTGAAGCAATCCTGCGCTTTTGCGGCCAGCTCCCAAAAAAGCGAGGAGACAAATGGAGCTCAGGGGCACTGCAATTCACAAACGTGCAGAGTTATAAATGAGAACACTCGTCCACAAATATATTGAGGGAAGGCAACGAAGAGGATTTGAAAGCAAGGCAGATTTGCAGGAAACAGATTTCAGGAGGTAGATTCGACTCGCCTTTAAAGCACATGAAAAGCGGCAAAACGTTGACAATGATGCCCTTGGCCAAAAAGGGCGTATGCGTTTTTTCCTGAATATATTCAGGAAAAAACGCATACGCCCTTTTTGGCCAACCAAGCAAGCCGGAAGTGCAAATCAACGCTACAAAGAAGTCTCGCTTGCCCTCGGTCAAAAGGGCCATGCTGAACAAAGTGTAAAAACCAGAAAAGCAGGACAGGCCATGGAGACATGGCAGCCTTACTACGCTGATGGGCGGGATGTAAATTGCCAACAGGCACTCTGGAGAAGGGTACGGTGTGTCCTGAAACAAGTAATAAACACAGCGTAGAGAGCATAGGGCACTTCCACTCATGGGTGTATAAATTGGGAAAACTAAAAATCAACAAGACACAGGCACCCCAAACTTTACGGCTGCTCTGTTGCCAAGAACCTCCGCTTCGGTACACCTTCAATATCCCAGGAAAGAGAAAAATGGATAAAGAAATGGTGGTACTTGGCACAATGGAATATCACTCAGCCATGAAATCAATGTCATAAGGCTAGTTAGCAGCATGATGAGTGGATTTAGGTACGATGATTCTAAGTGAAATAAGTCACACAGAAAAAGACACTTATCCTAAGATATCGCTTATAGAGGGAATGTCAAAATCGCTACACTTGAACTGAATTACAAAACAGAACAGAGTCACACCTTTAGAAGACACACTATGGCTGCTTAACGGGAAAGGTGAGGTGGGGTGATGCATAAAACAAGGGTTTGAAATTAGCTCAGAGACCGCTCCATAAGCCAAATATGTAATAGACAAGGCCTACTCCCTGCTCAGTGAACTGGACTCAACACACCCTAGTCACCACACAAGAATATATCTGACTAGTAAGAATCTGAAAACCTATGTATCGATATCTCTCTGCAAGTGAATCAAGAGGGTGTAAAGCGGCATCAACACAGCAGGGAAAAGCAGCCAAGCCCGATTCTAAACATAAATTACTTTAAAAAACCCACAAAACAAAGACAGTGAAAGAGAGAGAAATTCTTACAAAATCCGTTCAGGGTCTCTGATGCAACCTGGATTGACCATATCTAGACCCACAGCTGGATGAGACATAAGGCTGGACACTCTTGGGGCTGAGAGGATTGGTGAGGTTGGGTGAGCAAACGCAGATACTTTAAAGTAACACTGCGGGAAACACACCCCATGGGTATCAAATCTCCAGGTACAAGGGCATCTTCCTACATCAAAACATGCATGGGAAACCCAGAAGATGGTATGCCATGAGATCGGGAAAGGTTTCTAAAATGCACCTCATTTCTCCTCTCCTTGTGCTCGGGTTCACCATTCCAGCTGCTTGACTAACCATCTCCCTACTTGGAGAATCAGCACCTTTAACCTCCTGATTGTACAGGTTGCAATTTGTCATGAGGATGAACGTGAAGACGGGGAACCAACGAGAGACGAGCCCTAGGTGTTGGGACAGGCATAGGTCACTCCATTTTCCCATCAGGAAGAAGAATGAACCACAGGCTCAGCCTGCCCCCCAGAACCAAAATAGGGCCTGAAGCAATCCTGCGCTTTTGCGGCCAGCTCCCAAAAAAGCGAGGAGACAATTGGAGCTCAGGGGCACTGCAATTCACAAACGTGCAGAGTTATAAATGAGAACTCTCGTCCACACATATATTGAAGGAAGGCAACGAAGAGGATTTGAAAGCAAGGCAGATTTGAGGGAAACAGATTTCAGGAGGTAGATTCGACTCGCCTTTAAAGAACATGAAAAGCGGCAAAACGTTGACAATGATGCCCTTGGCCAAAAAGGGCGTATGCGTTTTTTCCTGAATATATTCAGGAAAAAACGCATACGCCCTTTTTGGCCAACCAAGCAAGCCGGAAGGGCAAATCAGCGCTACAAAGAAGTCTCGCTTGCCCTCGGTCAAAAGGGCCATGCTGAACAAAGTGTAAAAACCAGAAAAGCAGGACAGGCCATGGAGACATGGGAGCCTTGCTACGCTGATGGGCGGGATGTAAATTGCCAACAGGCACTCTGGAGATGAGTACGGTGTGTCCTGAAACAAGTAATAAACACAGCGTAGAGAGCATAGGGCACTTCCACTCATGGGCGTATAAATCGGGAAAACTAAAAATCAACAAGACAGAGGCACCCCAACCTTTACGGCTGCTCTGTTTACAAGAACCTCCGCTTCGGTACACCTTCAATATCCCAGGAAAGAGAAAAATGGATAAAGAAATGGTGGTACTTGGCACAATGCAATATCACTCAGCCATGAAATCAATGTCATAAGGCTAGTTAGCAGCATGATGAGTGGATTTAGGTACGATGATTCTAAGTGAAATAAGTCACAGAGAAAAAGACACTTATCCTAAGATATCGCTTATAGAGGGAATGTCAAAATCGCTACACTTGAACTGAATTACAAAACAGAACGGAGGCACACCTTTAGAAGACACACTATGGCTGCTTAACCGGAAAGGTGAGGTGGGGTGATGCATAAAACAAGGGTTTGAAATTAGCTCAGACACCGCTCCATAAGCCAAATATGTAATAGACAAGGCCTACTCCCTGCTCAGTGAACTGGACTCAACACCCCCTAGTCACCGCACAAGAATATATCTGACTAGTATGAATCTGAAAACCTATGTATTGATATCTCTCTGCAAGTGAATCAAGAGGGTGTAAAGCAGCATAAACACAGCAGGGAAAAGCAGCCAAACCCCATTCTAAACATACATTACTTTAAAAAACCCACAAAGCAAAGACAGTGAAAGAGAGAGAAATTCTTACAAAATCCGTTCAGGGTCTCTGATGCAACCTGGATTGACCATATCTAGACCCACAGCTGGATGAGACATAAGGCTGGACACTCTTGGGGCTGAGAGGATTGGTGAGGTTGGGTGAGCAAATGCAGATACTTTAAAGTAATACCGCGGGGTACCCACCCCATGGGTCTCAAATCTCCAGGTACAAGGGAATCTTCCTACATCAAAACATGCATGGGAAACCCAGAAGATGGTATGCCATGATATCGGGAATGGTTTCTAAAACACACCTCATTTCTCCTCTCCTTGTGCTCGGGTTCGCCATTCCAGCCGCTTGACTAACCATCTCCCTACTTGGAGAATCAGCACCTTTAACCTCCTGTTTCGTCCAGGTTGCAATGTTTCCTGAGGATGAACGGGAAGACGGGGAACCAAAGAGAGACTAGCCCTAGGTGTTGGGACAGGCACAGGTCACTCCATTTTCCCATCAGGAAGAAGAATGAACCACAGGCTCAGCCTGCCCCCCAGAACCAAAATAGGGCCTGAAGCAATCCTGCGCTTTTGCGGCCAGCTCCCAAAAAAGCGAGGAGACAAATGGAGCTCAGGGGCACTGCAATTCACAAACGTGCAGAGTTATAAATGAGAACTCTCGTCCACAAATATATTGAGGGAAGGCAACGAAGAGGATTTGAAAGCAAGGCAGATTTGCAGGAAACAGATTTCAGGAGATAGATTCGACTCGCCTTTAAAGCACATGAAAAGCGGCAAAACGTTGACAATGATGCCCTTGGCCAAAAAGGGCGTATGCGTTTTTTCCTGAATATATTCAGGAAAAAACGCATACGCCCTTTTTGGCCAACCAAGCAAGCCGGAAGGGCAAATCAGCGCTACAAAGAAGTCTCGCTTGCCCTCGGTCAAAAGGGCCATGCTGAAAAAAGTGTAAAAACCAGAAAAGCAGGACAGGCCATGGAGACATGGGAGCCTTGCTACGCTAATGGGCGGGATGTAAATTGCCAACAGGCACTCTGGAGATGAGTACGGTGTGTCCTGAAACAAGTAATAAACACAGCGTTGAGAGCATAGGGCACTTCCACTCATGGGCGTATAAATTGGGAAAACTAAAAATCAACAAGACACAGGCACCCCAAACTTTACGGCTGCTCTGTTTACAAGAACCTCCGCTTCGGTACACCTTCAATATCCCAGGAAAGAGAAAAATGGATAAAGAACTGGTGGTACTTGGCACAATGCAATATCACTCAGCCATGAAATCAATGTCATAAGGCTAGTTAGCAGCATGATGAGTGGATTTAGGTACGATGATTCTAAGTGAAATAAGTCACACAGAAAAAGACACTTATCCTAAGATATCGCTTATAGAGGGAATGTCAAAATCGCTACACTTGAACTGAATTACAAAACAGAACAGAGTCACACCTTTAGAAGACACACTATGGCTGCTTAACGGGAAAGGTGAGGTGGGGTGATGCATAAAACAAGGGTTTGGACTTAGCTCAGACACCGCTCCATAAGCCAAATATGTAATAGACAAGGCCTACTCCCTGCTCAGTGAACTGGACTCAACACACCCTAGTCACCACACAAGAATATATCTGACTAGTAAGAATCTGAAAACCTATGTATCGATATCTCTCTGCAAGTGAATCAAGAGGGTGTAAAGCGGCATAAACACAGCAGGGAAAAGCAGCCAAACCCCATTCTAAACATACATTACTTTAAAAAACCCACAAAGCAAAGACAGTGAAAGAGAGAGAAATTCTTACAAAATCCGTTCTGGGTCTATGATGCAACCTGGATTGACCATATCTAGACCCACAGCTGGATGAGACATAAGGCTGGACACTCTTGGGGCTGAGAGGATTGGTGAGGTTGGGTGAGCAAACGCAGATACTTTAAAGTAACACTGCGGGGAACACACCCCATGGGTCTCAAATCTCCAGGTACAAGGGCATCTTCCTACATCAAAACATGCATGGGAAACCCAGAAGATGGTATGCCATGAGATCGGGAAAGGTTTCTAAAATGCACCTCATTTCTCCTCTCCTTGTGCTCGGGTTCACCATTCCAGCTGCTTGAATAACCATCTCCCTACTTGAAGAATCAGCACCTTTAACCTCCTGATTGTGCAGGTTGCAATTTGTCCTGAGGATGAACGGGAAGACGCGGAACCAACGAGAGACGAGCCCTAGGTGTTGGGACAGGCATAGGTCACTCCATTTTCCCATCAGGAAGAAGAATGAACCACAGGCTCAGCCTGCCCCCCAGAACCAAAATAGGGCCTGAAGCAATCCTGCGCTTTTGCGGCCAGCTCCCAAAAAAGCGAGGAGACAAATGGAGCTCAGGGGCACTGCAATTCACAAACGTGCAGAGTTATAAATGAGAACTCTCGTCCACAAATATATTGAGGGAAGGCAACGCAGAGGATTTGAAAGCAAGGCAGATTTGCAGGAAACAGATTTCAGGAGGTAGATTCGACTCGCCTTTAAAGCACATGAAAAGCGGCAAAACGTTGACAATGATGCCCTTGGCAAAAAAGGGCGTATGCGTTTTTTCCTGAATATATTCAGGAAAAAACGCATACGCCCTTTTTGGCCAACCAAGCAAGCCGGAAGGGCAAATCAGCGCTACAAAGACGTCTCGCTTGCCCTCGGTCAAAAGGGCCATGTTGAACAAAGTGTAAAAACCAGAAAAACAGGACAGGCCATGGAGACATGGGAGCCTTGCTATGCTGATGGGCGGGATGTAAATTGCCAACAGGCACTCTGGAGAAGAGTACGGTGTGTCCTGAAACAAGTAATAAACACAGCGTAGAGAGCATAGGGCACTTCCACTCATGGGCGTATAAATTGGGAAAACTAAAAATCAACAAGACACAGGCATCCCAAACTTTACGGCTGCTCTGTTTACAAGAACCTCCGCTTCGGTACACCTTCAATATCCCAGGAAAGAGATAAATGGATAAAGAAATGGTGGTACTTGGCACAATGCAATATCACTCAGCCATGAAATCAATGTCATAAGGCTAGTTAGCAGCATGATGAGTGGATTTAGGTACGATGAGTCTAAGTGAAATAAGTCACACAGAAAAAGGCACTTATCCTAAGATATCGCTTATAGAGGGAATGTCAAAATCGCTACACTTGAACTGAATTACAAAACAGAACAGAGTCACACCTTTAGAAGACACACTATGGCTGCTTAACCGGAAAGGTGAGGTGGGGTGATGCATAAAACAAGGGTTTGAAATTAGCTCAGACACCGCTCCATAAGCCAAATATGTAATAGACAAGGCCTACTCCCTGCTCAGTGAACTGGACTCAACAGCCCCTAGTCACCGCACAAGAATATATCTGACTAGTATGAATCTGAAAACCTATGTATTGATATCTCTCTGCAAGTGAATCAAGAGGGTGTAAAGCGGCATAAACACAGCAGGGAAAAGCAGCCAAACCCCATTCTAAACATACATTACTTTAAAAAACCCACAAAGCAAAGACAGTGAAAGAGAGAGAAATTCTTACAAAATCCGTTCAGGGTCTCTGATGCAACCTGGATTGACCATATCTAGACCCACAGCTGGATGAGACATAAGGCTGGACACTCTTCGGGCTGAGAGGATTGGTGAGGTTGGGTGAGCAAATGCAGATACTTTAAAGTAATACCGCGGGGTACCCACCGCATGGGTCTCAAATCTCCAGGTACAAGGGAATCTTCCTACATCAAAACATGCATGGGAAACCCAGAAGATGGTATGCCGTGAGATCGGGAAAGGTTTCTAAAACGCACCTCATTTCTCCTCACCTTCTGCTCGGGTTCACCATTCCAGCCGCTTGACTAACCATCTCCCTACTTGGAGAATCAGCACCTTTAACCTCCTGTTTCGTCCAGGTTGCAATTTGTCCTGAGGATGAACGGGAAGACGGGGAACCAACGAAAGACTAGCCTTAGGTGTTGGGATAGGCACAGTTCACTCCATTTTCCCATCAGGAAGAAGAATGAACCACAGGCTCAGCCTGCCCCCCAGAACCAAAATAGGGCCTGAAGCAATCCTGCGCTTTTGCGGCCAGCTCCCAAAAAAGCGAGGAGCCAAATGGAGCTCAGAGGCACTGCAATTCACAAACGTGCAGAGTTATAAATGAGAACTCTCGTCCACAAATATATTGAGGGAAGGCAACGAAGAGGATTTGAAAGCAAGGCAGATTTGCAGGAAACAGATTTCAGGAGGTAGATTCGACTCGCCTTTAAAGCACATGAAAAGCGGCAAAACGTTGACAATGATGCCCTTGGCCAAAAAGGGCGTATGCGTTTTTTCCTGAATATATTCAGGAAAAAACGCATACGCCCTTTTTGGCCAACCAAGCAAG
Source organism: Eubalaena glacialis (assembly GCF_028564815.1). NCBI lineage: Eukaryota > Metazoa > Chordata > Mammalia > Artiodactyla > Balaenidae > Eubalaena > Eubalaena glacialis. The sequence goes on from NW_026871495.1 coordinate 2,780,851, forward strand.
CCGGAAGGGCAAATCAGCGCTACAAAGAAGTCTCGCTTGCCCTCGGTCAAAAGGGCCATACTGAACAAAGTGTAAAAACCAGAAAATCAGGACAGGCCATGGAGACATGGGAGCCTTGCTACGCTGATGGGCGGGATGTAAATTGCCAACAGGCACTCTGGAGAAGAGTACGGTGTGTCCTGAAACAAGTAATAAACACAGCGTTGAGAGCATAGGGCACTTCCACTCATGGGCGTATAAATTGGGAAAACTAAAAATCAACAAGACACAGGCACCCCAAACTTTACGGCTGCTCTGTTGCCAAGAACCTCCGCTTCAGTACACCTTCAATATCCCAGGAAAGAGAAAAATGGATAAATAAATGGTGGTACTTGGCACAATGGAATATCACTCAGCCATGAAATCAATGTCATAAGGCTAGTTAGCAGCATGATGAGTGGATTTAGGTACGATGATTCTAAGTGAAATAAGTCACACAGAAAAAGACACTTATCCTAAGATATCGCTTATAGAGGGAATGTCAAAATCGCTACACTTGAACTGAATTACAAAACAGAACAGAGTCACACCTTTAGAAGACACACTATGGCTGCTTAACGGGAAAGGTGAGGTGGGGTGATGCATAAAACAAGGGTTTGAAATTAGCTCAGAGACCGCTCCATAAGGCAAATATGTAATAGACAAGGCCTACTCCCTGCTCAGTGAACTGGACTCAACACACCCTAGTCACCACACAAGAATATATCTGACTATTAAGAATCTGAAAACCTATGTATTGATATCTCTCTGCAAGTGAATCAAGAGGGTGTAAAGCGGCATAAACACAGCAGGGAAAAGCAGCCAAACCCCATTCTAAACATACATTACTTTAAAAAACCCACAAAGCAAAGACAGTGAAAGAGAGAGAAATTCTTACAAAATCCGTTCAGGGTCTCTGATGCAACCTGGATTGACCATATCTAGACCCACAGCTGGATGAGACATAAGGCTGGACACTCTTGGGGCTGAGAGGATTGGTGAGGTTGCGTGAGCAAATGCAGATACTTTAAAGTAATACCGCGGGGTACCCACCCCATGGGTCTCAAATCTCCAGGTACAAGGGAATCTTCCTACATCAAAACATGCATGGGAAACCCAGAAGATGGTATGCCGTGAGATCGGGAAAGGTTTCTAAAACGCACCTCATTTCTCCTCTCCTTCTGCTCGGGTTCACCATTCCAGCCGCTTGACTAACCATCTCCCTACTTGGAGAATCAGCACCTTTAACCTACTGTTTCCTCCAGGTTGCAATTTGTCCTGAGGATGAACGGGAAGACGGGGAACCAACGAAAGACTAGCCCTAGGTGTTGGGATAGGCACAGGTCACTCCATTTTCCCATCAGGAAGAAGAATGAACCACAGGCTCAGCCTGCCCCCCAGAACCAAAATAGGGCCTGAAGCAATCCTGCGCTTTTGCGGCCAGCTCCCAAAAAAGCGAGGAGCCAAATGGAGCTCAGGGGCACTGCAATTCACAAACGTGCAGAGTTATAAATGAGAACTCTCGTCCACAAATATATTGAGGGAAGGCAACGAAGAGGATTTGAAAGCAAGGCAGATTTGCAGGAAACAGATTTCAGGAGGTAGATTCGACTCGCCTTTAAAGCACATGAAAAGCGGCAAAACGTTGACAATGATGCCCTTGGCCAAAAAGGGCGTATGCGTTTTTTCCTGAATATATTCAGGAAAAAACGCATACGCCCTTTTTGGCCAACCAAGCAAGCCGGAAGGGCAAATCAGCGCTACAAAGAAGTCTCGCTTGCCCTCGGTCAAAAGGGCCATACTGAACAAAGTGTAAAAACCAGAAAATCAGAACAGGCCATGGAGACATGGGAGCCTTGCTACGCTGATGGGCGGGATGTAAATTGCCAACAGGCACTCTGGAGAAGAGTACGGTGTGTCCTGAAACAAGTAATAAACACAGCGTTGAGAGCATAGGGCACTTCCACTCATGGGCGTATAAATTGGGAAAACTAAAAATCAACAAGACACAGGCACCCCAAACTTTACGGCTGCTCTGTTGCCAAGAACCTCCGCTTCGGTACACCTTCAATATCCCAGGAAAGAGAAAAATGGATAAAGAAATGGTGGTACTTGGCACAATGGAATATCACTCAGCCATGAAATCAATGTCATAAGGCTAGTTAGCAGCATGATGAGTGGATTTAGGTACGATGATTCTAAGTGAAATAAGTCACACAGAAAAAGACACTTATCCTAAGATATCGCTTATAGAGGGAATGTCAAAATCGCTACACTTGAACTGAATTACAAAACAGAACAGAGTCACACCTTTAGAAGACACACTATGGCTGCTTAACGGGAAAGGTGAGGTGGGGTGATGCATAAAACAAGGGTTTCAAATTAGCTCAGAGACCGCTCCATAAGCAAAATATGTAATAGACAAGGCCTACTCCCTGCTCAGTGAACTGGACTCAACACCCCCTAGTCACCACACAAGAATATATCTGACTAGTAAGAATCTGAAAACATATATATCGATATCTCTCTGCAAGTGAATCAAGAGGGTGTAAAGCGGCATCAACACAGCAGGGAAAAGCAGCCAAGCCCGATTCTAAACATAAATTTCTTTAAAAAACCCACAAAACAAAGACAGTGAAAGAGAGAGAAATTCTTACAAAATCCGTTCAGGGTCTATGATGCAACCTGGATTGACCATATCTAGACCCACAGCTGGATGAGACATAAGGCTGGACACTCTTGGGGCTGAGAGGATTGGTGAGGTTGGGTGAGCAAACGCAGATACTTTAAAATAACACTGCGGGGAAGACACCCCATGGGTCTCAAATCTCCAGGTACAAGGGAATCTTCCTACATCAAAACATGCATGGGAAACCCAGAAGATGGTATGCCATGAGATCGGGAAAGGTTTCTAAAATGCACCTCATTTCTCCTCTCCTTGTGCTCGGGTTCACCATTCCAGCTGCTTGACTAACCATCTCCCTACTTGGAGAATCAGCACCTTTAACCTCCTGATTGTACACGTTGCAATTTGTCCTGAGGATGAACGTGAAGACCGGGAACCAACGAGAGACGAGCCCTAGGTGTTGGGACAGGCATAGGTCACTCCATTTTCCCATCAGGAAAAAGAATGAACCACAGGCTCAGCCTGCCCCCCAGAACCAAAATAGGGCCTGAAGCAATCCTGCGCTTTTGCGGCCAGCTCCCAAAAAAGCGAGGAGACAAATGGAGCTCAGGGGCACTGCAATTCACAAACGTGCAGAGTTATAAATGAGAACTCTCGTCCACAAATATATTGAAGGAAGGCAACGAAGAGGATTTGAAAGCAAGGCAGATTTGCAGGAAACAGATTTCAGGAGGTAGATTCGACTCGCCTTTAAAGCACATGAAAAGCGGCAAAACGTTGACAATGATGCCCTTGGCCAAAAAGGGCGTATGCGTTTTTTCCTGAATATATTCAGGAAAAAACCATACGCCCTTTTTGGCCAACCAAGCAAGCCGGAAGGGCAAATCAGCGCTACAAAGAAGTCTCGCTTGCCCTCGGTCAAAAGGGCCATGCTGAACAAAGTGTAAAAACCAGAAAAGCAGGACAGGCCATGGAGACATGGGAGCCTTGCTACGCTGATGGGCGGGATGTAAATTGCCAACAGGCACTCTGGAGATGAGTACGGTGTGTCCTGAAACAAGTAATAAACACAGCGTTGAGAGCATAGGGCACTTCCACTCATGGGCGTATAAATTGGGAAAATTAAAAATCAACAAGACACAGGCACCCCAAACTTTACGGCTGCTCTGTTGCCAAGAACCTCCGCTTCGGTACACCTTCAATATCCCAGGAAAGAGAAAAATGGATAAAGAAATGGTGGTACTTGGCACAATGGAATATCACTCAGCCATGAAATCAATGTCATAAGGCTAGTTAGCAGCATGATGTGTCGATTTAGCGACGATGATTCTAAGTGAATTAAGTCACACAGAAAAAGGCACTTATCCTAAGATATCGCTTATAGAGGGAATGTCAAAATCGCTACACTTGAACTGAATTACAAAACAGAACAGAGGCACACCTTTAGAAGACACACTATGGCTGCTTAACCGGAAAGGTGAGGTGGGGTGATGCATAAAACAAGGGTTTGAAATTAGCTCAGACACCGCTCCATAAGCCAAATATGTAATAGACAAGGCCTACTCCCTGCTCAGTGAACTGGACTCAACACCCCCTAGTCACCGCACAAGAATATATCTGACTAGTAAGAATCTGAAAACCTATGTATTGATATCTCACTGCAAGTGAATCAAGAGGGTGTAAAGCGGCATAAACACAGCAGGGAAAAGCAGCCAAACCCCATTCTAAACATACATTACTTTAAAAAACCCACAAAGCAAAGACAGTGAAAGAGAGAGAAATTCTTACAAAATCCGTTCAGGGTCTCTGATGCAACCTGGATTGACCATATCTAGACCCACAGCTGGATGAGACATAAGGCTGGACACTCTTGGGGCTGAGAGGATTGGTGAGGTTGGGTGAGCAAATGCAGATACTTTAAAGTAATACCGCGGGGTACCCACCCCATGGGTCTCAAATCTCCAGGTACAAGGGAATCTTCCTACATCAAAACATGCATGGGAAACCCAGAAGATGGTATGCCATGATATCGGGAATGGTTTCTAAAACGCACCTCATTTCTCCTCTCCTTGTGCTCGGGTTCGCCATTCCAGCCGCTTGACTAACCATCTCCCTACTTGGAGAATCAGCACCTTTAACCTCCTGTTTCGTCCAGGTTGCAATTTGTCCTGAGGATGAACGGGAAGACGGGGAACCAACGAGAGACTAGCCCTAGGTGTTGGGACAGGCACAGGTCACTCCATTTTCCCATCAGGAAGAAGAATGAACCACAGGCTCAGCCTGCCCCCCAGAACCAAAATAGGGCCTGAAGCAATCCTGCGCTTTTGCGGCCAGCTCCCAAAAAAGCGAGGAGACAAATGGAGCTCAGGGGCACTGCAATTCACAAACGTGCAGAGTTATAAATGAGAACTCTCGTCCACAAATATATTGAGGGAAGGCAACGAAGAGGATTTGAAAGCAAGGCAGATTTGCAGGAAACAGATTTCAGGAGGTAGATTCGACTCGCCTTTAAAGCACATGAAAAGCGGCAAAACGTTGACAATTAGGCCCTTGGCCAAAAAGGGCGTATGCGTTTTTTCCTGAATATATTCAGGAAAAAACGCATACGCCCTTTTTGGCCAACCAAGCAAGCCGGAAGGGCAAATCAGCGCTACAAAGAAGTCTCGCTTGCCCTCGGTCAAAAGGGCCATACTGAACAAAGTGTAAAAACCAGAAAATCAGAACAGGCCATGGAGACATGGGAGCCTTGCTACGCTGATGGGCGGGATGTAAATTGCCAACAGGCACTCTGGAGAAGAGTACGGTGTGTCCTGAAACAAGTAATAAACACAGCGTTGAGAGCATAGGGCACTTCCACTCATGGGCGTATAAATTGGGAAAACTAAAAATCAACAAGACACAGGCACCCCAAACTTTACGGCTGCTCTGTTGCCAAGAACCTCCGCTTCGGTACACCTTCAATATCCCAGGAAAGAGAAAAATGGATAAAGAAATGGTGGTACTTGGCACAATGGAATATCACTCAGCCATGAAATCAATGTCATAAGGCTAGTTAGCAGCATGATGAGTGGATTTAGGTACGATGATTCTAAGTGAAATAAGTCACACAGAAAAAGACACTTATCCTAAGATATCGCTTATAGAGGGAATGTCAAAATCGCTACACTTGAACTGAATTACAAAACAGAACAGAGTCACACCTTTAGAAGACACACTATGGCTGCTTAACGGGAAAGGTGAGGTGGGGTGATGCATAAAACAAGGGTTTGAAATTAGCTCAGAGACCGCTCCATAAGCCAAATATGTAATAGACAAGGCCTACTCCCTGCTCAGTGAACTGGACTCAACACCCCCTAGTCACCACACAAGAATATATCTGACTAGTAAGAATCTGAAAACATATGTATCGATATCTCTCTGCAAGTGAATCAAGAGGGTGTAAAGCGGCATCAACACAGCAGGGAAAAGCAGCCAAGCCCGATTCTAAACATAAATTACTTTAAAAAACCCACAAAACAAAGACAGTGAAAGAGAGAGAAATTCTTACAAAATCCGTTCAGGGTCTATGATGCAACCTGGATTGACCATATCTAGACCCACAGCTGGATGAGACATAAGGCTGGACACTCTTGGGGCTGAGAGGATTGGTGAGGTTGGGTGAGCAAACGCAGATACTTTAAAATAACACTGCGGGGAAGACACCCCATGGGTCTCAAATCTCCAGGTACAAGGGAATCTTCCTACATCAAAACATGCATGGGAAACCCAGAAGATGGTATGCCATGAGATCGGGAAAGGTTTCTAAAATGCACCTCATTTCTCCTCTCCTTGTGCTCGGGTTCACCATTCCAGCTGCTTGACTAACCATCTCCCTACTTGGAGAATCAGCACCTTTAACCTCCTGATTGTACACGTTGCAATTTGTCCTGAGGATGAACGTGAAGACCGGGAACCAACGAGAGACGAGCCCTAGGTGTTGGGACAGGCATAGGTCACTCCATTTTCCCATCAGGAAAAAGAATGAACCACAGGCTCAGCCTGCCCCCCAGAACCAAAATAGGGCCTGAAGCAATCCTGCGCTTTTGCGGCCAGCTCCCAAAAAAGCGAGGAGACAAATGGAGCTCAGGGGCACTGCAATTCACAAACGTGCAGAGTTATAAATGAGAACTCTCGTCCACAAATATATTGAAGGAAGGCAACGAAGAGGATTTGAAAGCAAGGCAGATTTGCAGGAAACAGATTTCAGGAGGTAGATTCGACTCGCCTTTAAAGCACATGAAAAGCGGCAAAACGTTGACAATGATGCCCTTGGCCAAAAAGGGCGTATGCGTTTTTTCCTGAATATATTCAGGAAAAAACCATACGCCCTTTTTGGCCAACCAAGCAAGCCGGAAGGGCAAATCAGCGCTACAAAGAAGTCTCGCTTGCCCTCGGTCAAAAGGGCCATGCTGAACAAAGTGTAAAAACCAGAAAAGCAGGACAGGCCATGGAGACATGGGAGCCTTGCTACGCTGATGGGCGGGATGTAAATTGCCAACAGGCACTCTGGAGATGAGTACGGTGTGTCCTGAAACAAGTAATAAACACAGCGTTGAGAGCATAGGGCACTTCCACTCATGGGCGTATAAATTGGGAAAATTAAAAATCAACAAGACACAGGCACCCCAAACGTTACGGCTGCTCTGTTGCCAAGAACCTCCGCTTCGGTACACCTTCAATATCCCAGGAAAGAGAAAAATGGATAAAGAAATGGTGGTACTTGGCACAATGGAATATCACTCAGCCATGAAATCAATGTCATAAGGCTAGTTAGCAGCATGATGTGTCGATTTAGCGACGATGATTCTAAGTGAATTAAGTCACACAGAAAAAGGCACTTATCCTAAGATATCGCTTATAGAGGGAATGTCAAAATCGCTACACTTGAACTGAATTACAAAACAGAACAGAGGCACACCTTTAGAAGACACACTATGGCTGCTTAACCGGAAAGGTGAGGTGGGGTGATGCATAAAACAAGGGTTTGAAATTAGCTCAGACACCGCTCCATAAGCCAAATATGTAATAGACAAGGCCTACTCCCTGCTCAGTGAACTGGACTCAACACCCCCTAGTCACCGCACAAGAATATATCTGACTAGTAAGAATCTGAAAACCTATGTATTGATATCTCACTGCAAGTGAATCAAGAGGGTGTAAAGCGGCATAAACACAGCAGGGAAAAGCAGCCAAACCCCATTCTAAACATACATTACTTTAAAAAACCCACAAAGCAAAGACAGTGAAAGAGAGAGAAATTCTTACAAAATCCGTTCAGGGTCTCTGATGCAACCTGGATTGACCATATCTAGACCCACAGCTGGATGAGACATAAGGCTGGACACTCTTGGGGCTGAGAGGATTGGTGAGGTTGGGTGAGCAAATGCAGATACTTTAAAGTAATACCGCGGGGTACCCACCCCATGGGTCTCAAATCTCCAGGTACAAGGGAATCTTCCTACATCAAAACATGCATGGGAAACCCAGAAGATGGTATGCCATGATATCGGGAATGGTTTCTAAAACGCACCTCATTTCTCCTCTCCTTGTGCTCGGGTTCGCCATTCCAGCCGCTTGACTAACCATCTCCCTACTTGGAGAATCAGCACCTTTAACCTCCTGTTTCGTCCAGGTTGCAATTTGTCCTGAGGATGAACGGGAAGACGGGGAACCAACGAGAGACTAGCCCTAGGTGTTGGGACAGGCACAGGTCACTCCATTTTCCCATCAGGAAGAAGAATGAACCACAGGCTCAGCCTGCCCCCCAGAACCAAAATAGGGCCTGAAGCAATCCTGCGCTTTTGCGGCCAGCTCCCAAAAAAGCGAGGAGACAAATGGAGCTCAGGGGCACTGCAATTCACAAACGTGCAGAGTTATAAATGAGAACTCTCGTCCACAAATATATTGAGGGAAGGCAACGAAGAGGATTTGAAAGCAAGGCAGATTTGCAGGAAACAGATTTCAGGAGGTAGATTCGACTCGCCTTTAAAGCACATGAAAAGCGGCAAAACGTTGACAATTAGGCCCTTGGCCAAAAAGGGCGTATGCGTTTTTTCCTGAATATATTCAGGAAAAAACGCATACGCCCTTTTTGGCCAACCAAGCAAGCCGGAAGGGCAAATCAGCGCTACAAAGAAGTCTCGCTTGCCCTCGGTCAAAAGGGCCATGCTGAACAAAGTGTAAAAACCAGAAAAGCAGGACAGGCCATGGAGACATGGGAGCCTTGCTACGCTGATGGGCGGGATGTAAATTGCCAACAGGCACTCTGGAGATGAGTACGGTGTGTCCTGAAACAAGTAATAAACACAGCGTTGAGAGCATAGGGCACTTCCACTCATGGGCGTATAAATTGGGAAAACTAAAAATCAACAAGACACAGGCACCCCAAACTTTACGGCTGCTCTGTTTACAAGAACCTCCGCTTCGGTACACCTTCAATATCCCAGGAAATAGAAAAATGGATAAAGAAATGGTGGTACTTGGCACAATGCAATATCACTCAGCCATGAAATCAATGTCATAAGGCTAGTTAGCAGCATGATGAGTGGATTTAGGTACGATGATTCTAAGTGAAATAAGTCACACAGAAAAAGGCACTTATCCTAAGATATCGCTTATAGAGGGAATGTCAAAATCGCTACACTTGAACTGAATTACAAAACAGAACAGAGGCACACCTTTAGAAGACACACTATGGCTGCTTAACCGGAAAGGTGAGGTGGGGTGATGCATAAAACAAGGGTTTCAAATTAGCTCAGAGACCTCTCCATAAGCCAAATATGTAATAGACAAGGCCTATTCCCTGCTCAGTGAACTGGACTCAACACACCCTAGTCACCACACAAGAATATATCTGACTAGTAAGAATCTGAAAACCTATGTATCGATATCTCTCTGCAAGTGAATCAAGAGGGTGTAAAGCGGCATCAACACAGCAGGGAAAAGCAGCCAAGCCCGATTCTAAACATAAATTACTTTAAAAAACCCACAAAACAAAGACAGTGAAAGACAGAGAAATTCTTACAAAATCCGTTCAGGGTCTATGATGCAACCTGGATTGACCATATCTAGACCCACAGCTGGATGAGACATAAGGCTGGACACTCTTGGGGCTGAGAGGATTGGTGAGGTTGGGTGAGCAAATGCAGATACTTTAAAGTAACACTGCGGGGAACACACCCCATGGGTCTCAAATCTCCAGGTACAAGGGCATCTTCCTACATCAAAACATGCATGGGAAACCCAGAAGATGGTATGCCATGAGATCGGGAAAGGTTTCTAAACTGCACCTCATTTCTCCTCTCCTTGTGCTAGGGTTCACCATTCCAGCTGCTTGACTAACCATCTCCCTACTTGGAGAATCAGCACCTTTAACCTCCTGATTGTACAGGTTGCAATTTGTCCTGAGGATGAACGGGAAGATGCGGAACCAACGAGAGACGAGCCCTAGGTGTTGGGACAGGCATAGGTCACTCCATTTTCTCATCAGGAAGAAGAATGAACCACAGGCTCAGCCTGCCCCCCAGAACCAAAATAGGGCCTGAAGCAATCCTGCGCTTTTGCGGCCAGCTCCCAAAAAAGCGAGGAGACAAATGGAGCTCAGGGGCACTGCAATTCACAAACGTGCAGAGTTATAAATGAGAACTCTCGTCCACAAATATATTGAGGGAAGGCAACGAAGAGGATTTGAAAGCAAGGCAGATTTGCAGGAAACAGATTTCAGGAGGTAGATTCGACTCGCCTTTAAAGCACATGAAAAGCGGCAAAACGTTGACAATGATGCCCTTGGCCAAAAAGGGCGTATGCGTTTTTTCCTGAATATATTCAGGAAAAAACGCATACGCCCTTTTTGGCCAACCAAGCAAGCCGGAAGGGCAAATCAGCGCTACAAAGAAGTCTCGCTTGCCCTCGGTCAAAAGGGCCATGCTGAACAAAGTGTAAAAACCAGAAAAGCAGGACAGGCCATGGAGACATGGAAGCCTTGCTACGCTGATGGGCGGGATGTAAATTGCCAACAGGCACTCTGGAGAAGAGTACGGTGTGTCCTGAAACAAGTAATAAACACAGCGTTGAGAGCATAGGGCACTTCCACTCATGGGCGTATAAATTGGGAAAACTAAAAATCAACAAGACACAGGCACCCCAAACTTTACGGCTGCTCTGTTTCCAAGAACCTCCGCTTCGGTACACCTTCAATATCCCAGGAAATAGAAAAATGGATAAAGAAATGTTGGTACTTGGCACAATGCAATATCACTCAGCCATGAAATCAATGTCATAAGGCTAGTTAGCAGCATGATGAGTGGATTTAGGTACGATGATTCTAAGTGAAATAAGTCACACAGAAAAAGGCACTTATCCTAAGATATCGCTTATAGAGGGAATGTCAAAATCGCTACACTTGAACTGAATTACAAAACAGAACAGAGGCACACCTTTAGAAGACACACTATGGCTGCTTAACCGGAAAGGTGAGGTGGGGTGATGCATAAAACCAGGGTTTCAAATTAGCTCAGAGACCTCTCCATAAGCCAAATATGTAATAGACAAGGCCTATTCCCTGCTCAGTGAACTGGACTCAACACACCCTAGTCACCACACAAGAATATATCTGACTAGTAAGAATCTGAAAACCTATGTATCGATATCTCTCTGCAAGTGAATCAAGAGGGTGTAAAGCGGCATCAACACAGCAGGGAAAAGCAGCCAAGCCCGATTCTAAACATAAATTACTTTAAAAAACCCACAAAACAAAGACAGTGAAAGACAGAGAAATTCTTACAAAATCCGTTCAGGGTCTATGATGCAACCGGGATTGACCATATCTAGACCCACAGCTGGATGAGACATAAGGCTGGACACTCTTGGGGCTGAGAGGATTGGTGAGGTTGGGTGAGCAAATGCAGATACTTTAAAGTAACACTGCGGGGAACACACCCCATGGGTCTCAAATCTCCAGGTACAAGGGCATCTTCCTACATCAAAACTTGCATGGGAAACCCAGAAGATGGTATGCCATGAGATCGGGAAAGGTTTCTAAACTGCACCTCATTTCTCCTCTCCTTGTGCTAGGGTTCACCATTCCAGCTGCTTGACTAACCATCTCCCTACTTGGAGAATCAGCACCTTTAACCTCCTGATTGTACAGGTTGCAATTTGTCCTGAGGATGAACGGGAAGACGCGGAACCAACGAGAGACGAGCCCTAGGTGTTGGGACAGGCATAGGTCACTCCATTTTCTCATCAGGAAGAAGAATGAACCACAGGCTCAGCCTGCCCCCCAGAACCAAAATAGGGCCTGAAGCAATCCTGCGCTTTTGCGGCCAGCTCCCAAAAAAGCGAGGAGACAAATGGAGCTCAGGGGCACTGCAATTCACAAACGTGCAGAGTTATAAATGAGAACTCTCGTCCACAAATATATTGAGGGAAGGCAACGAAGAGGATTTGAAAGCAAGGCAGATTTGCAGGAAACAGATTTCAGGAGGTAGATTCGACTCGCCTTTAAAGCACATGAAAAGCGGCAAAACGTTGACAATGATGCCCTTGGCCAAAAAGGGCGTATGCGTTTTTTCCTGAATATATTCAGGAAAAAACGCATACGCCCTTTTTGGCCAACCAAGCAAGCCGGAAGGGCAAATCAGCGCTACAAAGAAGTCTCGCTTGCCCTCGGTCAAAAGGGCCATGCTGAACAAAGTGTAAAAACCAGAAAAGCAGGACAGGCCATGGAGACATGGGAGCCTTGCTACGCTGATGGGCGGGATGTAAATTGCCAACAGGCACTCTGGAGAAGAGTACGGTGTGTCCTGAAACAAGTAATAAACACAGCGTAGAGAGCATAGGGCACTTCCACTCATGGGCGTATAAATTGGGAAAACTAAAAGTCAACAAGACACAGGCACCCTAAAGTTTACAGCTGCTCTGTTTCCAAGAACCTCCACTTCGGTACACCTTCAATATCCCAGGAAAGAGAAAAATGGATAAAGAAATGGTGGTACTTGGCACAGTGGAATATCACTCAGCCATGAAATCAATGTCATAAGGCTAGTTAGCAGCATGATGAGTGGATTTAGATACGATGATTCTAAGTGAAATAAGTCACACAGAAAAAGACACTTATCCTAAGATATCTCTTATAGAGGGAATGTCAAAATCGCTACACTTGAACTGAATTACAAAACAGAACAGAGTCACACCTTTAGAAGACACACTATGGCTGCTTAACGGGAAAGGTGAGGTGGGGTGATGCATAAAACAAGGGTTTCAAATTAGCTCAGAGACCGCTCCATAAGCAAAATATGTAATAGACAAGGCCTACTCCCTGCTCAGTGAACTGGACTCAACACACCCTAGTCAACACACAAGAATATATCTGACTAGTAAGAATCTGAAAACCTATGTATCGATATCTCTCTGCAAGTGAATCAAGAGGGTGTAAAGCGGCATCAACACAGCAGGGAAAAGCAGCCAAGCCCGATTCTAAACATAAATTACTTTAAAAAACCCACAAAACAAAGACAGTGAAAGAGAGAAATTCTTATAAAATCCGTTCAGGGTCTATGATGCAACCTGGATTGACCATATCAAGACCCACAGCTGGATGAGACATAAGGCTGGACACTCTTGGGGCTGAGAGGATTGGTGAGGTTGGGTGAGCAAATGCAGATACTTTAAAGTAATACCGCGGGGTACCCACTCATGGGTCTCAAATCTCCAGGTACAAGGGCATCTTCCTACATCAAAACATGCATGGGAAACCCAGAAGATGGTATGCCGTGAGATCGGGAAAGGTTTCTAAAACGCACCTCATTTCTCCTCTCCTTGTGCTCGGGTTCGCCATTCCAGCCGCTTGACTAACCATCTCCCTACTTGGAGAATCAGCACCTTTAACCTACTGTTTCGTCCAGGTTGCAATTTGTCCTGAGGATGAACGGGAAGACGGGGAACCAACGAAAGACTAGCCCTAGGTGTTGGGACAGGCACAGGTCACTCCATTTTCCCATCAGGAAGAAGAATGAACCACAGGCTCAGCCTGCCCCCCAGAACCAAAATAGGGCCTGAAGCAATCCTGCGCTTTTGCGGCCAGCTCCCAAAAAAGCGAGGAGACAAATGGAGCTCAGGGGCACTGCAATTCACAAACGTGCAGAGTTATAAATGAGAACTCTCGTCCACAAATATATTGAGGGAAGGCAACGAAGAGGATTTGAAAGCAAGGCAGATTTGCAGGAAACAGATTTCAGGAGGTAGATTCGACTCGCCTTTAAAGCACATGAAAAGCGGCAAAACGTTGACAATGATGCCCTTGGCCAAAAAGGGCGTATGCGTTTTTTCCTGAATATATTCAGGAAAAAACGCATACGCCCTTTTTGGCCAACCAAGCAAGCCGGAAGGGCAAATCAGCGCTACAAAGAAGTCTCGCTTGCCCTCGGTCAAAAGGGCCATGCTGAACAAAGTGTAAAAACCAGAAAAGCAGGACAGGCCATGGAGACATGGAAGCCTTGCTACGCTGATGGGCGGGATGTAAATTGCCAACAGGCACTCTGGAGAAGAGTACGGTGTGTCCTGAAACAAGTAATAAACACAGCGTTGAGAGCATAGGGCACTTCCACTCATGGGCGTATAAATTGGGAAAACTAAAAATCAACAAGACACAGGCACCCCAAACTTTACGGCTGCTCTGTTTCCAAGAATCTCCGCTTCGGTACACCTTCAATATCCCAGGAAATAGAAAAATGGATAAAGAAATGGTGGTACTTGGCACAATGCAATATCACTCAGCCATGAAATCAATGTCATAAGGCTAGTTAGCAGCATGATGAGTGGATTTAGGTACGATGATTCTAAGTGAAATAAGTCACACAGAAAAAGGCACTTATCCTAAGATATCGCTTATAGAGGGAATGTCAAAATCGCTACACTTGAACTGAATTACAAAACAGAACAGAGGCACACCTTTAGAAGACACACTATGGCTGCTTAACCGGAAAGGTGAGGTGGGGTGATGCATAAAACAAGGGTTTCAAATTAGCTCAGAGACCTCTCCATAAGCCAAATATGTAATAGACAAGGCCTATTCCCTGCTCAGTGAACTGGACTCAACACACCCTAGTCACCACACAAGAATATATCTGACTAGTAAGAATCTGAAAACCTATGTATCGATATCTCTCTGCAAGTGAATCAAGAGGGTGTAAAGCGGCATCAACACAGCAGGGAAAAGCAGCCAAGCCCGATTCTAAACATAAATTACTTTAAAAAACCCACAAAACAAAGACAGTGAAAGAGAGAGAAATTCTTACAAAATCCGTTCAGGGTCTATGATGCAACCTGGATTGACCATATCTAGACCCACAGCTGGATGAGACATAAGGCTGGACACTCTTGGGGCTGAGAGGATTGGTGAGGTTGGGTGAGCAAATGCAGATACTTTAAAGTAACACTGCGGGGAACACACCCCATGGGTCTCAAATCTCCAGGTACAAGGGCATCTTCCTACATCAAAACATGCATGGGAAACCCAGAAGATGGTATGCCATGAGATCGGGAAAGGTTTCTAAACTGCACCTCATTTCTCCTCTCCTTGTGCTCGGGTTCACCATTCCAGCTGCTTGACTAACCATCTCCCTACTTGGAGAATCAGCACCTTTAACCTCCTGATTGTACAGGTTGCAATTTGTCCTGAGGATGAACGGGAAGACGCGGAACCAACGAGAGACGAGCCCTAGGTGTTGGGACAGGCATAGGTCACTCCATTTTCTCATCAGGAAGAAGAATGAACCACAGGCTCAGCCTGCCCCCCAGAACCAAAATAGGGCCTGAAGCAATCCTGCGCTTTTGCGGCCAGCTCCCAAAAAAGCGAGGAGACAAATGGAGCTCAGGGGCACTGCAATTCACAAACGTGCAGAGTTATAAATGAGAACTCTCGTCCACAAATATATTGAGGGAAGGCAACGAAGAGGATTTGAAAGCAAGGCAGATTTGCAGGAAACAGATTTCAGGAGGTAGATTCGACTCGCATTTAAAGCACATGAAAAGCGGCAAAACGTTGACAATGATGCCCTTGGCCAAAAAGGGCGTATGCGTTTTTTCCTGAATATATTCAGGAAAAAACGCATACGCCCTTTTTGGCCAACCAAGCAAGCCGGAAGGGCAAATCAGCGCTACAAAGAAGTCTCGCTTGCCCTCGGTCAAAAGGGCCATGCTGAACAAAGTGTAAAAACCAGAAAAGCAGGACAGGCCATGGAGACATGGGAGCCTTGCTACGCTGATGGGCGGGATGTAAATTGCCAACAGGCACTCTGGAGAAGAGTACGGTGTGTCCTGAAACAAGTAATAAACACAGCGTAGAGAGCATAGGGCACTTCCACTCATGGGCGTATAAATTGGGAAAACTAAAAGTCAACAAGACACAGGCACCCTAAAGTTTACGGCTGCTCTGTTTCCAAGAACCTCCACTTCGGTACACCTTCAATATCCCAGGAAAGAGAAAAATGGATAAAGAAATGGTGGTACTTGGCACAGTGGAATATCACTCAGCCATGAAATCAATGTCATAAGGCTAGTTAGCAGCATGATGAGTGGATTTAGATACGATGATTCTAAGTGAAATAAGTCACACAGAAAAAGACACTTCTCCTAAGATATCGCTTATAGAGGGAATGTCAAAATCGCTACACTTGAACTGAATTACAAAACAGAACAGAGTCACACCTTTAGAAGACACACTATGGCTGCTTAACGGGAAAGGTGAGGTGGGGTGATGCATAAAACAAGGGTTTCAAATTAGCTCAGAGACCGCTCCATAAGCAAAATATGTAATAGACAAGGCCTACTCCCTGCTCAGTGAACTGGACTCAACACACCCTAGTCACCACACAAGAATATATCTGACTAGTAAGAATCTGAAAACCTATGTATTGATATCTCTCTGCAAGTGAATCAAGAGGGTGTAAAGCGGCATCAACACAGCAGGGAAAAGCAGCCAAGCCCGATTCTAAACATAAATTACTTTAAAAAACCCACAAAACAAAGATAGTGAAAGAGAGAGAAATTCTTACAAAATCCGTTCAGGGTCTATGATGCAACCTGGATTGACCATATCTAGACCCACAGCTGGATGAGACATAAGGCTGGACACTCTTGGGGCTGAGAGGGTTGGTGAGGTTGGGTGAGCAAATGCAGATACTTTAAAGTAACACTGCGGGGAACACACCCCATGGGTCTCAAATCTCCAGGTACAAGGGCATCTTCCTACATCAAAACATGCATGGGAAACCCAGAAGATGGTATGCCATGAGATCGGGAAAGGTTTCTAAACTGCACCTCATTTCTCCTCTCCTTGTGCTCGGGTTCACCATTCCAGCTGCTTGACTAAACATCTCCCTACTTGGAGAATCAGCACCTTTAACCTCCTGATTGTACAGGTTGCAATTTGTCCTGAGGATGAACGGGAAGACGCGGAACCAACGAGAGACGAGCCCTAGGTGTTGGGACAGGCATAGGTCACTCCATTTTCTCATCAGGAAGAAGAATGAACCACAGGCTCAGCCTGCCCCCCAGAACCAACATAGGGCCTGAAGCAATCCTGCGCTTTTGCGGCCAGCTCCCAAAAAAGCGAGGAGACAAATGGAGCTCAGGGGCACTGCAATTCACAAACGTGCAGAGTTATAAATGAGAACTCTCGTCCACAAATATATTGAGGGAAGGCAACGAAGAGGATTTGAAAGCAAGGCAGATTTGCAGGAAACAGATTTCAGGAGGTAGATTCGACTCGCCTTTAAAGCACATGAAAAGCGGCAAAACGTTGACAATGATGCCCTTGGCCAAAAAGGGCGTATGCGTTTTTTCCTGAATATATTCAGGAAAAAACGCATACGCCCTTTTTGGCCAACCAAGCAAGCCGGAAGGGCAAATCAGCGCTACAAAGAAGTCTCGCTTGCCCTCGGTCAAAAGGGCCATGCTGAACAAAGTGTAAAAACCAGAAAAGCAGGACAGGCCATGGAGACATGGGAGCCTTGCTACGCTGATGGGCGGGATGTAAATTGCCAACAGGCACTCTGGAGAAGAGTACGGTGTGTCCTGAAACAAGTAATAAACACAGCGTAGAGAGCATAGGGCACTTCCACTCATGGGCGTATAAATTGGGAAAACTAAAAGTCAACAAGACACAGGCACCCTAAAGTTTACGGCTGCTCTGTTTCCAAGAACCTCCACTTCGGTACACCTTCAATATCCCAGGAAAGAGAAAAATGGATAAAGAAATGGTGGTACTTGGCACAGTGGAATATCACTCAGCCATGAAATCAATGTCATAAGGCTAGTTAGCAGCATGATGAGTGGATTTAGATACGATGATTCTAAGTGAAATAAGTCACACAGAAAACGACACTTATCCTAAGATATCGCTTATAGAGGGAATGTCAAAATCGCTACACTTGAACTGAATTACAAAACAGAACAGAGTCACACCTTTAGAAGACACACTATGGCTGCTTAACGGGAAAGGTGAGGTGGGGTGATGCATAAAACAAGGGTTTCAAATTAGCTCAGAGACTGCTCCATAAGCAAAATATGTAATAGACAAGGCCTACTCCCTGCTCAGTGAACTGGACTCAACACACCCTAGTCAACACACACGAATATATCTGACTAGTAAGAATCTGAAAACCTATGTATCGATATCTCTCTGCAAGTGAATCAAGAGGGTGTAAAGCGGCATCAACACAGCAGGGAAAAGCAGCCAAGCCCGATTCTAAACATAAATTACTTTAAAAAACCCACAAAACAAAGACAGTGAAAGAGAGAGAAATTCTTACAAAATCCGTTCAGGGTCTATGATGCAACCTGGATTGACCATATCAAGACCCACAGCTGGATGAGACATAAGGCTGGACACTCTTGGGGCTGAGAGGGTTGGTGAGGTTGGGTGAGCAAATGCAGATACTTTAAAGTAACACTGCGGGGAACACACCCCATGGGTCTCAAATCTCCAGGTACAAGGGAATCTTCCTACATCAAAACATGCATGGGAAACCCAGAAGATGGTATGCCATGAGATCGGGAAAGGTTTCTAAAACGCACCTCATTTCTCCTCTCCTTGTGCTCGGGTTCGCCATTCCAGCCGCTTGACTAACCATCTCCCTACTTGGAGAATCAGCACCTTTAACCTCCTGATTGTACAGGTTGCAATTTGTCCTGAGGATGAACGAGAAGACGCGGAACCAACGAGAGACGAGCCCTAGGTGTTGGGACAGGCATAGGTCACTCCATTTTCCCATCAGGAAGAAGAATGAACCACAGGCTCAGCCTGCCCCCCAGAACCAAAATAGGGCCTGAAGCAATCCTGCGCTTTTGCGGCCAGCTCCCAAAAAAGCGAGGAGACAAATGGAGCTCAGGGGCACTGCAATTCACAAACGTGCAGAGTTATAAATGAGAACTCTCGTCCACAAATATATTGAGGGAAGGCAACGAAGAGGATTTGAAAGCAAGGCAGATTTGCAGGAAACAGATTTCAGGAGGTAGATTCGACTCGCCTTTAAAGCACATGAAAAGCAGCAAAACGTTGACAATGATGCCCTTGGCCAAAAAGGGCGTATGCGTTTTTTCCTGAATATATTCAGGAAAAAACGCATACGCCCTTTTTGGCCAACCAAGCAAGCCGGAAGGGCAAATCAGCGCTACAAAGAAGTCTCGCTTGCCCTCGGTCAAAAGGGCCATGCTGAACAAACAGTAAAAACCAGAAAAGCAGGACCGGCCATGGAGACATGGGAGCCTTGCTACGCTGATGGGCGGGATGTAAATTGCCAACAGGCACTCTGGAGAAGAGTACGGTGTGTCCTGAAACAAGTAATAAACACAGCGTAGAGAGCATAGGGCACTTCCACTCAAGGGCGTATAAATTGGGAAAACTAAAAATCAACAAGACACAGGCACCCTAAAGTTTACGGCTGCTCTGTTTCCAAGAACCTCCACTTCGGTACACCATCAATATCCCAGGAAAGAGAAAAATGGATAAAGAAATGGTGGTACTTGGCACAATGGAATATCACTCAGCCATGAAATCAATGTCATAAGGCTAGTTAGCAGCATGATGAGTGGATTTAGATACGATGATTCTAAGTGAAATAAGTCACACAGAAAAAGACACTTATCCTAAGATATCGCTTATAGAGGGAATGTCAAAATCGCTACACTTGAACTGAATTACAAAACAGAACAGAGTCACACCTTTAGAAGACACACTATGGCTGCTTAACGGGAAAGGTGAGGTGGGGTGATGCATAAAACAAGGGTTTGAAATTAGCTCAGACACCGCTCCATAAGCCAAATATGTAATAGACAAGGCCTACTCCCTGCTCAGTGAACTGGACTCAACACCCCCTAGTCACCGCACAAGTATATATCTGACTAGTATGAATCTGAAAACCTATGTATCGATATCTCTCTGCAAGTGAATCAAGAGGGTGTAAAGCGGCATAAACACAGCAGGGAAAAGCAGCCAAACCCCATTCTAAACATACATTACTTTAAAAAACCCACAAAGCAAAGACAGTGAAAGAGAGAGAAATTCTTACAAAATCCGTTCAGGGTCTCTGATGCAACCTGGATTGACCATATCTAGACCCACAGCTGGATGAGACATAAGGCTGGACACTCTTGGGGCTGAGAGGATTGGTGAGGTTGGGTGAGCAAATGCAGATACTTTAAAGTAACACTGCGGGGAACACACCCCATGGGTCTCAAATCTCCAGGTACAAGGGCATCTTCCTACATCAAAACATGCATGGGAAACCCAGAAGATGGTATGCCATGAGATCGGGAAAGGTTTCTAAACTGCACCTCATTTCTCCTCTCCTTGTGCTCGGGTTCACCATTCCAGCTGCTTGACTAACCATCTCCCTACTTGGAGAATCAGCACCTTTAACCTCCTGATTGTACAGGTTGCAATTTGTCCTGAGGATGAACGGGAAGACGCGGAACCAACGAGAGATGAGCCCTAGGTGTTGGGACAGGCATAGGTCACTCCATTTTCTCATCAGGAAGAAGAATGAACCACAGGCTCAGCCTGCCCCCCAGAACCAAACTAGGGCCTGAAGCAATCCTGCGCTTTTGCGGCCAGCTCCCAAAAAAGCGAGGAGACAAATGGAGCTCAGGGGCACTGCAATTCACAAACGTGCAGAGTTATAAATGAGAACTCTCGTCCACAAATATATTGAGGGAAGGCAACGAAGAGGATTTGAAAGCAAGGCAGATTTGCAGGAAACAGATTTCAGGAGGTAGATTCGACTCGCCTTTAAAGCACATGAAAAGCGGCAAAACGTTGACAATGATGCCCTTGGCCAAAAAGGGCGTATGCGTTTTTTCCTGAATATATTCAGGAAAAAACGCATACGCCCTTTTTGGCCAACCAAGCAAGCCGGAAGGGCAAATCAGCGCTACAAAGAAGTCTCGCTTGCCCTCGGTCAAAAGGGCCATGCTGAACAAAGTGTAAAAACCAGAAAAGCAGGACAGGCCATGGAGACATGGGAGCCTTGCTACGCTGATGGGCGGGATGTAAATTGCCAACAGGCACTCTGGAGAAGAGTATGGTGTGTCCTGAAACAAGTAATAAACACAGCGTAGAGAGCATAGGGCACTTCCACTCATGGGCGTATAAATTGGGAAAACTAAAAGTCAACAAGACACAGGCACCCTAAAGTTTACGGCTGCTCTGTTTCCAAGAATCTCCACTTCGGTACACCTTCAATATCCCAGGAAAGAGAAAAATGGATAAAGAAATGGTGGTACTTGGCACAGTGGAATATCACTCAGCCATGAAATCAATGTCATAAGGCTAGTTAGCAGCATGATGAGTGGATTTAGATACGATGATTCTAAGTGAAATAAGTCACACAGAAAAAGACACTTATCCTAAGATATCGCTTATAGAGGGAATGTCAAAATCGCTACACTTGAACTGAATTACAAAACAGAACAGAGGCACACCTTTAGAAGACACACTATGGCTGCTTAATGGGAAAGGTGAGGTGGGGTGATGCATAAAACAAGGGTTTCAAATTAGCTCAGAGACCGCTCCATAAGCAAAATATGTAATAGACAAGGCCTACTCCCTGCTCAGTGAACTGGACTCAACACACCCTAGTCAACACACAAGAATATATCTGACTAGTAAGAATCTGAAAACCTATGTATCGATATCTCTCTGCAAGTGAATCAAGAGGGTGTAAAGCGGCATCAACACAGCAGGGAAAAGCAGCCAAGCCCGATTCTAAACATAAATTACTTTAAAAAACCCACAAAACAAAGACAGTGAAAGAGAGAGAAATTCTTACAAAATCCGTTCAGGGTCTATGATGCAACCTGGATTGACCATATCAAGACCCACAGCTGGATGAGACATAAGGCTGGACACTCTTGGGGCTGAGAGGGTTGGTGAGGTTGGGTGAGCAAATGCAGATACTTTAAAGTAACACTGCGGGGAATACACCCCATGGGTCTCAAATCTCCAGGTACAAGGGAATCTTCCTACATCAAAACATGCATGGGAAACCCAGAAGATGGTATGCCATGAGATCGGGAAAGGTTTCTAAAACGCACCTCATTTCTCCTCTCCTTGTGCTCGGGTTCGCCATTCCAGCCGCTTGACTAACCTTCTCCCTACTTGGAGAATCAGCACCTTTAACCTCCTGATTGTACAGGTTGCAATTTGTCCTGAGGATGAACGGGAAGACGCGGAACCAACGAGAGACGAGCCCTAGGTGTTGGGACAGGCATAGGTCACTCCATTTTCCCATCAGGAAGAAGAATGAACCACAGGCTCAGCCTGCCCCCCAGAACCAAAATAGGGCCTGAAGCAATCCTGCGCTTTTGCGGCCAGCTCCCAAAAAAGCGAGGAGACAAATGGAGCTCAGGGGCACTGCAATTCACAAACGTGCAGAGTTATAAATGAGAACTCTCGTCCACAAATATATTGAGGGAAGGCAACGAAGAGGATTTGAAAGCAAGGCAGATTTGCAGGAAACAGATTTCAGGAGGTAGATTCGACTCGCCTTTAAAGCACATGAAAAGCGGCAAAACGTTGACAATGATGCCCTTGGCCAAAAAGGGCGTATGCGTTTTTTCCTGAATATATTCAGGAAAAAACGCATACGCCCTTTTTGGCCAACCAAGCAAGCCGGAAGGGCAAATCAGCGCTACAAAGAAGTCTCGCTTGCCCTCGGTCAAAAGGGCCATGCTGAACAAACAGTAAAAACCAGAAAAGCAGGACAGGCCATGGAGACATGGGAGCCTTGCTACGCTGATGGGCGGGATGTAAATTGCCAACAGGCACTCTGGAGAAGAGTACGGTGTGTCCTGAAACAAGTAATAAACACAGCGTAGAGAGCATAGGGCACTTCCACTCAAGGGCGTATAAATTGGGAAAACTAAAAATCAACAAGACACAGGCACCCTAAAGTTTACGGCTGCTCTGTTTCCAAGAACCTCCACTTCGGTACACCATCAATATCCCAGGAAAGAGAAAAATGGATAAAGAAATGGTGGTACTTGGCACAATGGAATATCACTCAGCCATGAAATCAATGTCATAAGGCTAGTTAGCAGCATGATGAGTGGATTTAGGTACGATGATTCTAAGTGAAATAAGTCACACAGAAAAAGACACTTATCCTAAGATATCGCTTATAGAGGGAATGTCAAAATCGCTACACTTGAACTGAATTACAAAACAGAACAGAGTCACACCTTTAGAAGACACACTATGGCTGCTTAACGGGAAAGGTGAGGTGGGGTGATGCATAAAACAAGGGTTTGAAATTAGCTCAGACACCGCTCCATAAGCCAAATATGTAATAGACAAGGCCTACTCCCTGCTCAGTGAACTGGACTCAACACCCCCTAGTCACCGCACAAGAATATATCTGACTAGTATGAATCTGAAAACCTATGTATCGATATCTCTCTGCAAGTGAATCAAGAGGGTGTAAAGCGGCATAAACACAGCAGGGAAAAGCAGCCAAACCCCATTCTAAACATACATTACTTTAAAAAACCCACAAAGCAAAGACAGTGAAAGAGAGAGAAATTCTTACAAAATCCGTTCAGGGTCTCTGATGCAACCTGGATTGACCATATCTAGACCCACAGCTGGATGAGACATAAGGCTGGACACTCTTGGGGCTGAGAGGATTGGTGAGGTTGGGTGAGCAAATGCAGATACTTTAAAGTAACACTGCGGGGAACACACCCCATGGGTCTCAAATCTCCAGGTACAAGGGCATCTTCCTACATCAAAACATGCATGGGAAACCCAGAAGATGGTATGCCATGAGATCGGGAAAGGTTTCTAAACTGCACCTCATTTCTCCTCTCCTTGTGCTTGGGTTCACCATTCCAGCTGCTTGACTAACCATCTCCCTACTTGGAGAATCAGCACCTTTAACCTCCTGATTGTACAGGTTGCAATTTGTCCTGAGGATGAACGGGAAGACGCGGAACCAACGAGAGACGAGCCCTAGGTGTTGGGACAGGCATAGGTCACTCCATTTTCTCATCAGGAAGAAGAATGAACCACAGGCTCAGCCTGCCCCCCAGAACCAAAATAGGGCCTGAAGCAATCCTGCGCTTTTGCGGCCAGCTCCCAAAAAAGCGAGGAGACAAATGGAGCTCAGGGGCACTGCAATTCACAAACGTGCAGAGTTATAAATGAGAACTCTCGTCCACAAATATATTGAGGGAAGGCAACGAAGAGGATTTGAAAGCAAGGCAGATTTGCAGGAAACAGATTTCAGGAGGTAGATTCCACTCGCCTTTAAAGCACATGAAAAGCGGCAAAACGTTGACAATGATGCCCTTGGCCAAAAAGGGCGTATGCGTTTTTTCCTGAATATATTCAGGAAAAAACGCATACGCCCTTTTTGGCCAACCAAGCAAGCCGGAAGGGCAAATCAGCGCTACAAAGAAGTCTCGCTTGCCCTCGGTCAAAAGGGCCATGCTGAACAAAGTGTAAAAACCAGAAAAGCAGGACAGGCCATGGAGACATGGGAGCCTTGCTACGCTGATGGGCGGGATGTAAATTGCCAACAGGCACTCTGGAGAAGAGTACGGTGTGTCCTGAAACAAGTAATAAACACAGCGTAGAGAGCATAGGGCACTTCCACTCAAGGGCGTATAAATTGGGAAAACTAAAAGTCAACAAGACACAGGCACCCTAAAGTTTACGGCTGCTCTGTTTCCAAGAACCTCCACTTCGGTACACCTTCAATATCCCAGGAAAGAGAAAAATGGATAAAGAAATGGTGGTACTTGGCACAGTGGACTATCACTCAGCCATGAAATCAATGTCATAAGGCTAGTTAGCAGCATGATGAGTGGATTTAGATACGATGATTCTAAGTGAAATAAGTCACACAGAAAAAGACACTTATCCTAAGATATCGCTTATAGAGGGAATGTCAAAATCGCTACACTTGAACTGAATTACAAAACAGAACAGAGTCACACCTTTAGAAGACACACTATGGCTGCTTAACGGGAAAGGTGAGGTGGGGTGATGCATAAAACAAGGGTTTGAAATTAGCTCAGACACCGCTCCATAAGCCAAATATGTAATAGACAAGGCCTACTCCCTGCTCAGTGAACTGGACTCAACACCCCCTAGTCACCGCACAAGAATATATCTGACTAGTATGAATCTGAAAACCTATGTATCGATATCTCTCTGCAAGTGAATCAAGAGGGTGTAAAGCGGCATAAACACAGCAGGGAAAAGCAGCCAAACCCCATTCTAAACATACATTACTTTAAAAAACCCACAAAGCAAAGACAGTGAAAGAGAGAGAAATTCTTACAAAATCCGTTCAGGGTCTCTGATGCAACCTGGATTGACCATATCTAGACCCACAGCTGGATGAGACATAAGGCTGGACACTCTTGGGGCTGAGAGGATTGGTGAGGTTGGGTGAGCAAATGCAGATACTTTAAAGTAACACTGCGGGGAACACACCCCATGGGTCTCAAATCTCCAGGTACAAGGGCATCTTCCTACATCAAAACATGCATGGGAAACCCATAAGACGGTATGCCATGAGATCGGGAAAGGTTTCTAAAACGCACCTCATTTCTCCTCTCCTTGTGCTCGGGTTCGCCATTCCAGCCGCTTGACTAACCATCTCCCTACTTGGAGAATCAGCACCTTTAACCTCCTGATTGTACAGGTTGCAATTTGTCCTGAGGATGAACGGGAAGACGCGGAACCATCGAGAGACGAGCCCTAGGTGTTGGGACAGGCATAGGTCACTCCATTTTCCCATCAGGAAGAAGAATGAACCACAGGCTCAGCCTGCCCCCCAGAACCAAAATAGGGCCTGAAGCAATCCTGCGCTTTTGCGGCCAGCTCCCAAAAAAGCGAGGAGACAAATGGAGCTCAGGGGCACTGCAATTCACAAACGTGCAGAGTTATAAATGAGAACTCTCGTCCACAAATATATTGAGGGAAGGCAACGAAGAGGATTTGAAAGCAAGGCAGATTTGCAGGAAACAGATTTCAGGAGGTAGATTCGACTCGCCTTTAAAGCACATGAAAAGCGGCGAAACGTTGACAATGATGCCCTTGGCCAAAAAGGGCGTATGCGTTTTTTCCTGAATATATTCAGGAAAAAACGCATACGCCCTTTTTGGCCAACCAAGCAAGCCGGAAGGGCAAATCAGCGCTACAAAGAAGTCTCGCTTGCCCTCGGTCAAAAGGGCCATGCTGAACAAACAGTAAAAACCAGAAAAGCAGGACAGGCCATGGAGA
Source organism: Eubalaena glacialis (assembly GCF_028564815.1). Classification (NCBI taxonomy): domain Eukaryota; kingdom Metazoa; phylum Chordata; class Mammalia; order Artiodactyla; family Balaenidae; genus Eubalaena; species Eubalaena glacialis. The sequence continues at coordinate 2,807,325 of NW_026871495.1, forward strand.
CATGGGAGCCTTGCTACGCTGATGGGCGGGATGTAAATTGCCAACAGGCACTCTGGAGAAGAGTACGGTGTGTCCTGAAACAAGTAATAAACACAGCGTAGAGAGCATAGGGCACTTCCACTCAAGGGCGTATAAATTGGGAAAAATAAAATCAACAAGACACAGGCACCCTAAAGTTTACGGCTGCTCTGTTTCCAAGAACCTCCACTTCGGTACACCATCAATATCCCAGGAAAGAGAAAAATGGATAAAGAAATGGTGGTACTTGGCACAATGGAATATCACTCAGCCATGAAATCAATGTCATAAGGCTAGTTAGCAGCATGATGAGTGGATTTAGGTACGATGATTCTAAGTGAAATAAGTCACACAGAAAAAGACACTTATCCTAAGATATCGCTTATAGAGGGAATGTCAAAATCGCTACACTTGAACTGAATTACAAAACAGAACAGAGTCACACCTTTAGAAGACACACTATGGCTGCTTAACGGGAAAGGTGAGGTGGGGTGATGCATAAAACAAGGGTTTGAAATTAGCTCAGACACTGCTCCATAAGCCAAATATGTAATAGACAAGGCCTACTCCCTGCTCAGTGAACTGGACTCAACACCCCCTAGTCACCGCACAAGAATATATCTGACTAGTATGAATCTGAAAACCTATGTATCGATATCTCTCTGCAAGTGAATCAAGAGGGTGTAAAGCGGCATAAACACAGCAGGGAAAAGCAGCCAAACCCCATTCTAAACATACATTACTTTAAAAAACCCACAAAGCAAAGACAGTGAAAGAGAGAGAAATTCTTACAAAATCCGTTCAGGGTCTCTGATACAACCTGGATTGACCATATCTAGACCCACAGCTGGATGAGACATAAGGCTGGACACTCTTGGGGCTGAGAGGATTGGTGAGGTTGGGTGAGCAAATGCAGATACTTTAAAGTAACACTGCGGGGAACACACCCCATGGGTCTCAAATCTCCAGGTACAAGGGCATCTTCCTACATCAAAACATGCATGGGAAACCCAGAAGATGGTATGCCATGAGATCGGGAAAGGTTTCTAAACTGCACCTCATTTCTCCTCTCCTTGTGCTCGGGTTCACCATTCCAGCTGCTTGACTAACCATCTCCCTACTTGGAGAATCAGCACCTTTAACCTCCTGATTGTACAGGTTGCAATTTGTCCTGAGGATGAACGGGAAGACGCGGAACCAACGAGAGACGAGCCCTAGGTGTTGGGACAGGCATAGGTCACTCCATTTTCTCATCAGGAAGAAGAATGAACCACAGGCTCAGCCTGCCCCCCAGAACCAAAATAGGGCCTGAAGCAATCCTGCGCTTTTGCGGCCAGCTCCCAAAAAAGCGAGGAGACAAATGGAGCTCAGGGGCACTGCAATTCACAAACGTGCAGAGTTATAAATGAGAACTCTCGTCCACAAATATATTGAGGGAAGGCAACGAAGAGGATTTGAAAGCAAGGCAGATTTGCAGGAAACAGATTTCAGGAGGTAGATTCGACTCGCCTTTAAAGCACATGAAAAGCGGCAAAACGTTGACAATGATGCCCTTGGCCAAAAAGGGCGTATGCGTTTTTTCCTGAATATATTCAGGAAAAAACGCATACGCCCTTTTTGGCCAACCAAGCAAGCCGGAAGGGCAAATCAGCGCTACAAAGAAGTCTCGCTTGCCCTCGGTCAAAAGGGCCATGCTGAACAAAGTGTAAAAACCAGAAAAGCAGGACAGGCCATGGAGACATGGGAGCCTTGCTACGCTGATGGGCGGGATGTAAATTGCCAACAGGCACTCTGGAGAAGAGTACGGTGTGTCCTGAAACAAGTAATAAACACAGCGTAGAGAGCATAGGGCACTTCCACTCATGGGCGTAGAAATTGGGAAAACTAAAAGTCAACAAGACACAGGCACCCTAAAGTTTACGGCTGCTCTGTTTCCAAGAACCTCCACTTCGGTACACCTTCAATATCCCAGGAAAGAGAAAAATGGATAAAGAAATGGTGGTACTTGGCACAGTGGAATATCACTCAGCCATGAAATCAATGTCATAAGGCTAGTTAGCAGCATGATGAGTGGATTTAGATACGATGATTCTAAGTGAAATAAGTCACACAGAAAAAGACACTTATCCTAAGATATCGCTTATAGAGGGAATGTCAAAATCGCTACACTTGAACTGAATTACAAAACAGAACAGAGTCACACCTTTAGAAGACACACTATGGCTGCTTAACGGGAAAGGTGAGGTGGGGTGATGCATAAAACAAGGGTTTCAAATTAGCTCAGAGACCGCTCCATAAGCAAAATATGTAATAGACAAGGCCTACTCCCTGCTCAGTGAACTGGACTCAACACACCCTAGTCAACACACAAGAATATATCTGACTAGTAAGAATCTGAAAACCGATGTATCGATATCTGTCTGCAAGTGAATCAAGAGGGTGTAAAGCGGCATCAACACAGCAGGGAAAAGCAGCCAAGCCCGATTCTAAACATAAATTACTTTAAAAAACCCACAAAACAAAGACAGTGAAAGAGAGAGAAATTCTTACAAAATCCGTTCAGGGTCTATGATGCAACCTGGATTGACCATATCAAGACCCACAGCTGGATGAGACATAAGGCTGGACACTCTTGGGGCTGAGAGGGTTGGTGAGGTTGGGTGAGCAAATGCAGATACTTTAAAGTAACACTGCGGGGAACACACCCCATGGGTCTCAAATCTCCAGGTACAAGGGAATCTTCCTACATCAAAACATGCATGGGAAACCCAGAAGATGGTATGCCATGAGATCGGGAAAGGTTTCTAAAACGCACCTCATTTCTCCTCTCCTTGTGCTCGGGTTCGCCATTCCAGCCGCTTGACTAACCATCTCCCTACTTGGAGAATCAGCACCTTTAACCTCCTGATTGTACAGGTTGCAATTTGTCCTGAGGATGAACGGGAAGACGCGGAACCAACGAGAGACGAGCCCTAGGTGTTGGGACAGGCATAGGTCACTCCATTTTCCCATCAGGAAGAAGAATGAACCACAGGCTCAGCCTGCCCCCCAGAACCAAAATAGGGCCTGAAGCAATCCTGCGCTTTTGCGGCCAGCTCCCAAAAAAGCGAGGAGACAAATGGAGCTCAGGGGCACTGCAATTCACAAACGTGCAGAGTTATAAATGAGAACTCTCGTCCACAAATATATTGAGGGAAGGCAACGAAGAGGATTTGAAAGCAAGGCAGATTTGCAGGAAACAGATTTCAGGAGGTAGATTCCACTCGCCTTTAAAGCACATGAAAAGCGGCAAAACGTTGACAATGATGCCCTTGGCCAAAAAGGGCGTATGCGTTTTTTCCTGAATATATTCAGGAAAAAACGCATACGCCCTTTTTGGCCAACCAAGCAAGCCGGAAGGGCAAATCAGCGCTACAAAGAAGTCTCGCTTGCCCTCGGTCAAAAGGGCCATGCTGAACAAACAGTAAAAACCAGAAAAGCAGGACAGGCCATGGAGACATGGGAGCCTTGCTACGCTGATGGGCGGGATGTAAATTGCCAACAGGCACTCTGGAGAAGAGTACGGTGTGTCCTGAAACAAGTAATAAACACAGCGTAGAGAGCATAGGGCACTTCCACTCAAGGGCGTATAAATTGGGAAAACTAAAAATCAACAAGACACAGGCACCCTAAAGTTTACGGCTGCTCTGTTTCCAAGAACCTCCACTTCGGTACACCATCAATATCCCAGGAAAGAGAAAAATGGATAAAGAAATGGTGGTACTTGGCACAATGGAATATCACTCAACCATGAAATCAATGTCATAAGGCTAGTTAGCAGCATGATGAGTGGACTTAGGTACGATGCTTCTAAGTGAAATAAGTCACACAGAAAAAGACACTTATCCTAAGATATCGCTTATAGAGGGAATGTCAAAATCGCTACACTTGAACTGAATTACAAAACAGAACAGAGTCACACCTTTAGAAGACACACTATGGCTGCTTAACGGGAAAGGTGAGGTGGGGTGATGCATAAAACAAGGGTTTCAAATTAGCTCAGAGACCGCTCCATAAGCAAAATATGTAATAGACAAGGCCTACTCCCTGCTCAGTGAACTGGACTCAACACACCCTAGTCAACACACAAGAATATATCTGACTAGTAAGAATCTGAAAACCTATGTATCGATATCTCTCTGCAAGTGAATCAAGAGGGTGTAAAGCGGCATCAACACAGCAGGGAAAAGCAGCCAAGCCCGATTCTAAACATAAATTACTTTAAAAAACCCACAAAACAAAGACAGTGAAAGAGAGAGAAATTCTTACAAAATCCGTTCAGGGTCTATGATGCAACCTGGATTGACCATATCAAGACCCACAGCTGGATGAGACATAAGGCTGGACACTCTTGGGGCTGAGAGGGTTGGTGAGGTTGGGTGAGCAAATGCAGATACTTTAAAGTAACACTGCGGGGAACACACCCCATGGGTCTCAAATCTCCAGGTACAAGGGAATCTTCCTACATCAAAACATGCATGGGAAACCCAGAAGATGGTATGCCATGAGATCGGGAAAGGTTTCTAAAACGCACCTCATTTCTCCTCTCCTTGTGCTCGGGTTCGCCATTCCAGCCGCTTGACTAACCATCTCCCTACTTGGAGAATCAGCACCTTTAACCTCCTGATTGTACAGGTTGCAATTTGTCCTGAGGATGAACGGGAAGACGCGGAACCAACGAGAGACGAGCCCTAGGTGTTGGGACAGGCATAGGTCACTCCATTTTCCCATCAGGAAGAAGAATGAACCACAGGCTCAGCCTGCCCCCCAGAACCAAAATAGGGCCTGAAGCAATCCTGCGCTTTTGCGGCCAGCTCCCAAAAAAGCGAGGAGACAAATGGAGCTCAGGGGCACTGCAATTCACAAACGTGCAGAGTTATAAATGAGAACTCTCGTCCACAAATATATTGAGGGAAGGCAACGAAGAGGATTTGAAAGCAAGGCAGATTTGCAGGAAACAGATTTCAGGAGGTAGATTCGACTCGCCTTTAAAGCACATGAAAAGCGGCAAAACGTTGACAATGATGCCCTTGGCCAAAAAGGGCGTATGCGTTTTTTCCTGAATATATTCAGGAAAAAACGCATACGCCCTTTTTGGCCAACCAAGCAAGCCGGAAGGGCAAATCAGCGCTACAAAGAAGTCTCGCTTGCCCTCGGTCAAAAGGGCCATGCTGAACAAACAGTAAAAACCAGAAAAGCAGGACAGGCCATGGAGACATGGGAGCCTTGCTACGCTGATGGGCGGGATGTAAATTGCCAACAGGCACTCTGGAGAAGAGTACGGTGTGTCCTGAAACAAGTAATAAACACAGCGTAGAGAGCATAGGGCACTTCCACTCAAGGGCGTATAAATTGGGAAAACTAAAAATCAACAAGACACAGGCACCCTAAAGTTTACGGCTGCTCTGTTTCCAAGAACCTCCACTTCGGTACACCATCAATATCCCAGGAAAGAGAAAAATGGATAAAGAAATGGTGGTACTTGGCACAATGGAATATCACTCAACCATGAAATCAATGTCATAAGGCTAGTTAGCAGCATGATGAGTGGACTTAGGTACGATGCTTCTAAGTGAAATAAGTCACACAGAAAAAGACACTTATCCTAAGATATCGCTTATAGAGGGAATGTCAAAATCGCTACACTTGAACTGAATTACAAAACAGAACAGAGTCACACCTTTAGAAGACACACTATGGCTGCTTAACGGGAAAGGTGAGGTGGGGTGATGCATAAAACAAGGGTTTCAAATTAGCTCAGAGACCGCTCCATAAGCAAAATATGTAATAGACAAGGCCTACTCCCTGCTCAGTGAACTGGACTCAACACACCCTAGTCAACACACAAGAATATATCTGACTAGTAAGAATCTGAAAACCTATGTATCGATATCTCTCTGCAAGTGAATCAAGAGGGTGTAAAGCGGCATCAACACAGCAGGGAAAAGCAGCCAAGCCCGATTCTAAACATAAATTACTTTAAAAAACCCACAAAACAAAGACAGTGAAAGAGAGAGAAATTCTTACAAAATCCGTTCAGGGTCTATGATGCAACCTGGATTGACCATATCAAGACCCACAGCTGGATGAGACATAAGGCTGGACACTCTTGGGGCTGAGAGGGTTGGTGAGGTTGGGTGAGCAAATGCAGATACTTTAAAGTAACACTGCGGGGAACACACCCCATGGGTCTCAAATCTCCAGGTACAAGGGAATCTTCCTACATCAAAACATGCATGGGAAACCCAGAAGATGGTATGCCATGAGATCGGGAAAGGTTTCTAAAACGCACCTCATTTCTCCTCTCCTTGTGCTCGGGTTCGCCATTCCAGCCGCTTGACTAACCATCTCCCTACTTGGAGAATCAGCACCTTTAACCTCCTGATTGTACAGGTTGCAATTTGTCCTGAGGATGAACGGGAAGACGCGGAACCAACGAGAGACGAGCCCTAGGTGTTGGGACAGGCATAGGTCACTCCATTTTCCCATCAGGAAGAAGAATGAACCACAGGCTCAGCCTGCCCCCCAGAACCAAAATAGGGCCTGAAGCAATCCTGCGCTTTTGCGGCCAGCTCCCAAAAAAGCGAGGAGACAAATGGAGCTCAGGGGCACTGCAATTCACAAACGTGCAGAGTTATAAATGAGAACTCTCGTCCACAAATATATTGAGGGAAGGCAACGAAGAGGATTTGAAAGCAAGGCAGATTTGCAGGAAACAGATTTCAGGAGGTAGATTCCACTCGCCTTTAAAGCACATGAAAAGCGGCAAAACGTTGACAATGATGCCCTTGGCCAAAAAGGGCGTATGCGTTTTTTCCTGAATATATTCAGGAAAAAACGCATACGCCCTTTTTGGCCAACCAAGCAAGCCGGAAGGGCAAATCAGCGCTACAAAGAAGTCTCGCTTGCCCTCGGTCAAAAGGGCCATGCTGAACAAACAGTAAAAACCAGAAAAGCAGGACAGGCCATGGAGACATGGGAGCCTTGCTACGCTGATGGGCGGGATGTAAATTGCCAACAGGCACTCTGGAGAAGAGTACGGTGTGTCCTGAAACAAGTAATAAACACAGCGTAGAGAGCATAGGGCACTTCCACTCAAGGGCGTATAAATTGGGAAAACTAAAAATCAACAAGACACAGGCACCCTAAAGTTTACGGCTGCTCTGTTTCCAAGAACCTCCACTTCGGTACACCATCAATATCCCAGGAAAGAGAAAAATGGATAAAGAAATGGTGGTACTTGGCACAATGGAATATCACTCAGCCATGAAATCAATGTCATAAGGCTAGTTATCAGCATGATGAGTGGATTTAGGTACGATGATTCTAAGTGAAATAAGTCACACAGAAAAAGACACTTATCCTAAGATATCGCTTATAGAGGGAATGTCAAAATCGCTACACTTGAACTGAATTACAAAACAGAACAGATTCACACCTTTAGAAGACACACTATGGCTGCTTAACGGGAAAGGTGAGGTGGGGTGATGCATAAAACAAGGGTTTGAAATTAGCTCAGACACCGTTCCATAAGCCAAATATGTAATAGACAAGGCCTACTCCCTGCTCAGTGAACTGGACTCAACACCCCCTAGTCACCGCACAAGAATATATCTGACTAGTATGAATCTGAAAACCTATGTATCGATATCTCTCTGCAAGTGAATCAAGAGGGTGTAAAGCGGCATAAACACAGCAGGGAAAAGCAGCCAAACCCCATTCTAAACATACATTACTTTAAAAAACCCACAAAGCAAAGACAGTGAAAGAGAGAGAAATTCTTACAAAATCCGTTCAGGGTCTCTGATGCAACCTGGATTGACCATATCTAGACCCACAGCTGGATGAGACATAAGGCTGGACACTCTTGGGGCTGAGAGGATTGGTGAGGTTGGGTGAGCAAATGCAGATACTTTAAAGTAACACTGCGGGGAACACACCCCATGGGTCTCAAATCTCCAGGTACAAGGGCATCTTCCTACATCAAAACATGCATGGGAAACCCAGAAGATGGTATGCCATGAGATCGGGAAAGGTTTCTAAACTGCACCTCATTTCTCCTCTCCTTGTGCTCGGGTTCACCATTCCAGCTGCTTGACTAACCATCTCCCTACTTGGAGAATCAGCACCTTTAACCTCCTGATTGTACAGGTTGCAATTTGTCCTGAGGATGAACGGGAAGACGCGGAACCAACGAGAGACGAGCCCTAGGTGTTGGGACAGGCATAGGTCACTCCATTTTCTCATCAGGAAGAAGAATGAACCACAGGCTCAGCCTGCCCCCCAGAACCAAAATAGGGCCTGAAGCAATCCTGCGCTTTTGCGGCCAGCTCCCAAAAAAGCGAGGAGACAAATGGAGCTCAGGGGCACTGCAATTCACAAACGTGCAGAGTTATAAATGAGAACTCTCGTCCACAAATATATTGAGGGAAGGCAACGAAGAGGATTTGAAAGCAAGGCAGATTTGCAGGAAACAGATTTCAGGAGGTAGATTCGACTCGCCTTTAAAGCACATGAAAAGCGGCAAAACGTTGACAATGATGCCCTTGGCCAAAAAGGGCGTATGCGTTTTTTCCTGAATATATTCAGGAAAAAACGCATACGCCCTTTTTGGCCAACCAAGCAAGCCGGAAGGGCAAATCAGCGCTACAAAGAAGTCTCGCTTGCCCTCGGTCAAAAGGGCCATGCTGAACAAAGTGTAAAAACCAGAAAAGCAGGACAGGCCATGGAGACATGGGAGCCTTGCTACGCTGATGGGCGGGATGTAAATTGCCAACAGGCACTCTGGAGAAGAGTACGGTGTGTCCTGAAACAAGTAATAAACACAGCGTAGAGAGCATAGGGCACTTCCACTCATGGGCGTAGAAATTGGGAAAACTAAAAGTCAACAAGACACAGGCACCCTAAAGTTTACGGCTGCTCTGTTTCCAAGAACCTCCACTTCGGTACACCTTCAATATCCCAGGAAAGAGAAAAATGGATAAAGAAATGGTGGTACTTGGCACAGTGGAATATCACTCAGCCATGAAATCAATGTCATAAGGCTAGTTAGCAGCATGATGAGTGGATTTAGATACGATGATTCTAAGTGAAATAAGTCACACAGAAAAAGACACTTATCCTAAGATATCGCTTATAGAGGGAATGTCAAAATCGCTACACTTGAACTGAATTACAAAACAGAACAGAGTCACACCTTTAGAAGACACACTATGGCTGCTTAACGGGAAAGGTGAGGTGGGGTGATGCATAAAACAAGGGTTTCAAATTAGCTCAGAGACCGCTCCATAAGCAAAATATGTAATAGACAAGGCCTACTCCCTGCTCAGTGAACTGGACTCAACACACCCTAGTCAACACACAAGAATATATCTGACTAGTAAGAATCTGAAAACCTATGTATCGATATCTCTCTGCAAGTGAATCAAGAGGGTGTAAAGCGGCATCAACACAGCAGGGAAAAGCAGCCAAGCCCGATTCTAAACATAAATTACTTTAAAAAACCCACAAAACAAAGACAGTGAAAGAGAGAGAAATTCTTACAAAATCCGTTCAGGGTCTATGATGCAACCTGGATTGACCATATCAAGACCCACAGCTGGATGAGACATAAGGCTGGACACTCTTGGGGCTGAGAGGGTTGGTGAGGTTGGGTGAGCAAATGCAGATACTTTAAAGTAACACTGCGGGGAACACACCCCATGGGTCTCAAATCTCCAGGTACAAGGGAATCTTCCTACATCAAAACATGCATGGGAAACCCAGAAGATGGTATGCCATGAGATCGGGAAAGGTTTCTAAAACGCACCTCATTTCTCCTCTCCTTGTGCTCGGGTTCGCCATTCCAGCCGCTTGACTAACCATCTCCCTACTTGGAGAATCAGCACCTTTAACCTACTGTTTCGTTCAGGTTGCAATTTGTCCTGAGGATGAACGGGAAGACGCGGAACCAACGAGAGACGAGCCCTAGGTGTTGGGACAGGCATAGGTCACTCCATTTTCCCATCAGGAAGAAGAATGAACCACAGGCTCAGCCTGCCCCCCAGAACCAAAATAGGGCCTGAAGCAATCCTGCGCTTTTGCGGCCAGCTCCCAAAAAAGCGAGGAGACAAATGGAGCTCAGGGGCACTGCAATTCACAAACGTGCAGAGTTATAAATGAGAACTCTCGTCCACAAATATATTGAGGGAAGGCAACGAAGAGGATTTGAAAGCAAGGCAGATTTGCAGGAAACAGATTTCAGGAGGTAGATTCCACTCGCCTTTAAAGCACATGAAAAGCGGCAAAACGTTGACAATGATGCCCTTGGCCAAAAAGGGCGTATGCGTTTTTTCCTGAATATATTCAGGAAAAAACGCATACGCCCTTTTTGGCCAACCAAGCAAGCCGGAAGGGCAAATCAGCGCTACAAAGAAGTCTCGCTTGCCCTCGGTCAAAAGGGCCATGCTGAACAAACAGTAAAAACCAGAAAAGCAGGACAGGCCATGGAGACATGGGAGCCTTGCTACGCTGATGGGCGGGATGTAAATTGCCAACAGGCACTCTGGAGAAGAGTACGGTGTGTCCTGAAACAAGTAATAAACACAGCGTAGAGAGCATAGGGCACTTCCACTCAAGGGCGTATAAATTGGGAAAACTAAAAATCAACAAGACACAGGCAACCTAAAGTTTACGGCTGCTCTGTTTCCAAGAACCTCCACTTCGGTACACCATCAATATCCCAGGAAAGAGAAAAATGGATAAAGAAATGGTGGTACTTGGCACAATGGAATATCACTCAGCCATGAAATCAATGTCATAAGGCTAGTTAGCAGCATGATGAGTGGATTTAGGTACGATGATTCTAAGTGAAATAAGTCACACAGAAAAAGACACTTATCCTAAGATATCGCTTATAGAGGGAATGTCAAAATCGCTACACTTGAACTGAATTACAAAACAGAACAGAGTCACACCTTTAGAAGACACACTATGGCTGCTTAACGGGAAAGGTGAGGTGGGGTGATGCATAAAACAAGGGTTTGAAATTAGCTCAGACACCGCTCCATAAGCCAAATATGTAATAGACAAGGCCTACTCCCTGCTCAGTGAACTGGACTCAACACCCCCTAGTCACCGCACAAGAATATATCTGACTAGTATGAATCTGAAAACCTATGTATCGATATCTCTCTGCAAGTGAATCAAGAGGGTGTAAAGCGGCATAAACACAGCAGGGAAAAGCAGCCAAACCCCATTCTAAACATACATTACTTTAAAAAACCCACAAAGCAAAGACAGTGAAAGAGAGAGAAATTCTTACAAAATCCGTTCAGGGTCTCTGATGCAACCTGGATTGACCATATCTAGACCCACAGCTGGATGAGACATAAGGCTGGACACTCTTGGGGCTGAGAGGATTGGTGAGGTTGGGTGAGCAAATGCAGATACTTTAAAGTAACACTGCGGGGAACACACCCCATGGGTCTCAAATCTCCAGGTACAAGGGCATCTTCCTACATCAAAACATGCATGGGAAACCCAGAAGATGGTATGCCATGAGATCGGGAAAGGTTTCTAAACTGCACCTCATTTCTCCTCTCCTTGTGCTCGGGTTCACCATTCCAGCTGCTTGACTAACCATCTCCCTACTTGGAGAATCAGCACCTTTAACCTCCTGATTGTACAGGTTGCAATTTGTCCTGAGGATGAACGGGAAGACGCGGAACCAACGAGAGACGAGCCCTAGGTGTTGGGACAGGCATAGGTCACTCCATTTTCTCATCAGGAAGAAGAATGAACCACAGGCTCAGCCTGCCCCCCAGAACCAAAATAGGGCCTGAAGCAATCCTGCGCTTTTGCGGCCAGCTCCCAAAAAAGCGAGGAGACAAATGGAGCTCAGGGGCACTGCAATTCACAAACGTGCAGAGTTATAAATGAGAACTCTCGTCCACAAATATATTGAGGGAAGGCAACGAAGAGGATTTGAAAGCAAGGCAGATTTGCAGGAAACAGATTTCAGGAGGTAGATTCGACTCGCCTTTAAAGCACATGAAAAGCGGCAAAACGTTGACAATGATGCCCTTGGCCAAAAAGGGCGTATGCGTTTTTTCCTGAATATATTCAGGAAAAAACGCATACGCCCTTTTTGGCCAACCAAGCAAGCCTGAAGGGCAAATCAGCGCTACAAAGAAGTCTCGCTTGCCCTCGGTCAAAAGGGCCATGCTGAACAAATTGTAAAAACCAGAAAAGCAGGACAGGCCATGGAGACATGGGAGCCTTGCTACGCTGATGGGCGGGATGTAAATTGCCAACAGGCACTCTGGAGAAGAGTACGGTGTGTCCTGAAACAAGTAATAAACACAGCGTAGAGAGCATAGGGCACTTCCACTAATGGGCGTAGAAATTGGGAAAACTAAAAGTCAACAAGACACAGGCACCCTAAAGTTTACGGCTGCTCTGTTTCCAAGAACCTCCACTTCGGTACACCTTCAATATCCCAGGAAAGAGAAAAATGGATAAAGAAATGGTGGTACTTGGCACAGTGGAATATCACTCAGCCATGAAATCAATGTCATAAGGCTAGTTAGCAGCATGATGAGTGGATTTAGATACGATGATTCTAAGTGAAATAAGTCACACAGAAAAAGACACTTATCCTAAGATATCACTTATAGAGGGAATGTCAAAATCGCTACACTTGAACTGAATTACAAAACAGAACAGAGTCACACCTTTAGAAGACACACTATGGCTGCTTAACCGGAAAGGTGAGGTGGGGTGATGCATAAAACAAGGGTTTCAAATTAGCTCAGAGACCGCTCCATAAGCAAAATATGTAATAGACAAGGCCTACTCCCTGCTCAGTGAACTGGACTCAACACACCCTAGTCAACACACAAGAATATATCTGACTAGTAAGAATCTGAAAACCTATGTATCGATATCTCTCTGCAAGTGAATCAAGAGGGTGTAAAGCGGCATCAACACAGCAGGGAAAAGCAGCCAAGCCCGATTCTAAACATAAATTACTTTAAAAAACCCACAAAACAAAGACAGTGAAAGGGAGAGAAATTCTTACAAAATCCGTTCAGGGTCTATGATGCAACCTGGATTGACCATATCAAGACCCACAGCTGGATGAGACATAAGGCTGGACACTCTTGGGGCTGAGAGGGTTGGTGAGGTTGGGTGAGCAAATGCAGATACTTTAAAGTAACACTGCGGGGAACACACCCCATGGGTCTCAAATCTCCAGGTACAAGGGAATCTTCCTACATCAAAACATGCATGGGAAACCCAGAAGATGGTATGCCATGAGATCGGGAAAGGTTTCTAAAACGCACCTCATTTCTCCTCTCCTTGTGCTCGGGTTCGCCATTCCAGCCGCTTGACTAACCATCTCCCTACTTGGAGAATCAGCACCTTTAACCTCCTGATTGTACAGGTTGCAATTTGTCCTGAGGATGAACGGGAAGACGCGGAACCAACGAGAGACGAGCCCTAGGTGTTGGGACAGGCATAGGTCACTCCATTTTCCCATCAGGAAGAAGAATGAACCACAGGCTCAGCCTGCCCCCCAGAACCAAAATAGGGCCTGAAGCAATCCTGCGCTTTTGCGGCCAGCTCCCAAAAAAGCGAGGAGACAAATGGAGCTCAGGGGCACTGCAATTCACAAACGTGCAGAGTTATAAATGAGAACTCTCGTCCACAAATATATTGAGGGAAGGCAACGAAGAGGATTTGAAAGCAAGGCAGATTTGCAGGAAACAGATTTCAGGAGGTAGATTCCACTCGCCTTTAAAGCACATGAAAAGCGGCAAAACGTTGACAATGATGCCCTTGGCCAAAAAGGGCGTATGCGTTTTTTCCTGAATATATTCAGGAAAAAACGCATACGCCCTTTTTGGCCAACCAAGCAAGCCGGAAGGGCAAATCAGCGCTACAAAGAAGTCTCGCTTGCCCTCGGTCAAAAGGGCCATGCTGAACAAACAGTAAAAACCAGAAAAGCAGGACAGGCCATGGAGACATGGGAGCCTTGCTACGCTGATGGGCGGGATGTAAATTGCCAACAGGCACTCTGGAGAAGAGTACGGTGTGTCCTGAAACAAGTAATAAACACAGCGTAGAGAGCATAGGGCACTTCCACTCAAGGGCGTATAAATTGGGAAAACTAAAAATCAACAAGACACAGGCACCCTAAAGTTTACGGCTGCTCTGTTTCCAAGAACCTCCACTTCGGTACACCATCAATATCCCAGGAAAGAGAAAAATGGATAAAGAAATGGTGGTACTTGGCACAATGGAATATCACTCAGCCATGAAATCAATGTCATAAGGCTAGTTAGCAGCATGATGAGTGGATTTAGGTACGATGATTCTAAGTGAAATAAGTCACACAGAAAAAGACACTTATCCTAAGATATCGCTTATAGAGGGAATGTCAAAATCGCTACACTTGAACTGAATTACAAAACAGAACAGAGTCACACCTTTAGAAGACACACTATGGCTGCTTAACGGGAAAGGTGAGGTGGGGTGATGCATAAAACAAGGGTTTGAAATTAGCTCAGACACCGCTCCATAAGCCAAATATGTAATAGACAAGGCCTACTCCCTGCTCAGTGAACTGGACTCAACACCCCCTAGTCACCGCACAAGAATATATCTGACTAGTATGAATCTGAAAACCTATGTATCGATATCTCTCTGCAAGTGAATCAAGAGGGTGTAAAGCGGCATAAACACAGCAGGGAAAAGCAGCCAAACCCCATTCTAAACATACATTACTTTAAAAAACCCACAAAGCAAAGACAGTGAAAGAGAGAGAAATTCTTACAAAATCCGTTCAGGGTCTCTGATGCAACCTGGATTGACCATATCTAGACCCACAGCTGGATGAGACATAAGGCTGGACACTCTTGGGGCTGAGAGGATTGGTGAGGTTGGGTGAGCAAATGCAGATACTTTAAAGTAACACTGCGGGGAACACACCCCATGGGTCTCAAATCTCCAGGTACAAGGGCATCTTCCTACATCAAAACATGCATGGGAAACCCAGAAGATGGTATGCCATGAGATCGGGAAAGGTTTCTAAAATGCACCTCATTTCTCCTCTCCTTGTGCTCGGGTTCACCATTCCAGCTGCTTGACTAACCATCTCCCTACTTGGAGAATCAGCACCTTTAACCTCCTGATTGTACAGGTTGCAATTTGTCCTGAGGATGAACGGGAAGACGCGGAACCAACGAGAGACGAGCCCTAGGTGTTGGGACAGGCATAGGTCACTCCATTTTCTCATCAGGAAGAAGAATGAACCACAGGCTCAGCCTGCCCCCCAGAACCAAAATAGGGCCTGAAGCAATCCTGCGCTTTTGCGGCCAGCTCCCAAAAAAGCGAGGAGACAAATGGAGCTCAGGGGCACTGCAATTCACAAACGTGCAGAGTTATAAATGAGAACTCTCGTCCACAAATATATTGAGGGAAGGCAACGAAGAGGATTTGAAAGCAAGGCAGATTTGCAGGAAACAGATTTCAGGAGGTAGATTCGACTCGCATTTAAAGCACATGAAAAGCGGCAAAACGTTGACAATGATGCCCTTGGCCAAAAAGGGCGTATGCGTTTTTTCCTGAATATATTCAGGAAAAAACGCATACGCCCTTTTTGGCCAACCAAGCAAGCCGGAAGGGCAAATCAGCGCTACAAAGAAGTCTCGCTTGCCCTCGGTCAAAAGGGCCATGCTGAACAAAGTGTAAAAACCAGAAAAGCAGGACAGGCCATGGAGACATGGGAGCCTTGCTACGCTGATGGGCGGGATGTAAATTGCCAACAGGCACTCTGGAGAAGAGTACGGTGTGTCCTGAAACAAGTAATAAACACAGCGTAGAGAGCATAGGGCACTTCCACTCATGGGCGTATAAATTGGGAAAACTAAAAGTCAACAAGACACAGGCACCCTAAAGTTTACGGCTGCTCTGTTTCCAAGAACCTCCACTTCGGTACACCTTCAATATCCCAGGAAAGAGAAAAATGGATAAAGAAATGGTGGTACTTGGCACAGTGGAATATCACTCAGCCATGAAATCAATGTCATAAGGCTAGTTAGCAGCATGATGAGTGGATTTAGATACGATGATTCTAAGTGAAATAAGTCACACAGAAAAAGACACTTCTCCTAAGATATCGCTTATAGAGGGAATGTCAAAATCGCTACACTTGAACTGAATTACAAAACAGAACAGAGTCACACCTTTAGAAGACACACTATGGCTGCTTAACGGGAAAGGTGAGGTGGGGTGATGCATAAAACAAGGGTTTCAAATTAGCTCAGAGACCGCTCCATAAGCAAAATATGTAATAGACAAGGCCTACTCCCTGCTCAGTGAACTGGACTCAACACACCCTAGTCACCACACAAGAATATATCTGACTAGTAAGAATCTGAAAACCTATGTATTGATATCTCTCTGCAAGTGAATCAAGAGGGTGTAAAGCGGCATCAACACAGCAGGGAAAAGCAGCCAAGCCCGATTCTAAACATAAATTACTTTAAAAAACCCACAAAACAAAGATAGTGAAAGAGAGAGAAATTCTTACAAAATCCGTTCAGGGTCTATGATGCAACCTGGATTGACCATATCTAGACCCACAGCTGGATGAGACATAAGGCTGGACACTCTTGGGGCTGAGAGGGTTGGTGAGGTTGGGTGAGCAAATGCAGATACTTTAAAGTAACACTGCGGGGAACACACCCCATGGGTCTCAAATCTCCAGGTACAAGGGCATCTTCCTACATCAAAACATGCATGGGAAACCCAGAAGATGGTATGCCATGAGATCGGGAAAGGTTTCTAAACTGCACCTCATTTCTCCTCTCCTTGTGCTCGGGTTCACCATTCCAGCTGCTTGACTAAACATCTCCCTACTTGGAGAATCAGCACCTTTAACCTCCTGATTGTACAGGTTGCAATTTGTCCTGAGGATGAACGGGAAGACGCGGAACCAACGAGAGACGAGCCCTAGGTGTTGGGACAGGCATAGGTCACTCCATTTTCTCATCAGGAAGAAGAATGAACCACAGGCTCAGCCTGCCCCCCAGAACCAACATAGGGCCTGAAGCAATCCTGCGCTTTTGCGGCCAGCTCCCAAAAAAGCGAGGAGACAAATGGAGCTCAGGGGCACTGCAATTCACAAACGTGCAGAGTTATAAATGAGAACTCTCGTCCACAAATATATTGAGGGAAGGCAACGAAGAGGATTTGAAAGCAAGGCAGATTTGCAGGAAACAGATTTCAGGAGGTAGATTCGACTCGCCTTTAAAGCACATGAAAAGCGGCAAAACGTTGACAATGATGCCCTTGGCCAAAAAGGGCGTATGCGTTTTTTCCTGAATATATTCAGGAAAAAACGCATACGCCCTTTTTGGCCAACCAAGCAAGCCGGAAGGGCAAATCAGCGCTACAAAGAAGTCTCGCTTGCCCTCGGTCAAAAGGGCCATGCTGAACAAAGTGTAAAAACCAGAAAAGCAGGACAGGCCATGGAGACATGGGAGCCTTGCTACGCTGATGGGCGGGATGTAAATTGCCAACAGGCACTCTGGAGAAGAGTACGGTGTGTCCTGAAACAAGTAATAAACACAGCGTAGAGAGCATAGGGCACTTCCACTCATGGGCGTATAAATTGGGAAAACTAAAAGTCAACAAGACACAGGCACCCTAAAGTTTACGGCTGCTCTGTTTCCAAGAACCTCCACTTCGGTACACCTTCAATATCCCAGGAAAGAGAAAAATGGATAAAGAAATGGTGGTACTTGGCACAGTGGAATATCACTCAGCCATGAAATCAATGTCATAAGGCTAGTTAGCAGCATGATGAGTGGATTTAGATACGATGATTCTAAGTGAAATAAGTCACACAGAAAACGACACTTATCCTAAGATATCGCTTATAGAGGGAATGTCAAAATCGCTACACTTGAACTGAATTACAAAACAGAACAGAGTCACACCTTTAGAAGACACACTATGGCTGCTTAACGGGAAAGGTGAGGTGGGGTGATGCATAAAACAAGGGTTTCAAATTAGCTCAGAGACTGCTCCATAAGCAAAATATGTAATAGACAAGGCCTACTCCCTGCTCAGTGAACTGGACTCAACACACCCTAGTCAACACACACGAATATATCTGACTAGTAAGAATCTGAAAACCTATGTATCGATATCTCTCTGCAAGTGAATCAAGAGGGTGTAAAGCGGCATCAACACAGCAGGGAAAAGCAGCCAAGCCCGATTCTAAACATAAATTACTTTAAAAAACCCACAAAACAAAGACAGTGAAAGAGAGAGAAATTCTTACAAAATCCGTTCAGGGTCTATGATGCAACCTGGATTGACCATATCAAGACCCACAGCTGGATGAGACATAAGGCTGGACACTCTTGGGGCTGAGAGGGTTGGTGAGGTTGGGTGAGCAAATGCAGATACTTTAAAGTAACACTGCGGGGAACACACCCCATGGGTCTCAAATCTCCAGGTACAAGGGAATCTTCCTACATCAAAACATGCATGGGAAACCCAGAAGATGGTATGCCATGAGATCGGGAAAGGTTTCTAAAACGCACCTCATTTCTCCTCTCCTTGTGCTCGGGTTCGCCATTCCAGCCGCTTGACTAACCATCTCCCTACTTGGAGAATCAGCACCTTTAACCTCCTGATTGTACAGGTTGCAATTTGTCCTGAGGATGAACGAGAAGACGCGGAACCAACGAGAGACGAGCCCTAGGTGTTGGGACAGGCATAGGTCACTCCATTTTCCCATCAGGAAGAAGAATGAACCACAGGCTCAGCCTGCCCCCCAGAACCAAAATAGGGCCTGAAGCAATCCTGCGCTTTTGCGGCCAGCTCCCAAAAAAGCGAGGAGACAAATGGAGCTCAGGGGCACTGCAATTCACAAACGTGCAGAGTTATAAATGAGAACTCTCGTCCACAAATATATTGAGGGAAGGCAACGAAGAGGATTTGAAAGCAAGGCAGATTTGCAGGAAACAGATTTCAGGAGGTAGATTCGACTCGCCTTTAAAGCACATGAAAAGCAGCAAAACGTTGACAATGATGCCCTTGGCCAAAAAGGGCGTATGCGTTTTTTCCTGAATATATTCAGGAAAAAACGCATACGCCCTTTTTGGCCAACCAAGCAAGCCGGAAGGGCAAATCAGCGCTACAAAGAAGTCTCGCTTGCCCTCGGTCAAAAGGGCCATGCTGAACAAACAGTAAAAACCAGAAAAGCAGGACCGGCCATGGAGACATGGGAGCCTTGCTACGCTGATGGGCGGGATGTAAATTGCCAACAGGCACTCTGGAGAAGAGTACGGTGTGTCCTGAAACAAGTAATAAACACAGCGTAGAGAGCATAGGGCACTTCCACTCAAGGGCGTATAAATTGGGAAAACTAAAAATCAACAAGACACAGGCACCCTAAAGTTTACGGCTGCTCTGTTTCCAAGAACCTCCACTTCGGTACACCATCAATATCCCAGGAAAGAGAAAAATGGATAAAGAAATGGTGGTACTTGGCACAATGGAATATCACTCAGCCATGAAATCAATGTCATAAGGCTAGTTAGCAGCATGATGAGTGGATTTAGATACGATGATTCTAAGTGAAATAAGTCACACAGAAAAAGACACTTATCCTAAGATATCGCTTATAGAGGGAATGTCAAAATCGCTACACTTGAACTGAATTACAAAACAGAACAGAGTCACACCTTTAGAAGACACACTATGGCTGCTTAACGGGAAAGGTGAGGTGGGGTGATGCATAAAACAAGGGTTTGAAATTAGCTCAGACACCGCTCCATAAGCCAAATATGTAATAGACAAGGCCTACTCCCTGCTCAGTGAACTGGACTCAACACCCCCTAGTCACCACACAAGTATATATCTGACTAGTATGAATCTGAAAACCTATGTATCGATATCTCTCTGCAAGTGAATCAAGAGGGTGTAAAGCGGCATAAACACAGCAGGGAAAAGCAGCCAAACCCCATTCTAAACATACATTACTTTAAAAAACCCACAAAGCAAAGACAGTGAAAGAGAGAGAAATTCTTACAAAATCCGTTCAGGGTCTCTGATGCAACCTGGATTGACCATATCTAGACCCACAGCTGGATGAGACATAAGGCTGGACACTCTTGGGGCTGAGAGGATTGGTGAGGTTGGGTGAGCAAATGCAGATACTTTAAAGTAACACTGCGGGGAACACACCCCATGGGTCTCAAATCTCCAGGTACAAGGGCATCTTCCTACATCAAAACATGCATGGGAAACCCAGAAGATGGTATGCCATGAGATCGGGAAAGGTTTCTAAACTGCACCTCATTTCTCCTCTCCTTGTGCTCGGGTTCACCATTCCAGCTGCTTGACTAACCATCTCCCTACTTGGAGAATCAGCACCTTTAACCTCCTGATTGTACAGGTTGCAATTTGTCCTGAGGATGAACGGGAAGACGCGGAACCAACGAGAGATGAGCCCTAGGTGTTGGGACAGGCATAGGTCACTCCATTTTCTCATCAGGAAGAAGAATGAACCACAGGCTCAGCCTGCCCCCCAGAACCAAACTAGGGCCTGAAGCAATCCTGCGCTTTTGCGGCCAGCTCCCAAAAAAGCGAGGAGACAAATGGAGCTCAGGGGCACTGCAATTCACAAACGTGCAGAGTTATAAATGAGAACTCTCGTCCACAAATATATTGAGGGAAGGCAACGAAGAGGATTTGAAAGCAAGGCAGATTTGCAGGAAACAGATTTCAGGAGGTAGATTCGACTCGCCTTTAAAGCACATGAAAAGCGGCAAAACGTTGACAATGATGCCCTTGGCCAAAAAGGGCGTATGCGTTTTTTCCTGAATATATTCAGGAAAAAACGCATACGCCCTTTTTGGCCAACCAAGCAAGCCGGAAGGGCAAATCAGCGCTACAAAGAAGTCTCGCTTGCCCTCGGTCAAAAGGGCCATGCTGAACAAAGTGTAAAAACCAGAAAAGCAGGACAGGCCATGGAGACATGGGAGCCTTGCTACGCTGATGGGCGGGATGTAAATTGCCAACAGGCACTCTGGAGAAGAGTATGGTGTGTCCTGAAACAAGTAATAAACACAGCGTAGAGAGCATAGGGCACTTCCACTCATGGGCGTATAAATTGGGAAAACTAAAAGTCAACAAGACACAGGCACCCTAAAGTTTACGGCTGCTCTGTTTCCAAGAATCTCCACTTCGGTACACCTTCAATATCCCAGGAAAGAGAAAAATGGATAAAGAAATGGTGGTACTTGGCACAGTGGAATATCACTCAGCCATGAAATCAATGTCATAAGGCTAGTTAGCAGCATGATGAGTGGATTTAGATACGATGATTCTAAGTGAAATAAGTCACACAGAAAAAGACACTTATCCTAAGATATCGCTTATAGAGGGAATGTCAAAATCGCTACACTTGAACTGAATTACAAAACAGAACAGAGGCACACCTTTAGAAGACACACTATGCCTGCTTAATGGGAAAGGTGAGGTGGGGTGATGCATAAAACAAGGGTTTCAAATTAGCTCAGAGACCGCTCCATAAGCAAAATATGTAATAGACAAGGCCTACTCCCTGCTCAGTGAACTGGACTCAACACACCCTAGTCAACACACAAGAATATATCTGACTAGTAAGAATCTGAAAACCTATGTATCGATATCTCTCTGCAAGTGAATCAAGAGGGTGTAAAGCGGCATCAACACAGCAGGGAAAAGCAGCCAAGCCCGATTCTAAACATAAATTACTTTAAAAAACCCACAAAACAAAGACAGTGAAAGAGAGAGAAATTCTTACAAAATCCGTTCAGGGTCTATGATGCAACCTGGATTGACCATATCAAGACCCACAGCTGGATGAGACATAAGGCTGGACACTCTTGGGGCTGAGAGGGTTGGTGAGGTTGGGTGAGCAAATGCAGATACTTTAAAGTAACACTGCGGGGAATACACCCCATGGGTCTCAAATCTCCAGGTACAAGGGAATCTTCCTACATCAAAA